>NC_056716.1:8527056-8884784 GCF_018831695.1 Puntigrus tetrazona
GCTTCAGTGGCAGTAACTTGCTATAGACCTTATAGCCCCACCCCTTTTCAACACTGTGCTCATTGTCCGCTGTCCTCTACAGTATTTTCCACCCCAGATCCACAGGTTTACAAACCGGCCAAGCGTTTCAATTGGCGATCTTTCCAGCGGACATTTGTTACGACATCCGCTTCAAAAACCGACAACTTTCGACAACCTTTGAAGACACCACGTAGAAATAATTCTTTCAGTGTGCTTCTGTCAATGAAATCAACCGAGATCGCCCGATCTTTAAACCTAAGGTACCTTGACACGCTTCAAAGACCCGCAGCCACGTTAAGTCATAAAAATAACGTTATAAAACAAACACAAATTGTCAAGATTTATTAGCTTACGCAATGCGAGGTATATTAAACACTTTCTATTGTTAAGGTTTTATTATGAAATCTGTTCACTTCAGTATGACAGCTTGTTTTATTAAGGTCTGGGCATTTTAAATGTTAATCATCCCTGAAAATCTGAAAATACTTATTTGGTTGTAAATTACGATAAAAAAAATAATATGCAATCTGATGGAGTTGTTGGAAAAGTGAGAGATTTTTGACAATAGATATGTTTTGGTCTTAGGTTAGTACAAGATTATATAAAGAAGCGACCAGCTATCATTACAAAATAACCTCCTATTTGACCAGGATCGAGAAGGAAATTCTTTTGTGACAATACCTGACTGGCTGTATATGATTTGTACTTTTTAAACAGTTATCGAATACATAAATCAGCGTGTATTAAATATATTTAGCGATAAAAGTATTTCTGGCGTCTAAAGCAAGAAACCACAGTGATATACAGTAGACTTAAACTAGAATGTAGCAGCCGTGTAGGAAAAAAAGCATCAGACATGACATGTATTACCCACAGAAACGTAATGAACTTTGGGTTATATGGCAATTATTAAATGAGAAAACTATTTTTTCACAGTTTTTCACAACAAATTATACAGAGCCACTTTAGTGTCATGCTTTCATGCAAATTGCTGTCATTTCATAATAACTTTTTTTATAAAAATGTTGGGTTGGGGTCATACAGTGCATGCATATTCTATAGTCTGATCATATATATATATATTTTTTTACAACTACATTTTACCAATTCCAAATCACATCGATCGTAATCATTACTCTTAAATTACGTTTCTTATTTTTTTATTTATATAGTATATATAGCGTACATGTTTTTATTGCTGATGGGGAAGGTGTGACGCTAAAAAAATACAAAAAATTATGAAATGGTAATGTAGAAAAATGCAACACTATAAAAATTACATACGATCATTGAAAAAAAAATAAAAAATGAGATAAACTACACACCTTCCTTTCAACAATTACATGTCACCTGTAAACCGTTACAGACTTGATAGTAAGTATTAAGAGGATGTGATTTGGATATTAACAAAATGTAGTTTTTTTAAGAGCCTTAAATACTGAAAGCGTTTGCGACTGACTCTACAATCATACTGTGAAAATGAGCAGAGAAAATCTTAGGCACGACTTGATTTTTATCAATCAGCTGTTGACTAGATTGTGAAAAATAAGTGTTTCTAGCTGGAATGGCTGCCTTTTGCCACGAGCTGACAATTAAACCAAGGACATGCATTAAAGGGATAGTCCTCCCAAAATAAAGTGACCCCTTTTGCTAATTTGTTGTTAATGCGCAACATATATGTTAAAAAGTCATTTGAGAGGACTAAGCCGACATCTATAATTTTCAATACTGTAAACAGATTTTTGAAAAGTCAACAGTCTGCATGTTTTATGAGAAATTGTATGCGATATTAAACACTTCAGCGGCTCTGTAAATTCACTTTCGCTGTCTTTGTAAGAGCAAGTAACATTTTACGCGCTTCCAATATGCTCTTCTAAATGTTTTATTTATTATAGGCCTATCAAAAATCTTCCTCAGAGGTAGCCTGAACCCTTAGTAGCTGCGGTTTGATGTGAAACAAGCACTGTGACAGGCTCACCGCGGATTATGTAATTATTACACGATATCCTTTTGTAGCGCAACGCATTTAAGATAAACGTAAAACGGCGCCGCTCGTTTTAATGAATGCAGCAGGGGTCTGGTCTCCATGACCTTCCGTGCACTGCAGCTAAACAACCGGCGTATTACAACGATGGAAACACGGCTAATGGTACGTGTTGGTAATTTCTATTCGCTATCATTATTGAAGCAATGACAAAAGCACAGACAACGGTGTTACATTTACGAACATGTGGTACGCTACATACGTTTTTCACGGAAGGTCAGTAGTTCCTTCGGAGTGGCTACGGTGCTGAAGAGGTGACCAACCCTACTATGGCGAAGAATCGGGCTCATGATTATTACTGAGCAATTTGGTCGACGGAAGTCGCAAACGAATATTCACGAGCAAGCGTCGCCACGGCTGAAAGGCTGAGGCGCGCACTAAATGAAATGGATCCAGCCGTTTTCCCATTCCCTCGGAGGAGAAATTTTAAACCTGTGCCTTCTTGCCTCTGTAATTATTTCCATTGTTGTTGTCCCAAATTCACCTCCAACGACGCAGTACCTGACCACCAAACTGAAGCGTTCCTCCAAACTCCAAAAAGGTCGGGGTGATGATTTTGAAGCTAAACTTGTCCAGTGCGCCCGTCGCTGGAAATTGTACATGCAGACGCCGGAGATATCAATAAACATCGTCCAGCTGTTTAAGGTGTACTTCAGATAGACTTTTTTCTCGAAAAAGCCAAATTGTTGATCGCACGACCTTCGAGGGGCTGAACTCATCCGCCTGAACGGGACTCCAGCAAAAACCTTCTCTGAGGAAACTCTGTCGAGGAAGTCCGGCAGAGATCCTGGATTCGTGTGGGAAGGTTGAGCAGCTCCATGAACACGGACTGGCTTGACGTGTTGGACTTGTATCGAAATTGTTCAAGTGGGAGCGCTCTGGCTTTTTTGAATTTGTCAATAATGCGGTCTGGCACCTTCTGGCATATCCAAGTGTCATCGAAGCGTTTTGATACAGAAATCAGGTCCAGGCCCAGGGGGTCCGCGAAGTGAACCTTTTTCTGACTGCTCCGGGCTCCGGCTCCGTGCGATTTCTAATTTGGCTCTTTCGGCCGGTGTGGGAGAGACTTGCACCTGCGGCGCTGGCTCGGGCTGTGAGAGAACTTCAGGGACGACTACCCTTCCCCTCGGCTTTTCATTCACTACGCGTTTATTTCTGTCGATTCACGGTCCTCGTTCTTGCCATCCTCTCCCTCCATATCTTCTCCGTCCTCCAGCTTTTGCCTGGACGCTGTCAAGGTTTCTGAACAGCCCTGCGATACAGCTGTAGTTTCTGGGGATGCAGTTCCTGGGAGGCAGCATTACCACAGCAGCCCCTGGTTTCTATAAAAGAGTCTGCGAAATCCTTTTAAAACTTGTTTGGTGGTCGAGGTCTGATGTTAATTGTCCTTCCGCATTGTAGGCTGCGGGGAGCTGCGGTTGATGGTAGTGCGGATATCTGGAAGCAGTCCTTGCTGAGATGCTGCTGCCTTCAGCAGATCCTACTATGGCGAAGCTTTAGGTAATGAATATCTATCAGGCCAAGCCGACGTTTGCCAACCTCTCTCAATCCGTGAGGTCAAGAACATAGTTAATATTCATAAGGCGAAGCTTATTCGTCAGCTGACGTACACTCTTTGCCAAAGTCTTTCTTTCAGCCAATCAACTTGAACCTGAACGGCGTGTGTAGTAACTAATATTAATAAGCACGTCCTCGCCGGTTTAGATACGCCCCCTTAGCCACGACTACATCGTTAAGCTGGACCACGTCTCACAGCTGATAAAAACACCGCAATAATAACTCAGAGTAAACTTTATAAAGAAGAAGAGTAAAAAAAAAACATGACGCATTGTGATGATCTATTATAAATAATGTGCATGCGCCGGTATTCATTTTACAAAGCAACAAGCTAGACAGAAGGGTTCCTACGCGACTGGCTTTATTAAGTTAAATGGCATACAAAATGAAGCATGCGATACGTAGGATTCCGTCGTGAATGCCTTAAATTAAAATACCATAAAATAATAAATTACTCAAGTTACTACACATTGTGCTAATCTAAATTAATCTTCTAGATTTATCAACATATTGTTTTATTAACAATATGTAGCCTACTTAATACTTAAAACAAGTGTACAAAATCACCCATATCGTTAATGCACTCCATCACGGATGGTCTTTTCCACTACGTCATCCTCTTCAGGTTATCATGACAACGGAACTCTAAACATCCGTTCGCGGTTTGCACATTTTACTTAACAGGAATGGAATAGACCACCGATGTTTAGCTCTATACTTATTTTTTATTGCCCAGCAGCATGTCAGTATTGTCAAAACTAACGTAAGTGTCTAGGCTACCTATTGCATGTTTGTTGTTTATATGACGCATTTACGCGTAGCCTACATGTTTCGTGCAGTCTTTCAACTGCTGATGCGATCTGACAACTTAACATCTAACTTGCAAAACCCACAATATTGTTACAGAAATCCCTTTTGCTCTCACTGAAGCAGTCCAGAATGAACAGCACCGAAGTCCGCACGGATGCCGAGAAACAGCACAGCACGGAAAGTAACGCGGAGTCCTCGGGCAGACAGTATGTCAACGTGTTGCTGGATCTCAGCGAAGAGGATTGTTGCAGGGAGCACAACATACATGTACTTCAGAACCGCACTGGCTGGGAAGATGCTGTGAGTCCAATTAATACAACCGAACTGGCAAGAACTGTACTTTATCATGCTTCTGATATATAAAACGCACATATTCTGACAACGCTTTCCTCTGAACTAACTGATGTTGCTGTCATTTATGTTTATTAGTCGTTGTCCCTCTTTGTATCACTATTTTGTCATTAGTTGCTGCTAAACCACATTAGTTTGGGAATTCTATAAATTTACCAGTATTATTATTATATTATCCACTGATATGTAATATGGAATTATTATATATATTTTTAACAGGTCGAAGGTTGGGGAGATTTCCTCCTTTCGGTGTATTTCTTCAAGCGCAAAGGAAGGGGAAAAAATCAAGCGAGACATCATGAGACTCTCACTGTCTCTCTCTTGCGGACCTTCATTTTTCTAATCTGCCAATCTGCTGCTCTGCTGGAAACTCAGTGAAAACCTTTAGAAAGACTGACCCGACTCTTCTAGATCTTGCTGAGGGAGGCGGACAGTTTCTCTTCAGATGAACTGTACTCTCTCCAGTTTATCTCTGCCGAAACATATCACAGAACCATTGATCGACAAAATGCTGTCTGAAGATGAACAGCGTGCACAGAAATTACCATCAGTCTGTCATCATCAAACAGAACCGTGTCAAATCCGAGGAGAAAATACAGTTGCTCTTAGCATCAGAAGCTTTGGCGTGTTGCGCCTGTCAAAGAGTCCAGAAACTACAGTCTTTTGAAAAGAGTTGAGCCAACGGGTTGCCACCGTCCAGAAATCACCAAGGCCATGGCGCCTGATGCCACTGGATCCGTCACTGCTGGTGAAAGACTGAAGAACGATGGTGACTCAGGAAATGTCTTCAAGACCCTCACAGATTTTATTCCAGAAGATAATGGCTACAGGTTAAAGGGATCTCCCTGTACTAAAAGCGTTGGCTGTCCCAGGACAGCAATCACCTGCCATCTATTTTTAACAACTTTTCAAAATAAGTATGGTTTTACCCTCTAGCACCGTGTCAAATACATTACCCCAGGCTTTCTACGCCCTGGAAGAAACCTCAGGCAGGAAGACTTGACAAGGCCTTCTGCCAAGAACAATGTCAGTTATAGATTGCATTCCAGGCCACAAAGCAAGAGATCTGAAAAGACCGGAAACTCACCGACTAATGCTGATTGGAACAAGATTTCACACGTGAATATTACTGATCTTTAAACTCTCTGTACATTGTTGCAGCATACTGGTTGGAGACAGTGACTAGAGACCAAGAACATCTTCACACTTCAGTTTACTTGGAAATGTGTGCTACATGAAGATGACTATGCAACATAAAGAGAAAGAGAAGTCTGTTGTTTTCTCAGAGAATGATTACTATGCATGTTAAGTGTTCAGACTGGATAAACACTGTCCAACATTCACTAAACATAACCTGATTAACACCTTACTTCAGACTAGCTGATCCATTATGAATATATGACTAAATAATAGTGCCAATTGCACATGCTTTAACTACTAACATTATAAAAAGATAGTCAAAAAAAAACTGAGAATTCTCTTCAAAGCTGTGTCCAGCTAAATGTCTACCAAAATAATAGGATTTAGTAAACAGCAATTTGCAGAAACATATTTGCTCAGGATATCTGCTCAATAAAGAGAATAGAAAACTGAAATAAAACACATCACTGCATTACGCTTGATTCAATTAATTATTTTCCGCAGTTTATTTTCCAGTCTCATGTGCATCAGCATAGCCTCTAAACAACAGAACATAGCTAGAGCATACACATGACCAGCCTCTAAAGAACAAAAATAATCGTATTTTTATAATTATTATTACACCTCATATTAAATTATGTCCTATGCTAAATTAAATAAGACATGGTGAAAAACAAAAAAGCAACACAAGAGTTATTCTTGGCACAAAAATATGCATACACTCTTTACAAAGAAACACTTGGGACTCCTTCAAGTTTTCTATAGCAATAGTTTTCACTATGACATCATCATTGCCTACACAGAAATTGACATGTATTTATTTCAAGATCTAAATAGCATTTAGGTTAACATAGCGGCTGAATACTAGAGTTCCTAGTGTTTGCCATGAAAATACTAAAGCTCTTTTTCTGTGATTTACAATGTTGAGAAGCAAGCCGATGTGACGTCATAAAAGGAACAGACACTGCGTCACTTACATTCTACTTATTGAAAACCCACTATATACATAAAGTACAGTAGTACAAAATAAATTGGACATTTCAGAAATAATTCATAATACACACATACATATATACACACACACACACACAAAACAAAAATAAAGCTATGAAGTTTGCCTTCCATATTTAGTGTACTAAGGGCAAATGAGTAGTGAGTTTTAACGCAGAGAGGAAACATTCATAATAACCATCACAATAATCATACACGCCTAAAAATACTGCAGTAAAGAAAAAAAAAAAACACAAAGGATCAATTCCAAACATCCTCCATTAAGCAGCACTGGGATTTCATTATCTCAAATATCCAAAAGCATACTGAACACTTAAATTAAGGCATCAACAAAAGGTTTATACAGTGTGTGTAAACAGTTACTTAAAATCATAAGGAGGGATGAGCGTATATACCATCAAAACTGATTCTTGCTTTCCAAGAAATATTAAAGGTTTGCGTTTTACAGTAAACATTTGCGATTTGCGTAATCGAATCTATTCACAGTACAGAATGCAAATCACAGTAAACAAGAACAAATCCTCAGCTCTGCTTCTAAAGGAAATGTAATGTCTTAAACATGCATAAGACGCCAAATTCAACTGATTTAGTATGTTACTATTATAACAGTCAACAGGACATATTTGCATGAATTTTGTCATGAATCAAGACCTAAATATACTCACAGTGGCTTTTAGATGGGTCTAGAGCATTGCACTGTTAAATGTAACAATTTTCATAGCACAAAGTAAACAAGCAGCCCAAGTTTAAAAAACCAAAACAAAAAAACAAGCAGCCCAAGTTTAAAAAAAAAAAAACATAACATGTACAAAGACAATAAGACTCAAGACATCTAAACAATATCAGACTAGAAAGTAAACCTAAAATACATTTTATTTGTGGAATGAAGGTTCATAATTTCTGTCCGATCTGTGAAATAACATCAGTACAAACTTACTACGCATTGCCACAAGCCTGACCTACTACAACAAATAAAATACTTTAAGGACTTCCGATATATGTGGATCATTAATAGTGAGGTGATAAAGTGCTGCAAAGGTATACTTACACATCCTTAGACTTGGGCAGATAGAAGTGCCTGTGGACCTTACCTGTGTCTAAATGGAAATTCTGCGATTAGACACAACGTTAGTATCTGACAGACTGAGCTCTAGATGGTTGTGAGGAACTGTTTCGAAGTTCTGCCATCCTTGCTGAGGGAGATACTAGGATTGACCATTATGTGACCTAAATTGACCAAATTGCCTTTGATGGAGCCTTCAGCTTGTGGCTTTCTCGTTGTGTTGAAATAGCGAGATGAGCTCCTCACACGTTGGGTTTCCACCGAGCTAAAGTGAGACTCCATGTTCCAGGCCAAGTCTGCTGAAAGGAAGTCATCCACTGCAGTTTGGGTCTCGTTGCTAGTGTGGAAGAGGTGGCCAAGGCTCTGAAAGGAACTGGAGATGGTCTGGGTTTCAGCAGTGCTAAGCCTCACCTGCCCATCATGGGAGCAAGGCAGAGAAAGTGGAGCGCGGGCCTGACGTCGGTCTGCGTTTCTGTGTCTGAGGACTCTGTGCTCATGCTGAAACTAGACTGTCTGAGGATACTGCCAAGGGGCATGTGCCCACCCGTGTCAAGTAAGAAGTTAAGGTCCGTCTGGGTCTGCGTGTCAAACATCTCAAGCTCCAGATCACTTGGTTGCACCCTTGTTCCAACATCACTGTTGTGCCCATTACCAAGGTTGTCGAAGAGCAGGAAGTCAGTCTGTGTCTCAATGTCTAGAAGTTCCAAAGTTGTCTCTGTGTTCAGACTGTTTAATCCACTTTCTTCTGTCTGAGTTTGAATGTGTGTGGCATTAAGGAACTCTTCAAAGTCAAAGTCGATACCAGTGTGATGTGGTTCGTGCGTAGCAACTAAACCCGAAGTGCAGCTTGAAGCTGCCCCGTTCATGCTGTCAGAAAGAATATTCTCAAGGTCACGGAAAAGTATCATGGTCTGAGTCTGGTTGTCTGCTACTGTGTTTTGGTGCAAAATGTCAGTCTGAGCCCCAAAACACATGGACGCAGCAGTCTTGTCCTCAAAAAGCCCAGCTTCAGTGCTGGTCAGAGGATCTTCTAAGCCACTGGTTCTGAAATGTGCATCATCCTCTGCTGTCTGAGTGGAGACACTGAGAGTATCGGTATTGAAAAACATTGCTTGGTCCATTTGGCTTTCATCCACTGGGGCTGCAGAACAGCCTGCTGCTTGCGTTTCTCGGGTCACATTAAAGGAAGAAAAACTGAAAACATCTGTCTGCGCTCCAATGGAAAATGTGGCTTTGATTCGCGAGGGTAGTGTCTGGGTCTGCACATTAACAGGCAGCTGAATCTGAGCGCTTACGCTGATGTCTGTCTGAGAGCAAGAGGACACAGAGGCCTCACAGCAGGGGGAAACAGTCAGCGGTCCAGCATCCATCCCTTTGCTGAGGTATGATATGTCGGTTTGAATGTTTGTTGAAGTGCTTTTGTTTCTGGATCCAAGATCCACTGGATCTCCCAAAGCGGCTTGACTTTCGAGATTGACCTGTACTCCTGTGCTAATTGTTTCTGGGCCTGATGTATGTAATGGAAAGGCCTCTTTAAATGTCTTATTGTTCAGATCAGGCATCACAGTGCCGACTGACGGTGACAAAATATGCACAGTGCTTACGGATCCTTGTGCATCCACAGACAAGACCAAGGACCTCAAGGCACTACTTTCCGCGGAGGGTAGGAGAACAGGCAGGTGGGTGAACTGCATAATAGGAACGTTGACTAGGGCCACTTTGGGCTTCGGGAGGAGGAGTTTTTGGGTGTGTTTGGCGTTGTTAGTGTTGTGCTGTGCTATGTCTGAAGCTCCAGAGACGAGTATGGTAGGGGCTGCTCCTTCCGCTGAGCTTTTTCTTACAGTCTGAATTTCATTTATTAGTTCATCAGGCATAAAATTTGTTGTACTGCTTGACAATTTTTCCATTTTCCTCTTCTTCACTGGTGGATACCTACAACAAACACTGCATTTTATTAAGACATAAAGTATGATTAACAAATAGGTTGGCATTGAAAGTGAGCTAAATATTATCCTAGGTCAGACGTGCTATTTATTTGAAAGAAGATATTAGTATTAGGTAAAATATATACCATGCTCTTTTCTCATGTCTTCCTATTGCAAAAACCTTTTAAAACTAGCCAGATGAAATGAGTACCTGTGCTCTTTGGGAACCTCGTGGCCTGTTCTGTAGATATGAGACAGTAGTGCTGCTCTACTGGCATAGGGACAACCGCATGTACAGCTGTAAGTCCTCCCACAATCCTCAACATGTCTTCGCAGGTCCCACTCGGTGCTGTAACCATTACTGCACTTCACACACTTGTGCTTCTTTTCTGCATGCATCTTCATAAAGTGCTGCACCATTAGTAAGATTAGAAAAAACGTTAGTCAGCTGTTTTCCCTAATAGACATAAATTATACATAGAGTACTAGAAAATACATATAAAAAAACAATTGGTGTCAGATTACCAAATGAACACTCACAGAAAAAAAAACAACTCCAGACAAATAGCAATGGAAAGTACCTGTTTGACAAGCGAAAACTGAGAAAAGGGTCTGTTTGGTCCTCTTGGGCAGCCTTCTATTGGGCAGCAGTAGAGCTTTTGTGAATCTTTAATGTCCTTCCTAATTGTTGGGTTGACTAGTCCCTCCTGAAATGAAAAAAAGCTATATTGATTTTTGTGCAAGTAGCAAGAAAACATTTTTATTTGAATACAGAATGAGATGCGGCACTAGCTGTGAGAATCACAACTCAAGTAGCAGACTGAAAACTGAGAGGGACTGCAAGCAATGCAGAATCTTGTTCCCTACTACCTGAAACCAAGGTTACATACTAATCCGAGACATACCCTTTCAATGGGAAAAACACTATGGGAATAGAAGATACACGCTTTAAAGCATGGACAAACGAACAGAGAAATAACCACAGGCAGATAAATAGTGTTCCTCAGGAAGTTGTGATGACATGAGCAGAACATTTTGAGGCATGAACTATTCCTTTAATAGTTTTCAATCTGAAGAGTCAGATCAGACTTTTTTTTTTAATCAATGGTTTGCAACAACAACAGCTACACAGCAAATAGACAGCCACCAGATGGAACAATCAGAAAATAAAATGTGTCAAAAAAAAGCATGCGATAAGCTAGACTTCCAACCCAGAGTTTAAAGACCATGTTGACAATAGATCTTCCTTCTCGGTGCAACAAAGACCTCAGAAATCTGAATCCGTGTCTGGCAAACAGCCCTGGCTCGTTCTGTGTTGCAAACTGGGTTATGTCACTCAGGCTGTCAGCTCTTATTCAATCCGTTGCCAATTCCAGATACGAGCTGGCAAAAAAAAAGCTGATAAGGAGATGTTTAACATCTTTGAAAAGCTCTAACGGTGAGGTTTTATTTATAATATAGCACGCGAAGACAAGCACAATAATTGTATAAATATCTGGGGTTCAATTAGCACTTACCTAATTTAAAGTAGAACTCGTTTAAAGTCGTTTGTTATTCTAATTATATTGCGAATCTGGTGCATGTCAAATAGCTACGTGTTTAGAGCAGGAGAATCAGAATCAGTGAAATATTATGAAGACATACATAACGGACTGAAAAAGAGTCGAGATAGAAATGAAAGAAGACTCACCCTGTAAAATGAAGCAGAACTGAGGTGAAAACGTTACAGAACAAACGTAGCATGGTTCTAATGTAGTGTTGTACCTTGATTCTGTGGGACTTGACTAGATGCATGTTAAGTGCTGGAGTGTTGGGCAGAATCTTCCCACATCCTTCCACCGTACAGAGAATGTTGGTCCGCACTTCTTTGGTGAGCTCTGTTATGGAGGGTTTAATAATCTCCCTGTCTTGTAAAGGCGGCTTCGCTGCATTTTTGCATTTTGTGACGGCTGTTACTGTTGACTGTTGATGCAGCCATGATTCAACACGCCACAACGCAGACATTTACTTCGGGACACGTCGCATGGCAACCGACTCACTACGGATAATCCGCACGTTCCACTTCCGGAAAACGAATCGAAAGCAAGCACACGCCCACACGCGACGCCAACGTTTCACCGTGTGTACTGTATGTGTATTATTGGATAGCGTTACGTTAAATCGAGCGTTTCAAATGGCTAGTTGTCAGGCGCGTGGAGTATGTCAGAAATAGTACGGAACACCCGTTTACTTTGAGGGGTCTGGCACGCGTCCAGTGCAGACAGGCACGAAATATACAGACCCAGCTATGGAGTTTTTGCCTCTGTTGTGGACATTACATCTTAGTGGATTTCTCTGAGATCTTAGAGAAAGCCTGGATGTCCTGTACACTCAGGTCTTTACAAAGATAACGCATGTTTGGAGGTTTCGCAAGGACCACGCCTTCTCCTGTGTCTTTAAAGATGGCTAAAATGAATACAGTGAAAAATGTATTACATCTTTATGGAAATATGATTATATGTTGTAGTTATCGTTAAAATAGTAATTAAAAGAAATCTAATTGTTTGTCATAAAGAAATATCGCAGAAAAGTGTTAAAGGTGTGTCGAGCTTCCTGTTATGAAACGGGACTAAAAGCATGTCTGTTAGGAAAATAAATGATATCAATATTTTCGTGGAAATTATAGATGTTATAAAAATCTAGCCAATTTGACTTATTTTTTAATTATGCAATTTAAATACAGTGTGTATATACAGTTGTGTTTAATGGGAAAATAAGTTTAGGGAAATTTGTACATACATATTGCATAAAACAAAACAGTATATCAAAAAATAATATTTTATAACAAAATTGAGAATTAGCCTTAAGCAAAGTTTGACATAATACGTCCTAAAAAACATTGTCCTAGTGTTGTCAAAGGACATGAAATAAAATATAATTATTATAATCACAATGCTTTTATCAGGGTTTTTGATTAGCAGAAAGAGTTATATAGAAATATATGGTGAATAAAAATTTACATTTGAAATGCATTAAGTGGAAATCATTATTAACTCTATAAATGTTAACCTAATGCACGTTTATGAAAGGAATTAAATACAGCACACTTGGTTGGTTTTAAAAAATTGTTGTGAATGGGATGAAACGGTATGTGAATTTTAAAAAGGATAGGCCAACCAAAACCCCAATAAAATTAGTAAACTTTATTGATAATCTAGATTCAGATTATTGAGGATGCATTTGAGATTAGCAATATAAAATATATTAGATTTACAGAACATGCATTAATGAATTAATGGAATAAGGTGTCATGGTAATAAGGAACTGATAGAGAGCAGGTGACACCAAACAGGTAAAAATGAAGATTTCTTACTTTTTTAAGTAGCATTTCTAGTCCACCATAAAATACAGTAGTGTATCTCCATGAACTGGTGCTGGCTCACAAAAGCCCCCTAAAATCCTGTTGATGTACAGGTTTAGTGCATTTCCACACATTCTTTTATAGAAAAAGCCAATCTTTAGACGATGTATTTAAGTGTGGTAAATAGCAAGCGTGAATCAAATTCGAGTTTCCATTGTCAACATTTATTATTGAACACCCGTCGTGCAATGTTGTTGACTGGTTACATGATGCAAGAAAAAAAAAAAAAAAACATTTTTTCCTACCAAAATCTTTATTTAAACCATGCAAAAATGAAAAATGATACATGTATTATCAAGGTTAACTGTAAAAACATTTCAGTCTCTCCTTGCTGGATCAGTGATAATGACAGCCGTCTCAGACAGCTCAGTCCTCTTATGACAATACTAGACTATTAAGCGACTATGTTATTTCGGTTTGCAAGATGCAAAATATATATCCTCATGTATGCTCATCCCGGCTGAACCGATCTTTCTCTACAATGTCTGTTGTGACGGGCTGTCTGTGCCGATGCCTGGCTGGAAACACCAGGGCCTTTATCCGTGATCACAAAATAATTCCTTCCTCTCTGAGTGATGGCTGACAGCAGCGGAGTGACTGGACCTTCGGCTATACCTGCCAGAAGAAAAAGAAACTGCACTGAAGCAAAAAACAAAAGGTTGGCAGGTATAGACAATTTTGACTTTTTCCCCAATTGCAAAGTTTCTGTCACCTCTCACCTGAAGCGACACAGTGGCGCAGAGAATCGAGCAAACCGCTGCTTGAGAACCTGACCACCCCTCTGAAGAACTCCTCTCTGTCGCCGAGGCTGTGGTCGCCAGTTCCTCTGTACCTCTCTCTCTCTCAAGCTTGTTAGTCGCGGTTAGTTAAAATGAAATGGGTGTCATTTTAAATAACAAATAAACTATATTCATTCTTAAGGTGGCTTGCACGCTCACTCTGTACACTGCCGTTTCCAGTTTTGGAGAAGGGCCAAGTCCGAATGCCTCGCAGGACATCTGGCGTCGCATCTCTTCATGGTCACCATGTTCCTTTCCAATGCAGGATCTGTAAAAAAAGACAAGGAAAGATCAACAAAACTGCATAGATTCAATTAAGTTATAAAATCGCATGATGCTAAGAGTATAACACAAACGTTCCTTCACTGCTTTCTCAACAGCAATGCATAGCACGGTGAAGATTTAAATAAGAATGCCTGCTAACTCAACCCCAAAGAACGCAGGAAAACTCCATTCAGTAATGAAAGTGCATCTAGTGTGCCTTTAAAAAAAAGTTTTTATCCCACTTTTCATAAACATGTGTACTCATTCTGTCCAAACTCAACAAAATTAGTAATACTAGACTTATATTGATACACCTTAAAGATAATGGAAAAATAAAAACGTGTACATACGGGATGAAACGGTGTTTCTGTCCTGTAGGATCCTTGAGTGTGCATTTGGAAAAACCTGTCAGTAAAAAAATTAATTATTACATGAAAAATACACAATATAAGAATATAAAATATGTTAAGTATTTGTTTCAAAAATTGCAATCATTTATTTTAGCTGTTGCTAAAGAAACTGCAGCATGCGTGCTTTATGATGCATTCTATATTGTAAAAATATTCTTGAATTTTTTTTTGTTTGTTCAAGCGCATTACCACAAATAGCAATAGAGTGTTCTAAAAATATTTAGAAAATCAGATTTATATTTATAAAGTTACGCACACATTTGGTTTCGATAGTTACCTGCTGATACCGTCTCAGAAGTAAGTCCTCATTGCTGGTGAGACTCTTGGTGCTCAGGTGGCCATCCTTTATAGAGCCATGTTTAGTGGCTATTACTAAAGCCTGTGGATGCGGGTGAATGAAACAAACAAAAAATGAGATATCGCTTTTTTTTTTTTTTTTTGTGCGAGGCCAAAGCATCGAGTTGCCTTGATATCTGGTTACTTATACTAAAATTAAAGCGAAGTTGAAAAACAGACAAACGATCGCACCGAAATATACATATCAAATGTGTCACCTGACAAAGATATATCTTGTGTTTGGCCGTAAGGTTGGATATAAAACGTAGGAAGTGTGCAGGTGGTGCACGACGTAAGTAGGTTTAAGGTGGTTGGGTTTGTTGAAGTTGTCTCCCCATGCGATCCGTATCCATATAGCCTCATCCTCGTGTTTCTTCAATTTAATGGAAATCTTAAGAGCAAAATCAAAACATTTGCATTAATACACTGCTAAGTGACGTTACGCGGGATTCTTAAACTCAAAGTTTAGTTGGATTTGAAAGCATAAATGGCAAAAGACGTCGCGTTATTACATGCCGAATGACCCCATGCAAGTGTGCTTTGAACTGTCTTTAAACTGCGTCAGCTCTACGCAGACGGCATCATCTGTGGAGGAGAAGAAAGGGACTGCTTTAGACAAGGATTCATTTCTTTAAAGAAGTCAGAAGAACTATACACTTTTACCATGCGTCTAGATATTCTGATTTTACGTTCCTTCAAATCTATTTAATGATGACATGCATAAATAACACTTACCCTGTGCCTCTGCAAGCTGGCATGCATGCCATGTGCCCCGATCGGGTTTTCTATATGATCTAATGAGAGAGGGGGAAAAAGTCAAGCTCAATGGGTTAATCCAGAGTATATATAGAGAGATATATATATATATATATATATATATATATATATTTTAGATTTCACTTACAGATCATTTCCAGATTAGTGATGTGCTTCATGTTAAGTCTGTTCTCCTACAATAGGGAGAGGAAGAGACATTTTAATAAAGTCTCCCACCAAATAATAAATACATTACTCTAAAGTGTGGTGTTGCTTCATAAACTTTTTTCCTTTTTTACATCATAAATTCCTGTCAGGTTTCAAAACACCGCTGTGCAAATAATAAATAAGTCTGCTGGATGACAATTTACTAGTACTGTATCCTGATAATAATCCTATTTCTGGCCCTTTGTGTTAAAACTAACGTTAAAGCTTTTTATGAACCATGTATGAATAGTTTGATTAGGTACATGCATTCACCGAACACATGCACATACACGTTCATTCAGTAAGGACTTTTAGATGAAAAAAGGCGGTAATTAAAAGCAGCATTTAGTGATTTGCGGTAGTACGCCTTTTATGTATTTTACTTTACAAATAACGTTAACTGTGGAAAAAAAGATTTATTGGTTGTAGCTCACCTCACAGAAACTGATGACATGCTCCACTATCACCCACTTGGGTCGTGTGTAATCCAGGCGCGCAGCTGGTCCGCTGATAAACAGTTCCATTTCTTTAAAAGATCTTCTATATTTTTGTTCGGTATTCTCCTGATTATCCGATTTAAAACAGACGTGGCTTGCGCGTCCATAGTGGACGAAAAAGTTCTACGTTAAAAAATGAACAGAAACGGTGAACATGTCTTTAGCGTTTTATACATTCAAAACAAACCGCCAGAAATCAAACAGATTTGAACCGGAAGTTCCTGTTTAAAGCGGGCTGGCAATGACATAAAAGTCCTGCTACGTCTGTTCATATGCGACAGAATTATTATTTTGCATTTAAGTTATCACGAATCGAAAGCGAATATATCTTAATTGAGAATTTTGATTAAACAATTTAGTCTGTTCACATTTAGTGCTCTGATCAGAAAGATCGGCGAAGCTTATTTATTATTTATCTAATTTGCGCGTTCAAACTTTATTTACAAGATCATAATGAAACATTAAATACACGAATGCATTGTGTTTCTCTCCATTATGAATGCCTGATTTTATTAACATTACAAAAAAATGTTTTTTAATAATGGTAATTGGGTGTTATATGCTGTATATTTACATCACACGATGATTGTTTTTCAGGAAAAAACAAAATAAATTAATTTTTGATTGCTATTATTGATGCAAAACAAAAATCTTTTATTTTCTATTAATTTGACAGGACTACAATGCTGATGACTTTACACACACAAACACACACTTTTTTTTAAATTTATGTGAATTTATTTTAAAATGTATTTATGTTAACGTTTTATTTGTTTTTCTATTTAGATTTATTTTTTTGTTAATACTATTACTTAGGTATTTACTCTTTTGTATTCTGGTTGTATATGTATTTTATTGCTTTCACTGTATTCCTGTGAATGTTATGTTTAATAATAATAATAATAATAACAATAATAATAATAATAATAATAATAATAATAATAATAATAATAATAATAAATAATGCTAGTATTTAAAAAGTAGAACGCTATACTCAACGGTGCAGTAGTTGGCGATAGTGTGCTAAAAGAACGATTCGCGAATAAAAAAAGAAGAAGAAGAAGAAGAGTGGACGGGAACACGATATATAGACAGGCACCATATATGAGACGTAATAATTAACGTTAGATAGTGCGGCTTTAAAACGGGTTATCGCAATACCTGTCAATTCTGTCAGACTGTCAGCTACAAACGAGGAGCTGAGCGAAATACTTTATGATGATAAACACGTCAATGTCACTCTAAACACGTGAACTGTGCTGCCCTTCACGAGCAACAGACCGCTGGATTGAGTTCATTGATTCGCAGAGCTGTCGATTCAGTCTCTGTTTTCAGATGAAACGTCTGTAAGAGCTTTGGTGAGCTGCATTTTTCTGTTATAACTTCAGTGTGTAACGCTAATCGACTGCTAATGCTAACGTAGTAGTCGCGGCAACTGTAAAAAAATAAACTAGCATACGCAAAAAATACAAGACCGTTAACACCACCGAAATTAATTTGATTAGTTATCATGTATTTAAAAGAAAATGTCCACACTTCTCCCCAGTCGCATTAGTACTAACACAGTTCTCTCAGTACATCACAATATATGGAACAAATGCTTTTTGAAAAAAAACAAATATATATTTTTAAGGTGTTCCGATTCATTTCCATGTTATGCTGTAATGCTTTACGCTTTAAAATATGGACAATCACAACAGACCGTTTTTTGTTGTCTTTTTTTTTCATAATAAGAATAAGAATAAAAAAAGTCATGTTAACCAGCTGTTATTATTAATATAATTAATTAAATGAAAAGTCTATTGAATGGATTAATAATGTTTTCTTCTGTTGCAGGTAAGTGTCCCAGGTTTTAGAGATGAGTGATGGAATGGGATGGGGAGGCTGTAGTATCCTTAATGTCACATCAAGTTTCCTCATTTGTTTTCTGCAGTGATAAACTAATGTCACAGGTCTGATAGACAACCAATTTTTGCTTTTTTTTTAAAATTTGCATCTTCAGATAACCGAACAAGAAGTATGCGAGTTTCGTTAATAAATAAATTTAGTCTTCAAGAGTTAATTTAAATTAATGGAATAGTGCACCTAAAAATAAAAAAAGTGCTGTTATCATATGCTCTCATTTTATGTTGTTTCTAACCATTAAGACGTCAGAACACGCATAATGATATTTTTAATTTTCTTCAGTTATTTATGTCTATCCATTTATAAGTCCCTGCAACCAAAACCAACTTAACCAATTAAAAAAAAAAAAAAAGTGAATAATTAATGTGAACTAAGCTGACTTTATATTTGGAACATATTTAATTTAGGCATTTATTTTTAATAAAACATTGATCTGCACGCATAAAGCATTTTTTTTATTTATTTATTTTTGAAGACGCTGACTTTCAATGGATGGACAAAAACAGTAAATATTAAAAATCTTTTAATTTGCATTCAAAAAAGAATTGAAGTCTTATGGATTTTCAATGATACGAGAGCGATGTAAACGATTACAAATTTTGGCCAACTTTTCTCTTTTATAATTTTATAATTTCTCCTTTATATAAGCTTTATAATACTGTGAAAAATCTGAAGTACATTAGATTAGATTAGAGTCATAAACATCTTAAAAATATATATTTTTATCTAATATATTTGTCAATTAAAACACTGTAAATCCATTGAAAAACTAATACAACTTGTGACAAAATTAGAGAATAACTTGACCTGAAATGTAAAGTATTGTGAAAAGACTTTTTCCCCCTTCCTCTTCTTCATGTTGGCCTTACTTAATAATCCCCAGCAGGGCAGGTGTTGTCACAGCTTGCAAGTCACACAGCCTTAACTCAGGATGCACCCTGATTTGTCGCCCCATCTCCATACTGACGAGTGCAATGAACTCATAACACTTCTCAAACAGTGCCACAAGGAGGTATGGAAACCTACTCATGCAAACACGCTTTTCATAGTGAACCTTTCACCTCTTGAACTGTACAATCCACAAACAATTCAAAATTGCCTTTCCCAAACAATAAAGTCATCATTTACCTTGTATGTTTAGCTTCATGTAATTTCATATCTTTATGATTTTGTTCTGTGGGCCAAAAAAGCCAGATTTTGTGCTTGGGTAACTCTTTGTGTTCTTTGAAAAAAGATATAGATATGCATATATACAATTTGCATCGGGCGCAACGTGCTACTTTGTGAATTGGACGTTTCATTCTGACTGTACAATTGTCTTTTGATAATCTGCTTTGAATGCAAGTAATGATTGTCTGGGTCTGTCTGTAGCATAATGTCCTCAAGTTCTTTGGCGCGTGTAATGATGTGGACCGTGCAATGCGGAAGTGTCTTAAGAAAGAGGTGAGTATATGAGGCTTTGGACATTGTAACTTCCTGCACTTAGTATACTTCATACAGGCATCCTGCAATAAATCCAAAAGCAAGATGTAAACAAACCAAAACAGCAACTACAAATAGGTAGCGTTCAAATAAAGTGTGATACTGCCATCTACTGGTTATTCGACGGTATTTTCATTTTTTGTAAATGTAATTTTCATGGTATTTCTGTAACATTGTGAGATTGCTTCTTTGAGTAATACTTGCAAATAGTGCACGTCTTGGTTTATCATATATATAATATCGGAGACTAGGCCAAAGCATCTTCCGTGTAAATACACTTTTTTTTTTTTTTTTTTAAATCAGTCTCCGAGTAAACCTCTGACTTGCCTGGCTGCATTCGGCTAAATTATTTTCCTCTTTTTGTCCTCGCAGTATCAGGCGAAGAGGGAGCGCAGCAAGGCTCACGCTGAAGAAATGAGACGGCGTTTAAAAGAACAACCGACACCAAACCACCCATAGAATCAAACCTCGTCCACCCCCTCGGAGAACAAAGCTACTACAGACGTGGACTTGTTTCTGGTGTCGGGGTGCGCGGACGCTTTAAACCTGGAATGCTTTTCTGTGAGGATGAATTAATGATGACCCTTACGGTAAATAAGGTGGTAGAGTACGTTTAAGACGAAACGTAACTTTATTTAATGATGTTTAATTGCAGGCCGTGAGCTTTATCCCCAATTAAAAAGTTTAAAGTGAACGTTGTCGTTAGCGCAGTTATTGGCAGCTGACTACGCTGAGCTTTTTTCATTTATTAATTATTAATACACTAAAGAGCCTATGTACAGTTAGTTGAATTTATGATATTGTTAATTGTTTGCTAATCAATGTCAATAAGAAACAAATCTATTACTGTATTTTAGCTTTAGCTTTAAATCTCATCCTCTCCCCCATAGTTAATAAGGTCTTAGTACATGATATAACCACAGAAGAGTCACGTTTTCAATAGGACAAATATTGAAACTCTTTAGTAATTTTTGCTAAAAAGTCAATATCATTCATTGCTCGGTACGTGTCACGTGTCCTTCTGGATGTCTCCTTTCAAATTACTTATACTTAAGGGAATAGTTCACCCAAAAATGACAATTCTGTCATCGTTTACATCATTCGGAGTAGTTCCAAATTTGTATGCTCTTTTTATTGTTCTGCCAAACGGAAGGGGGAAAAAAAATACTATGGAAGTCAGTGGAGACCCAAAGCAGCCTGGTTACAAACTTTCTTCAAAATATATTCCTTTGTGTTGAGCAGAACCAAAAAAAAACAATACAGGTTTAGAACTGCTCGAGGGTGAGTAAAATATGTCGCTTTAAGGGTACTACTGCTGCAACAAGCAAGTTATCCAAAAAGGTAAAATTTGAAACCCTTATTTGTTGCTTTCTCTGGGCTGCCAGCTCTGTCTGTATCCAGTAGTACCTGCCTTTCATACCTCAGGTGTGCTCTCTGACTGTTTAGGTGTTCTTTTTTTTCTCTCTTTAGGGTCAAACAACAGAGTAGTTTTTGTTCTATTCCAAAAATCTAGGTAGTTTTCTGTGCATTACTCATTTGGTTGGGTCAGATTATGTGGGTACGTCCTTAGGCTGATTATTATTATTATTTTTTATTCTGATTTTGTGAAGCCTCAGGACCAGCTGAATGAGGGGCTTTTTCATCATTAATTTAATAGTTTTTAAGAGTTTTAAAATGATAAGAGTTGGAGTTATTAAATTCTTTATGTATCCAAAATTTGATGTCTCTAGGGCATTGGTTTTATATGGCCCAGCATGCATTTTTTGCTCTGTTTGTTTGTACCATAAGGTATAAATTCACATTCAGTGCTGAAAAATCAAAGAACTTGTGGGACCTGAAGGATTTTACTGAAGGCGGGCAGATTAGGACAAACTAGGGACTCATGAACAACTTACTAAACAGCTGTGGATTGATTATTCAGGTAACAACGTGGCATTAAGAATCAAGGTGATGTTAACTTTTGAAATGGGTCATTTTTTTATAAATTCAACTATTGTTTTCTCTTGTGTGTGTATGTAGCCAAACTTTTTTTTTTTTTTTTTTATGTGTAATATCTTATTAAGGTAAGTGCTATGGTCAACAGCTTCTGAATTTGGTCTGTGGTTTGTATGTTCAGGTCAGGGGTTGAAAAACGTGGCCTATTCCTGCAGTGCCTTAAGCACTACGTCTTCAGAAACAAGTAATGTTATTCCAGCCAGAATATATCGGTTTACATAATGTCATTTGTAATTGTGCTTGGCCAGGCATGACAGAGTGAATTTTACGAGGATATACATACTTCATACCCGGCTGCAAATGGCTCCGTGTCTTGCCCTCGGGGCCCCTGTGCTGCTTAGGTAATAAAATCTAAAAGCTCCCATGATGCCTGGAGGGAGCATTCATGTTCTGCCAACATTAGCGTAAGGGAATTGTCTTTTCTGCAGCGCAAACAAGCTATGAAACATGGCCGACGCTGTCATTTCAGTAGCCAGCACCTTTAACCTGTTCTTGTGTTCTTCGCTATACATTAAATGATTAATCAAGGTGCCTCAACTATGTGAACTTTTTTTTTTTTTTAGACATTAGCCTGCAACTGGCAATAGAGTGGTAGTGAATAATTGAAGGAATCTTGCAGAAAGGGATTTGTGGCGGCTTCTGAAGTGGCCTCTTGCTCTCCAGCCACTAAAGTGGGGTGAGGAAAGGTTAGAAAGACCGAAATGTCATCCAAAATACAATGTCTTCTTTTTAGAACTGGTTGAAGCGGGAGTAAATGAATACTTACAAAATAGTTCAAACCGTCAATTTTACAGTGGTGTGTTATGGTGGCACCTGCTGTATGTGTATTTATTTTTGCTGTGGGCGTAAACACCACAGATGTGTAGGCACCTGTTGTATCAGTTTCCTTTCATCCCATAAATCTGCTTTTGTGAAGGTAATGAAATCTGGCACGCTCATAGAGAGGAACGTCAACCGCAATTCGGGGTCTCTGATTCAAGAGCCACCAACACCTTAAATTATAACAACTATAACTTAAAGGTGCCTGCGCAGGTTATTTTTGCATGATGCTGACATTGAAGTTCTAGCAGACAAAGCCAGCTGTTTTGTTCTGTTCTGTAGCAAAGACAGCACGGAGCCAGCGGATAAAGGATGTTTTGTGAGAGGAGGTGACTGTCTGTTTAGAAGGGGGCAGAATGACTTCACTATTTTGCCCAGAGCTGCTTTATAGATTAATGAAACTCATATTGATGAACTTTACTGAGGTAAACTGAATTAAAAAAAAAAACTTTAACAGTTGAATAAAGAGCTGTTTTTAGAGATGTTTACATTAAGTATTCAGTTTTTCCAATTAATTAATTTGTAAATAATTTTTTTAGACTATTTTAGCTTCATATTTCTTCAGAATAGTAATCCATGCTAGTGCTTTTGTTTGCCTTATCTTGGGCCTCTGCCCATTTCCTGACTTGCAATCAAGAGCCATTGGGATTCCTCAACCTGCGCAGCTTAAATCAATAATCAGAACTGTTAATCGATGGCATTTTAAATAAGCATTGACCGGAGATGCAAGGTTAGCCAGGTTTATTGGTTCACATTAAGCAAAACAGTGTCTACAGTGCCTCCTTCTGACCTGATATTCTAAGATCATCTCTAGATTTTCATGTTCATCCAATCTGCTTTATTTAGCAATACTACTAGATATTTTTTACACACGCATGCCTCGCTCCTCTTGTAGGCGATATAGACTAAGCCTCACAAATACTCTTTCCTCTTGTGTGTTTTCCATTTGAAAGAAATGTGCCAAGATCTTCTATCAATTTGTCATAGGTTAGTGCTCCACCTAAACATCATAATACAAAAAACAAGTCAAGTTACATAAAAGCTTTATGTCTTAACCACAAATAAGCATAAGAAATTTGTAGATTTTCAGCGACAGTAAAGCTGGGATAGTCTTTATTGCTGGGATAATGTTGTTAATGCGAACCATCTAAATCCCATCCATTAGTCATTTCCCTTATGACAAGTCAGCAGACAAGTCTTTCTGCAAAACTGAAAGTTGTAACTGGGAATCATGGCAAGAACCTTCATAGGCACATTCAGAATAAACATCCAGTATGCTAAGACACTAGAAACCCAATAGAAACTGCATAATTGCACTTATATTTAATTGTTACTACCTCAGGGAAATTAGTTTTTATACAGTATTGTTATTTAGTTTATACCATTCTGGTCAAAATGACTGCAAACTGCCAGTGTGTGGCCCTAACATAACCTTAATGCATGTTTCAGGAGTCAACATTGATTAAGGTTTGATGATATTGCATGGTGTTCAAAATGCTTTTCGGCTGTCAGTTCTGGCTGTTTGCAGAATACAGTATCAAAGCTTAAGTGAAAAAAATTGGGAGAGCTTCACAAGAAGTGGGCTGGTGCTGGAGTCGCACATACAGGAAAAGTGGAGAGTGTAATATTACATTTGTATTATATATGTGCATGTAAGGAGGTGAATCAAAACCTGTAAATGCAATAAGACTAATCTGAGAAGGGATATCCAAAGGAACGGAAGGATTTCAAAAAGAGTAAACAAAACACAACAAGGATTGATTCTGTAGCCAGATCGGCCCGTAGTGTGGTGTGTGTCCTCATACACTACACTATGTACTTTTTAAAGACCAGGTATACTGACCTTTTAAGTTTGTTTTATTTTGTTTTGTGTTATTTTTGTACTGCTGATCAGTTGTGCAAATGTTTATCAATTATACCAATTTGGAAACTGTTCCTGCCTGGCAAAATAAATGTTAATCTTGGTTAACTTATAATATTGCCTGAAATAACTTTTATAGTAGGTTAGTGACTTCTGAGGTTTTCTGCATTGTTGGCGTGCTAGGGTGAGTCAGATCAACGATCAATGGATGGAGCCGTCTTGAGATCTTGACTTCTGGCCACCAAACTGGCTTAGCATGCTATTACTTAGGGAACACATAAAAATTACTCTTTTTGAGTCTATTGAGGAGATGGCTGCATTAAGGTAAGCGATCTACGGGGTAGCCTCTGACTAAGACCTGGACTAGCCCAGATGTGTCATGAGTCTGTTCTGGCCAAACAAGGTCTCTAAGCGACCCAGACTCCTAACAAACGATAAGTCGAAACTAGGAAATATTATAGTTAATTAATGATCCAAATTTAATCACAACTAGAGGGATCAGCAGTTGCATTTTAATAAATATAACTAAAATCACGAAAGATTGGAGTCAGATAAAATGATGTATAAGGTCAGTACTATAATTGGAAACACAAAAGATTAATAAATATTAGTGATTTTTAACGAGACGCAAAGAAAAGACCGAACACGCATTGACCTTCGACCAGGGCCTCTGGATTCAGTTCTGCAGGAAAAGGGGGACCCTTACATACAGCTCAGTGGGAATGGCCTGATGACCTGAGATGTCGGTACTTGTTCCAAAAACATTGCCATTGTACATATAGGACAAGCTTCTATCTTCATCTGTTCTAAACACTGTTTGCCAATTCAGATGCACAATTTATGCATTAAAATAGAAGTAATGTTTCAGCAGCATCTTTATTCACTGCTAAACACATCTATTTTGTCTGCTTTTGTCTGTGTGTGCATCTGGTACTCATGTATCTGGAATGCTTCATCAATGGAAGTTATATTCACTTTAACTAAACAAGAAATATACAGTGAATTATACAATGTTAAAATTACATATATAATAAAAAAAAAAAAACGAGTTATTTCACAATTTTGTTAATTCTGCAGTTTAATGTTCTAACACTGCAAACATTTCTATGAAGCACTACGTTTAGCTATTTATTTTTAGACTTTAAACCCATAATGAAATGTATGTTGATATATCAGCCAATAAGTTAAACATTTAAAAATTTTCCTGCACCTTATTCTCTATGAAAAAGGCCTTCCGCCATTGATTCCTGCTCGTTCTCAGGAGGCTTCTGTGTGTTGTTATTGTCCAGTGTGATGAAGGCTCCTTTTATCACCATTTTCTTCCAGGTCAAAGGGCAATCATTGAGACAAATGAGCAACACAATGAGTGATGAACAAAAAAATCTGAAGTGGAACACGTATATCACAGTATTCTACTTGTAATTGCAACTATTATACACTGCTTACCGATAAATCACCTAGATTCATTCTGCACACGGAATTCAGAGACCATGCATTCTTGATTCAGAATATGACATTTATTGCTGCTATTATTTTCATATAGTTGCATTTCATTTGCATGCCACTGTACTATTGTTTTGCACATAAGTCATACAGATACACACACACACACACACACACACATATATATAAAAAATCAGATTCATTGACACAGGTTAAATATGTTGACTTAAACAGTTCTCTCTGCCTCTTTTTGTTGTATGCCCTCTGTCCACCTCTGGTGGCAATGAGCAGAGATGCAGCCTAATGAAAAACGAGGATGTCACTGTATTGTTGCAAGGTTAGCACACAGCCTAATGAAGAAATGCTGCGCTGGCCTGCCCTGAGGCCTGACCTGGCTCACCAAGAGAATCCAGTAGCCCAAGATAAACTACTGTAGGGGGCAAAAACCTTCTGCTGATCCACAGTACAGATGAGAAATGGGTGTACATCGTATTTGCACAATGTCTTCCATCGAGAATGTTACGTAATATGCATCATGTATTCATAATTTTTTTTAATGGAGATGTTTTTGATTGCTTAGAAGTCAGTGAAGTGCTTCTCAGAATTTTGACACTTCCAAAATTTGCAGATTTACAGTAGCCTTAGAAGGTGACCGATCAGCTTTTTGTTTGACATGTAAGGCAGTGTTTTTCAAGAGATCAGACTTTTTTTTTTTTAAAAACAAATACTACTCCAAAGGGAGATAATAAAGGGCAATGTAGGTCGATTGAAACACAATAGAGAAAAACAAAAGGGAGAAAAAGGAAAAAAGGGGGGGAAAAAAAAGCTTGACAAATAATCAGCTACCACGGGAAGGTTGTGACATGATTCAGATGGGCACTCTGTCTCTCACGGTGCACACTGTGAGCACACAGGGGCCTCTTCTTGGCAAATGACAGCCATATTTATGATAATTTCAGCTCGATTTGTCCACGAGCTCTCAGAGCGAGGAGATAAAGAAAAAAAGTGTAAGGGGAATTTCTCCTTGCAGTACTTTAAGGCTAACTTCCTGTCAGAAAATGGATGACATGGTGAAATGACATCTTTCTTCATGTTGATTGTTGTAGCATTAATACATCATTTATATATATAAACATTATGCAAGAAACGTATATATGAATATTTTAATGTTTATAATGCGCACTTGATTCTGGACTGGTTTGCAGAACGTTTGAAGCCATCAATCGCATTTTGGCTCTTATTAGACAAGTGAGGATATGCTAACTGTTAAGATTGACAAGATTGACAAACCTATACTCTAAATACTCAAAATTTGCTGCTCCCAAAAATCTTAGTAAAGGTAGTTTTTAAGCTTAGGTATTGGTTACTATTATGGGAAGAATATGTGCATGCAAATGTGTGCTTTAAGTACGAATAAATAACCAATATGTTAATAATACACATGCTAATAAGCAACTAGTTAATAGTGAGAATATGATTCAGTATAATATGACAAAAGGTCAATTAAGCTGCCAAGTTTGGGCAAAGTTCAGAAACAACTAGAGTCAGAGTCTAAAGGAAATGCCTGCAGTTGATAATATCAACTGCAGGCATTTATAAAATATTCATTATTTAATATGAAATATGAAAATATGAATGTTACCTTTTAAAGAAGACAATTTTTAAATCATCCAAAATCATTCGTACAAACAAACAAACAAACAAAACACACACACACACACACACACACACATATATATATATATATATATATATATATATATATATATATATATATATATATATATATATATATATATATATATACTAAAGAAAAAGAAATGCAAACACTCTTTTTAACACAATAATTGTTAAGTTCTTTTAAAAACTATATGGTAAGTTAATCTATACTGAAAACACTAAAATGATATAAGCACAACATTCTTGTTGTTTGAAAAATGTTTGAAAAATTGCAATAGATATTTATTTTTCTATTATGAAATTTGCCTGTTGAAAATATTGTCAATGACACCTCGTACGCATGCAGATTTTCAGGTCAAAGTTCTTAATTCAAGACCGCATCAAACACCAAATTCAGCAGGGGTTTGAATTTAGAATGGTAATTCAACTGCACCAATGCCTTACAAAGTATTACGGCCACAGGGAGGCATTATCAAAACTAGCACAGCTCTACCACCTCTCCACCTTTCACTCTGTCCCTCTCCATCCCGACGGAGAGGCAGTTTATCATCTTACCTCTGAGAGATGAGATAAGATTGAGCATGGCCATGCATCTGAATGCACTGAGTACAGGGTTCCAGAGAAGTGCACGGGGGTTAATAGTCCAGGGAGTATACCATGGCAAGTTACAGTAATATACTTGGCAGCCAGTCCTGTGTTAACCCCCCCAGGGAACTAAGGACAAGGCCTAATCTGTATTCAGCCCTGACATTGTCTACATCTGCAATGGAACTCTCCCAAAAGACTAGAGCCCTTCACATTTTATTACTTTATGTTGATAAAGAAACAAAATCACTCGAGCCATTGTTTTTCATCGTTACCAGGGTCAAGACTGATTTGAAACATATATTTACAGTTAGTTGACGGGATAGAGGAGTTGCTTACTCTATTTGTCTTTTTGGCAACCTATAGCAATATATTGTCAGTTTATACAAGGGGTTGTAAATGTGGGACAAGAATACAATAAGGTGAGAATTAACATTATCATAGTTTATTTGTAGCCAAAATGATTTAAGATCCACTGAACGGAGGGTCAGAATAGTACTACCTCCAGGAAATTAAAAAAATGCCCACACAACTCCAATTTCAGAACAATTGGGAGGTTTTGTGAAATGCCATAAAATCAAGAATATGTTATTTGAGCAATTTATTTTTTACCTTTATTTGATTGACTAAAGTCCATGTAAAAATGTTAAATGTGCATGTGTTTGCTGGGCATACATATTAGTATACCTTTTAGTGTGCATATCTTTCTTTCTTTTTTTTTTCTTAATTAAAAAAGGTTTTTTTGAATCTGTTCAAATGGTACATAGCTTAAAGATAAATGACCAGCCAGCACATTATGGGTTAATAAGTGACAATTTTTATTTGGTGGAACATAAACATTCAAACAAACAATAAGTAAATTGATATCGTGACAAATGTTGTTTTATGATTATTTTATGGGAAGTGTGTCAACTTAGGTGAAAGCTGAACGAACGAACGACTGAACAAAGAAAAGAAGAAAAGAAGGAAGGAAGAAAGGATTTTGCATCCACTTTTCACAACATCATGCACGCCACTGGTCCCCATCCACATTTCAGAGAAACAGGCGACAATAGACCTCAAGCGCCGCAAAGTGTTCTACGCAGCATTAGGATGTTATGGGCCAGTCTATTGGGAATTAGTTCCACTTCATGTAATATTCATTAAGTTAAAACCAAACTGTCCCTGGTCACGCATTGCTGCAGTGCAGTAGTCAATCCTCTGCTCCTGTTTTGTGATACAGAATGGAGTGAAATCTATAGAGTATAGCTTTAGCCCCTCTTCTAGCCCCCGCTGTAACGCTTCCTACTATTCAGACTAATACATGCAAGTCAGAGACTGCACCGATATGTCTTTAATCTTTAACTTGTTGCCAAAGAATCTGCTTGCATTGCCAAATTTATGAGACCAAGCAAGAAAGGAAGCAAGCAAGCAAACATATACATACATACATACACACAGAAAAAAACTAAACAAAAATAAACAACATCGTATTGGGAAATGGTATCCGTAATACAAATTCTACTCCGTCTATGTAGTATGATTTAACTTGACAGACCATCTCGATGACAGTTGTTACGACTAAGCCAATGAATTATTTGGTTCTCTCTAACAAATGCTAATTGAGCAAGATGTGAAGACATTGCGATTACACCATGATTTAATGTGCTACATGATTTAACATGTTTAAATCAGTATTACTACCAATAAAACGTGTACAATCGCATAGAATCTTACAGCCGATAAATCGCAATCATGTACTGCAGAATTTTTGTGCAATGCCAATAAAATAAAATGAACAGAAAAGAATAAATGCAGCATTGGATTTGTGTAATTTGTCATAATTGATCTGAGACAGTTATTGGTTCTTTTTGCCCGGGTGTACTGTAGCATGTCACTGTATGTCACCGTGCCTATTATTTCTAAATTTGCCTACTGTGACTCTGCTGCGTCTCCATACTGATATGCCACCTATATCGGACAACAAATAACACACAAAGTCTCCCACAGCCTCATTCTCAGAGCCTGCTGCTTAATACGTCTCTGAAAATGTTGCGTAAAGCACAGCTCTTTCCCATGGAGCCGTGTACAGTAACTCTCCTTCGCAAAACAAGCTGGGAGACCTAAGTGATTAATGAGCCATTGTTGTTAGAAAGTGTATCATAGTCAGAGCCGCAGAGCTTATCAAGTCTTTAGGCCCAGGCCCCTGGTGGAGATCTCTGACCCCAATGCCCTAAATCTTGATGCCATCACCTGGGTGCAGCGATAAGGCCTGCCCTTGTTTGTTCGTTTACGAGACCTGGATGGTGAGAGTTCATTCCTCCCTCCAGATAAATCATACTAGTTTTTCCTGTGGTGCACATAAGGAACAGGGTTGCGAGATACCCTGAAGTGTCAGAGAAACAGCGCTTCTGAGAAATTACAGCGCTCTGATCTTGATGCATGGTATGTTTCATAAAAATTGTGGTTATATCTGAGACAGAGAGACAAATTCCAGGACAAGAGGGAGGCAGATGGAAGCCGGCATGTCCTAAAATAAAGTGGTTTGAGTTTCACTGGACCGCAACTGTTAAATCTGGGCTGCTTTCCCACTCATTGCACAAGACGTCCTGGCTAACTGCAGAGGGAAAGTGGGGGGCAGGAAAAGACAGACAATGATAGAGAGAGAAAAAGATATTTTTCCAGGAGCTGCTCTGAAGTATTGTGACTACAACAAAGCATGTCACGATTATTATCAAGCTCAAGATATGACCGTACACTTTTCTGTTTCTCTGTTTCTGAGCCTTGTGATGCACTTTTGTTTTTTAATCATTAAAATGAGAGCATGCAAAATTAAAAGAGAAACGGTATTATGATTATTACTGTGTGGAAAATGTTTTGAACTCAACAGAATGTGAAATTTTATGTAAATAATCTGAGAAAGCAGTTTGTAGTAAAGGGGCTATTATGTGTGCGTTTCAGGTGTCAGTGAGTGTGAGATCTGATGAATATGATCAGAATGATCATTTCACTGTATGTGATGCCAAAATATGAATATTCAAAGTAGTCGCACTGTCAACAAGTTACTGTTAATAATGCATTTAACATCGTTCGATTCCTTTAATGCAGCTACCACACGATCATTCTGCCATTTTAAACAGTGAAATAACAGAATCAACACACACAAGCAACATGCTTTTTTGAAAATTAGCCATAGTTTTTGATTCTTTCTCTCATTTCTCACCCTCCCCTTGTTAGTGCTACTTAGACCAGGGTTGCCAGGTTTAACAGGTTCACTGAAAATAGTTGGCTCGGAGCGTGTTATAATTTCTTTATTTAAAAATAAGGATTAACAATATGTTTTATGAGATCTAGTGAAGTAAAAAGTAAAATCTTATGCTTAGGAATATTGTGAATAAAACTACTCCAATAGACTCTAAAGGATTCTGGACACTCCTGCTATCCACAGCAATTATCATAGTATCTTTTCTCTTTGTGTGTAAAAAGCTAAGGAACTGGTCCTGGTACACTGATAATGGTTGGTAGTATTGTATGTTGTCCATAAGATTCATGTGCTGATCAAAATCTACTGACAATGCAGGGTGTAGGCCAAATAATTTTCACAAATGGAGTCCAGATCTTAACCCCATTGAGAATCTTTGGGATGTGAGATGAGACTTTGCGCAGTGGTCAGACTGTCTCATCATCAGTACAAGATCTTGGTGAAAAATGAATGCAATTCTAGATGAGAATAAATTTGTGACATTGTAGAAGATCAAAATGATGCCACTGTGAAAGTGTGCCATAATTAAAGCTAAATGCGGTTCAGCGTGCAAATAGCAATAGTGATATGATATTTACACTGAGTGAAAATAGAATATTTTCTTAGCGTAGATGCTATTTACGCTAAGTGCTAATAGCAGTAGATTCTATTTACACTCATTGAAAATAGCAGAATTATTTAAGTGCAAATAGCATTTTCTGCTATTTATACAATTTATTGCAAGTGGCAGTTATTTGCACCTCAGTAATGAAGTACATTATAAAACAGAATGCAATATATTGAGTGTAAATGTTAATTTTAATTCAAATTATTAAATAGACGCCACGGTCGACACCCTTACTGACACAACAAAGCCTTCCCTACACCTACCCTAACCCTACCCAATACTTTATTTTCAGCTTTTTGATTATTTCTTTAATTTTTATTGAACACAAATGCTTTTCTGATGTGATTTGAAATTTAAAAAGGGAGAAAAAATTTGTCAGAAGGTGGATTCGAACCCATGTTGATCGCGTCAAAACATAACTTTACCATTTAATCTGCTGAAACTGATGCCAAATGATCATCTTTTGTAATGATGACTATTCCAGTCACACACTGGTGGGCAGAGTTGGTGTGAATACCTTCTCTCAATAAGGTGGGCTATTTGCACTGTGTGTAGACAGAATTTATTAATCTTTAGTCTTGAATCTTAATAGCAGTCCCATAGTTCACTATGTAGTACACACTGAATGACCTCTGTTGTTCTGCAGCTAATGAGCTTGCCCGTTTAGTATTTACCTGTCTAGATTAGCTACAGGGATATTATATATTTATAGGCTATGTATGTGTGCAATAACAGCATCTGTTTTGGCAGCAGCAATAACAGCTGCATTCTGTACATTCTATGCATATTTACTTAAAATTAGGATCCTACTAAATGATAACTCAAGCCTCAAGTTAAATTGATTGGATAACAGTGTTCACACTTATTGTAAATGAACTGCATTAACAGAGCAATCACATCAGAGGAATTACAGGCGTTGGCTTGTTTCAGACATACTCTTTGACACAGAAAGAACTGTGTTTACCAGCATACAGAAAAAAACATTCTTGCTTTGCTTAATATACTTACAATAATATTTTGTCCCCAGGGATTCTGCTTGCTGCAGTTCAACCAATTTACGGAAACGTCTTGAACGGAAGAGAAAACCCATTGTGTTCTGTTTTATATCTGTGAAGATGAATGCTAATTAATGTATATAACCAGCTACACACACTCATATACATACACAAATAAATCTGTTATAAAAAAAAAAAAACACAACATGGACAGTCTTAAGGATAGGAAGTCTCATGTTTATATTATATGTGCTTTATATTTTTCAAAGGGAGCTTTTTATTTTGAATTTAAAGAGACTGATTTTCATACAACTAAAAAGTTAATAATGTTTCCACTGAAGGGTGGGGAGGAGGCATTACAGTGCAGTTTTTAGTGCAATCTAAAATACAAACAAACAAAGGCTTGACTTGAAACAGACTTGACTTTGCATGGCATTAACTGTCTTTTACTAAGTCTGCTTCTGGTCAAGTCTAAGGAAAATACAAAGCAAAAGACATGCTCCCCTTGACAGTATGACATGACAACCATCTTGACAGTAGGCGTCTGGTGTAGAAGTCATTATAAGTTGAGACTCTGGATTGGCAGCCATGACATGACAAGGCTCTCATGGTGGAATGGTGAGGTTCAGGAATTGTGGACATCTTGACCGAGGAATGAGGCATGGCAATTATCTTGGCTGCGGACTCAGTTCAGTCCCCCAAGCTTCTGGCAGCCAGCTTGTGACAAGGCTCTTGAGTGGCGGACATCTTCCGAAGAGGCTCTTTGAGTGGCCGGCTTGAAGTGAGCAGGCTCTGGCTTGGCAGACATGACATGAACAGGGTCTGGCATAGCAGACATGTTGTTAGCATGCCCTTGAGTAGCAGACATGACGTTAGCAGGTTAAATCTTGGCAGGCATGGTGTGAGCAAGTTCAGACTTGGTAGGCATGGTGTAAGCAAGACTTTTGCTGTTTAAGCATAATGTGAAGCATTCCAGACATGACGCTTTAGGTGTGCAGATGATCTGGCTTGGTGGATACAGTAGGATAGTGGGGTTCTTCATAGAATAAATAGATAGAATGTTGGTGGTCATAGTTTCTGGAATAAGCACCTGTCTGCCTTTAAATATAACTCCTGCTTCTAAAGCGAGTTTATCTCTGAAAGGCCAATAGCTGCGTCTATGTTTCTTATCTGGCCACCCCTGATGGATGATTTCTTTTATCGCACTGGGCTTGGCGTCCTTTGCAGTCTCAGTTCTGAGAGTCTTCTGCTTGTTCAGAAAAAGTTTTTAAATTCTGCATTCAATCCATCAATGTGTTCATCAAGTTCAATGTTTTCATTGTTTTTATGGTTTGGCAGGTGGCTGAGGGTGCCTGCAAGGATCATTTGGTTTCCAGCACAATACATGATACTGTAGTTGCATCCCTGTATCTTGATCAGGTTTCTTTGCAGCCTGGAAGGAGCAGCATGTAGAGGTTTGTGGTCAGTTGTGAGCAAGTATGTGTGTATATCACTGCATACCATATACCATAACAAGCATTTCTCTTTCAGTGTTGCTGTATCTTGACTTATAGGTGCAGTGAAGGCTTGTTTCCAGATGCCCCATATTTATTTTAAATGCCTCATCTTTGGGTGGTTTCACATGAATGCTGTGCATGCGTTTGCACTGATAGTAATAGAATGTGTTTTTGGTATGCATACTCTTTGATGCTATCTACAGCGATCTCATCACTGCATGTGATCTTTGTCATCTTTGCTTGGGTTGTTGTGACTTACTCCTCCTGTGCTGGTTGGATAGCTGTTTTTGTTGTCTGCTCTTTTTACAACACTTTGCCCAGTGTCTTCTGTTACAGCACACAGAGCATGTATCATTGTATGCTGGACAGTGTCTTGTGGTTTGTGTTTTTTTCGACATATTTGTCCTCTTGTTATAGTATGGACCTTTTCAGTGTTTGACATGCCGAATTGTTGCATCTGTTTGTTTCCAGCTGCTAAGGCTTCATACTTTCTCCCTTCTGCTAGAATATCAGCAATGGAATGGCCTTTAGGCTTGTTATAAAGGAGTACTGGCAATGATAAGCTCAATAAGACGTTCATTAAACTCAAGCTTTTGTCTGAATGAGGACATTGCTTCACTCAGATAGGGGTCAGACCAGCTCGGTAAGTGCGATGCCATTTTGTTGCATTTATCTTGTTCCCACATTAAAAGCAGTCGTTTCCTTTTCCATGTTTTTTGTCATAATGTTACTCTGGACCTTTTAGCATTTATCATGCAGACAATGTGCTTCTTCCTGTTCCCGCACTGGCGTACAAGAGATTGTGTCGTGGAGTGAAATGGGCTCGCGCGTTGCACAGCAGCCACAGGTTATTAGATTTTTCACTTCACTGGTCATGAACACTCACGCAGTAACACTGTATTGTTTACCGCTGCCACCATGAAGTATTACTGGAAGACATTACTTTGGTAGGAACATCTTTACTAGATGATCAACACATGTTCAAATGCATAGATACTTTCACTACACGCACGTAACGTATAACGTAACACAACTTAGTATGTACTACAACACTTGGGGGAGCTTGGTATATGTAGGCACTATGGTGAGAGCAGTTGCAGTAGAAGGGTTAACATGTCGAGTTAGGAACTTGCCATGTCTTAGTGAGCTCATTGTGTACTATATCATATGCTGTTTTCTTTTTCAACAGTACATAAAATAATATTCTACATATAGTCCCTTTGTTTGTCAAAAGGGAGGCACCAAGTTAAAATAAAATATACATTTAAAAAATACAATCATCTATTCTAAAACATGACCTGACAAAAATATGAAATTCACCAAGTTAACCAAATTCATATTCTCATTTCATTCACTGTGTAAATTACATTTGAATCTGATATATTTTTTAGGCTTTGATTTTCTTGCCCTTCATCTTGGAACAAAAAGTGCCTTCAGCTAATCTCTTTCAGCCTTCTCCTCCTTTTTTAGCTTTCCCACTTTTAGGTTTATAAATTATTTTATCCATTACTCATATTAATCTTTTATTTAGAAATTTTGATTTACTTAAAGATTTACTTTACTTAAAGATTCTGATCTTAGTCAACGTGTTAATCCAGGGAAGAGTATTTGATTAGAATTGTTTCAGTTAAGTCAATCTGTGTAAAGATGAAACGAATGAAATAATAAAAGAATGCAAGAGTGAATATTATAGATCGTACTTAAGGCTCATATGTCAAAGTTATACAGTATACAGAGCACAGTTAAGTGATCTTTCTTTAGTTTTTCTAGGAGTAATTAAAAAAGGTTTTTTTTTATGCTGCAATCATCAACGTAGTAGTCCTCCTGAGGACTTCTAAATCCATATATGAAACTCACAATTAAAAAGTAGTTCATTTCTTGATGCTTCAAACGCAAACTACATGCAGCAGACAACTGCTGGTCTATGCAAATAAGGTGTAGAAAAAATGAGTGTGACAGCACCAGAATGTTTCAAACCAGCATTGTACAGGAACATTTTCTGCTCTATAAATGCAAATTACCTTGTGTGTATTGTCTATGTAAATGAAATGCCAGATAATCACCCAACTTTGTGTTTCCCCATCTTTTTACTTCGGCAGAAAAATTATTCCCACAATTTGATGATTGAAAACTTGGCTAAATGGAGCATGAGCAGGTAAAAACTCGCACAACACAAAATGATTATTGACAATTCGGACACTGAAAATCTCAAGAAGACATTTACTAATACACTTTAGCAGAAGGCTAAATTGGTATCAAGTAATAGGTATATTATTTCTTAATAGCAATTTTAGCATAGGGGTTAATTTTAGCAGCTGGGGCAGAATCTGTTAGCTGAGACTGAATGTGAAATGATCTAAACATCTACTAAACAATTTCACTGTTTAGTCGTAGTTTAGAAAAGCAGACTTTAGAAGCATCATTACAGATAAAAATAGATCAGAGTACACATTTTGCCATTGATTAATGATATGTGCTTCTACGCTTTTGAAAAGCACCAGCTGAAACTGGTATAGAGCCCTCTCCTCCACAATCAATCTAGGCTGGTATAGAGCAGGAAGTAGAATGTCAGAAAAAAGAGGAATGTTAATGTTTGCTAGACCCTGTACCTCCATGCTCGCCTCGCCTTACAGACTCTGGGATGATTAAATGGATGTAATGTATATTCCTCCTCATTTTGCCTCAGTGTGTTTTCAGCCTTGCGTTCCTATTCATCGCAGATGCTAGTATGATCCATCATGGGTTCAAGTGATGGATTGCTGTGCCCTTCATGAGCTGCCTTGGACACGCTCTTATTGTATCCTCTTACCACCACCAACTGACGGCCCAGGCAGAGCTCCGGATACACAGGGAGTAAATTAGAGCTTGATGGATATCAAAAGTTGATGCACTGTATGGCTGTGATATCCCTTGCCACAGGCAGCAGCAGGGCATGAGAGATAATGTTGGACAAATAAAAAAATAATGCACAATAATGAGATGATTTTTGTGATGGAAAATCAGTATAAAGTAAATAAATGTAAAACATTTTGATATGAACAAAAATGAATTTGAACACACATATACATTAATCAAAATATGACATTTAGAGATCAAGACTATATGAAATACATGCAACAATGCAACAATTTCAAGAAATTTCATGGTACCACACAATAGTGTTCATTAGTTAACAACATTAGTAAATATGAACTAATGCTTCTACAGCATTTATTAATTCATAGCTAATGTTAAATTCAGCATTTACTAATGCATTATTATCATATCTAATCTCATATTAAAACACATAATGCACATTCTGTACAGGAACTACAGAAACCACAGTTCCAACACCACTGTACTAATTTAAAATAAAACCTCACTGAAGAGTGTCATAATAACCTTAGAAAGGACCTTATATTTGATATAAACTATCCCACATTTTCTAGTAAGACGCACATTCAAAAATAATGGAGGAAAGGAATCAGATATGCCCAGCATTGAGCCCAGCTGGACAACATATATTAATCAAAGACATTATTATTACCTCTGAATGACCTGTATAAATGATTTAACAGACAGAATCTATGACTTTGAGTCAATCTGACTTGCAAATTAAATTCAGAATCAATAATTAATGGCTGGATGATATGGGGATTAGGCCTGTTCCACACACCTTGCACTTGCTTGTGTGTGAGCAGTGAGAGCGTCATTGCAGACTCACATTTCACTTTCACACTGATAGAGCTTCTGCAGTGCAACAGAGCAGCCACTCTGTACAGGAAATATCAGATTTATGACATTGATTATTTATAGTGCATTAAACATTCTTTACATAAAGTATTATAAAGCTGAAATGTTTGTGAAATAAAATGTTGGAGGTCATAAAACTGTAGATTGGTTAATTATTTTGTTAATTATATGGCATACTTTTTATAACGTATATTTGGCTGCTCAAACCATTAAGGACAGAGGTGTGGAGGGCCATTACAGTGGTTTTATTCACCTTGTACTTGTGTATTTGCACTTGTACATACCAGTGTTTTCATTGCTGTTCCTGGGGCAGCGGTGTGAAGCTGAGGGGTTTTGTTACATGGCACTATGCTCACCACACTGCCTGACTGACTGTATAGCATTTATAGCATGTGTTTATTGGCATTTTCCTCACTGGTACAAGTAACTGGGGGTTTATCATTCATGCACTGGTAGTCATCGCTTAGAGCATTTATGTAGTCCTCTTCCCCACTAATGTAATAGGTGCATTGCAGGAGGTATATCCAATGAATTCTACTTTGTTAAAATGTTAAGTAAAGAGGACAGAAGCAGGTTAGAGCCATTCTCTGGCAGTGTCGGGCAGTAACGCATTACGTGGTAACACTAAGAATGCATATAGCGATAACGCTTTGCATTAAGGTTTGCTTTATAAAGGGCTTATAAAGATGTTTATAAATTATTAATAACTCATTTACAAATGCATTATACATCATTGATAAGCAGTTGTCAATTCATGAACAAAAGAGTGATTTAATACAATACCTGCCATATAGTGAGCCATTTTTAACTCACATGTTATAAATGTTTAACAAATATATTTCTTACTAGTTATTTCACTCAAAACAAGTGTTAGTTTTGTCAGCAAATCTTTATTTAACTTTAGTCATAGTCTTTTGACTAAAAAGCCATTTAGTTTTAGTCATATTTTACTTGTCTAAACAGTTTTTGTTTTGTTTTTATATAAATAAATTTAGATTAATCTTTAGGACTACTAAGTACTAAGTAATTCAGTCAATAGCAATTTTTACTATTGTTTCTTGATTAACATCAGTGACTTGGACTGACTTGGACAGCAACAAAATTAGGCTGCTATCCTTTTAAAACAGAATTCAAGGATGCAATGTATGAAATGCCCTGATACATGTTCTTCCTACCGTTTACGTTCACGTTTATGTGAATGGTTAACAAAACTGGCAATTCAACATCATTTTGTGTGTCGTTCAAGAGTGCTGGCATTCTGTGTGAGACACACTCTCTGTGTGTATACATGCTTCAGTGTCTGCGTTCGTTCTGAATGAATCTTATCCCAGATAGTCCCTCCTGTAAAGAGGACGCTGATGACGGCGAATACATGTGCAGAGGTTTATTATCTTTTTATTATTCCAAAAGAGAATAGTCAAATATGGTAAACAAGTTGAAGGGATTTCCAAATAGCAAAGACAGTAAAGCAGGCAATTGGTCATGACACAAACATCAATCCAAACAGTTTACAAGAATGCAGGGATGATCCGAAGAGACAATGGTCAGAGTAAACAGGCAAGGTCATACACAAGATAGCAGTCAGAATAATAATGAGAGAAACACTTGGTAAGGCAGTGAAACTGGAAATACTTTGTAATGATTGAAACAGGTGCTCTGGTTTTATGCTGGGCAAACAGGAAATGAGCGCAGACGGAGTGGAGACGAGTCAGTACATGTGAGGGCTCCCTCTGCTGGCATGTCGTTACAAAACCCATCGACTCCTGGAGTTTGACTTGGACGTCCCCGTGGTCATGGTGCTGGACGGTCGGGTTTGGCTCAATGAAATTCCTCGATGAGAGAGAGATCCAGAATGTCCCGGGCGACTACCCATGAGCTCTCCTCTGGTTTGTAGCCCTTCCAGTTCACCAAATATTGGAGCTGACCTCCTCTTCTACGCAAGTCCAGTAACGGTGGTAATTCTGTGGTTTCATGGCCTGGGTCAGCTCCCAGGTGTACAGTTTCAGGAGGGAGACATGAAAGGATGGAGAGATGCGATATTAGCAGGAAGCTCAAGCTGGTACGTGACTTCATTAATCTGTCTGATAATTCTGAAAGGTTCAATGTACCTTGGGCTGAGCTTCCTGCCGGGTAGCCGCAGCTTGAGTTTGTGCACGTACTTGTTCAGGAGATCCTTCAATGTTTCATTGATAAATGATTGATACAGCTGGAGCATTGGCCAGGCCATATGGCATAACAAGATACTTGTAGTGCCCCTGGTGGTCATGAACGCAGTCTTCCACTCGTCACCTTCCTTGATGTGGATGAGATTATAAGCACTTCTGAGGTTGAGTTTGGTGTATATGGTGGCCTCTCTCAAATGTTCCAGAGCTGAGGATACAAGGGGAAGAGGGTAGCAGAATTTAACTGCCTCTGAAGTCTATGCAAGGTCATAAACCTTCATCTTTCTTGCCGACAAAGATAAAGCCAGCCACAGCAGGTGAAGTAGATGGTTGAATAAAACCTGAACTGAGAGCCTAATCAATGTACTCCTCCATAGCTTGACTCTCATTAAGAGACAGTGGATATACCTTACTCTTGGGTGGCATGGCATTTGGGAGTAGGTAAATAGCACAGTCCCATGGTCCATGAGGAGGTAGTTGGGTAGCCTTAACTTTACTGAAAACCTCTAGGAGATTGTGGCAACATGAGGGAATTTTTACGCCCTTCTGGGTCCTGGTAGTGCAACACATAACAGTTTAACAGAAAAACATTGATTTAAGCATGTTGGGGACCATTTAATGAGCTCACACTTGGCCCAAGAGATGTGTGGATCATGAACTGATAGCCATGGATGTCCCAGAATGTAGAATGTGATGTTTTCACGATGGAACATGCCCACTTGAAGCGTCAGAGTCTGTGTTTGATGTGTTATCCCAGTACCAATAAAATTGTCATTGTTTGTCTTGATCTTAATGGGTGTTCACATGATCATATGGGAATGTGGTACTTCATAATGATTTGTTGACAGATAATGTTTAAAGCAGCCCCGGAGTCAACCATCGCTGTCAGAACGAGATGCAGTGGCTCAGTTCTAATAACAACAGGCAGCGTATAAGCTTTATTGCATAGCAAATAGAAGTGATCCTTATTTACACAGGGTGCTGCGGCCATCTTGTGAGGACATTCAGCATTGCGGTGGTTAATACTGCCACAGTAGAAGCAAAGTTGTAGACGCCTGCGACGTTCAAGTTCCTCCATAGAGTCGTTGGCTATTGACTTGCATCGGTTCTTGGAAATCACATGGTTCAAGAGATACATGAGTTTTAATTTAACTTGGTAAATGTTGGTTTGACTTATATGCGGGACACTTGAGATTGAGAAAGATTATTGACAGGTTAACGAACTCAGTGAATGGTGCGTCCTCTCCTTTGCACAAAAAGTTCTTGATGCCTATCCACAACAATGATTAGAAACTGATGTATTTTGTTCATCAAGATAAAATTATCATGTTGATTTTTACTTTGGGTATAAATCATAAAAGCACAACCGTGACTTAATGAGTGAATGCTCAGTCTTAATGACTGCTATTCCTGTGTTTTCTGTGCCCTCCTACTCTATGGTTCATACAGCAGTGCCAGTCCACAAGATAGCTGCCAGTCTCTTCACAAGAGCCTCTTCACAAGATGATCACCACGTCTCTAGCCATTTGGTCTACATACTGCTCTACTTATTCTCCTGAGCCAGCTCCAGTCCAAGAATCTGCACCAGAGTCCTCTCAAACCTTAAAGCTGCCTTTCCTGAACTCTTTGTCTCTGTTTCTGCTGAGGCTCGATTGCTCCCTGTCTGCTGAGAGGTTGGTTTGTTTTGTAGCTGCGTGTAGCTTCGCTTTTCAATTTATCACCTCTTCTCTAACGATCAAATATAATTTAACTGTGTACATATCGTTGATACTATTAAATTAATCTAACTAATTAGACTGCTGTTAGTTCGTTCGCTTTAATCTAAAACTCGCGGTGAGTTAGTACTCGTTAGCCGATTCACTTTCGCTCCCACCAGCGTTTTCGCGCCGATTGTGGGCTTTTTCCCCGCTCCTGTTCATTTGTTCCTCGCGCTGCTCGCTCCATTTTCACAAGCTCATCAAAACAAGAGTGGTAAGTGAATCCTTACGGTGAGTAAATGGCTTCTCCTGCATCGTCACTTGCACTGTCTGTCACATGTATAGCTTGTCCTTCTCTCTCTGTTAGCGATCAGGGATTCACGTGTGATAAATGCAGGGAAATAGCTAGGCTGACAGAGAAGGTTTTAGAATTAGAGACACGTATCCAAACTTTAATTGAGGACAGTAAGAATGCGAGGGCTGTAGATACTGCTTTGGATGCGACTAGTACAGTGAATCATGTACATTGTTCGGTTCCAGCTTCAGAGCCCGTGCAGCAGGGCAATTGGGTGACCGTGAGGCGGGCTAGTCGCGGGTCAAAACACCGCTCATCCGTCCGATCAGAACATCAAACAGGTTCTCCCCACTCAGTGACGCACCCACTGAGAAACCTGATCAAAGTGCCCTAGTAATTGGCGATTCTATTGTACGGAACGTGAAAATAGAGACACCAGCCACCATAGTCCAATGCTTACCGGGAGCCAGAGCGCCTGACATCTTGTCAAATTTAAAAGTGCTGGCTAATGCTAAACGTAAATTTCGTAAGATTGTTATTCACGCCGGCGCTAATGATGTTCGACTTTCGCCAGTCGGAGATCACTAAAAATAATATTAAAGAGGTGTGTGAATTTGCAAGCACGATGTCGGACAATGTAATCTGCTCTGGTCCCCTCCCTGCTTACCGGGTGATGAGATTCACAGCAGATTGCTGGGTCTCAATGGCTGGATGTCTAAGTGGTGCCCCGCAGAACAACATAGGCTTTATAGACAATTGGATGAGTTTCTGGGGCAGACCTGACCTGTTGAAAAGAGATGGTCTTCACCCTCTTGGGGTGGTGCCGCTCTTCTATCTAGAAATATGGCATATAGTCTTATAGCTCCAACATGACCAACTAGTGCCCAGGTCAGGAAGCAGACAGACCGGCTAAACCGACCGTCTGCTAGCTGCCTCACGTCACAGAAGGCAGTTAATTCTCAGCACATAGAGACTCTTTCACCTAGATATCACACTATAGAGACTGTGTCTGTTCCCGAATTAGAATATGCAGAGAACGTCCAAACCTAATCAAAAGCAATAATTTAATTAATGTCCAACAAATTAAAACTACCTATAATTCAAATAAGCAAACGATAAAACTTGGCTCGCTAAATATTAGATCACTTTCCACAAAAGCACTTTATGTATATGATTTGATCAATGATCAGAAGCTAGATTTGCTTTGTTTGACAGAAACCTGGCTAAAACCAGATGATTATATTACTCTAAATGAATCTACCCCCAAAATTATTTCTATAAAAATGAGCCACGTTTAAAAGGTAGAGGGGAGGTGTTGCTACAATTTATAACAATATTCTTAGTACTTCTCAGAGGGCAGGCTTTAAATATAACTCATTTGAAGTTTTGGTGCTGCATATAACATTATCTACAGAATCATGTGCTAGTGATAAATCTTCTGTCATGTTTGTACTGGCTACTGTATACAGGCCACCAGGACACAGCACAGATTTCATTAAAGAATTTGCTGATTTTCTAACTGAGTTAGTACTGGCCGCAGATAAAGTCTTAATTGTTGGCGATTTTAATATCCATGTTGATAATGAAAAAGACTCATTAGGATCAGCTTTCTTAGACATTTTAAACTCCATTGGGGTTAGACAACACGTCTCTGGACCTACTCATTGTCAAAATCATACTCTAGATCTAATACTGTCACATGGAATAGATGTTAAAATGGTTGAAGTACTGCAGCAAAGTGATGACATTTCAGATCACTATCTAGTCTTGTGTGAACTCTGTATAGTTAAACCTGTAAACTCTGCACCTTATTACAAGTATGGTAGAACCATCACTTCCACCACAAAAGAAAGCTTTCTAAATAACCTTCCTGACTTATCTCAATTCCTTAGTTCATCCAATACGATGCAAAAACTTGATGATGTAACAGAAACTATGCACTCTCTTTTTTCTAGCACTTTAGATACAGTTGCTCCTTTGCACTTAAAAAGATAAAAGAAAACAATCTGACTCCATGGTATAATGACAACACACGCACCCTAAAGAGAGCAGCCCGGAAAATGGAGCGCAGGTGGAGAAAAACCAAATTAGAAGTATTTCGTATTGCCTGGCGGGAGAGTATGCTGTCATACAGAAAAGCATTAAAAATAGCAAGATCTGATTATTTTTCATCCCTTTTAGAAGAAAACAAACACAACCCCGGTATTTATTCAGTACAGTGACTAAATTAACAAAAATAAAGCATCAGCAGGTGCTAATATGCCCCAAGAGTATAGCTGCAATGAGTTCATGAATTTCTTTACTTCTAAGATTGATACCATCAGAGATAAAATTGTAACTATGCAGCCGTCAACTACAGTTTCACATCAGATAATGAGCTTTAGATCCCCTAAGGAAAAATTACACTCTTTCTCTATTATAGGAGAAGAAGACTTGTACAAACTTGTTAAATCATCTAAACCAGCAACATGTATGTTAGACCCTATTCCATCTAAACTATTAAAAGATCTGCTTCCAGAAGTCATAGATCCTATTTTGAACATTATTAATTCATCATTGTCATTAGGATATGTTCCCAAAACCTTTAAACTGGCTGTAGTTAAACCTCTCATTAAGAAACCACATCTTGATCCCAAAGACTTAGTAAATTACAGACCAATCTCTAATCTCCCTTTTCTGTCAAAGATACTAGAAAAGGTAGTATCCTCACAACTGTATTCCTTTTTAGAAAAAAAATGGTGTCTGTGAGGATTTCCAATCAGGTTTTAGACCGTACCATAGTACTGAGACTGCTCTCATTAGAGTTACTAATGACCTGCTTCTATCATCTGATCGTGGTTTTATCTCGTTATTAGTGCTATTAGATCTTAGCGCAGCATTCGATACTATCCATCACAACATTCTCTTGGATAGACTAGAAAACTATGTTGGCATTAGAGGAAGCGCCTTAGCATGGTTTACATCATATCTATCTGACCGCTATCAGTTTGTGGCATTAAATGAGGAGGTATCATATCGATCAAAAGTGAAATATGGAGTTCCTCAAGGCTCAGTGCTAGGACCGTTACTTTTCAACCTTTACATGTTACCTCTGGGAGATATTATCAGGAGTCATGGTGTTAGCTTTCACTGCTATGCTGATGATACTCAGCTCTATATTTCAGCGCAGCCTGGTGATACACACCAAATTGAGAATCTAACAGAATGCATAGTCGATATAAAAAGCTGGATGATGAGTAACTTCTTAATGTTAAATTCTGAAAAAACAGAGGTGCTAATAATTGGACCTAAAACCCCACATATAATAATCTAGAACACAGCCTATCACTTGATGGCTGCTCTGTTAATTCTTCATCATCAGTTAGGAACCTAGGTGTGCTGTTTGACCGCAATCTTTCCTTTGAAAATCATGTTTCTAGCATCTGTAAAACTGCGTTTTTCCATCTTAAAAATATATCTAAATTACGACCTATGCTTTCAACCTCTAATGCAGAAATATTAATTCATGCGTTTATGACCTCAAGGTTAGATTATTGCAATGCTTTATTGGGTGGTTGTTCTGCACGCTTAATAAACAAACTTCAGCTAGTCCAAAACGCAGCAGCCAGAGTCCTTACTAGAACTAGGAAGTATGATCACATTAGCCCAGTTCTGTCAACACTATCAAACATCGAATAGATTTTAAAATCCTATTAATTACCTATAAAGCCCTGAATGGTTTAGCTCCTCAATACTTGAGCGAGCTCTTATCACATTATAGTCCTGCACGTCCGCCTGCGTTCTCAAAACTCTGGCCATTTGATAATACCTAGAATATCAAAATCAACTGCGGGCGGCAGATCATTTTCCTATCTAGCACCTAAACTCTGGAACAATCTCCCTAACTCTGTTCGGGAAGCAGACACACTCTGCCAGTTTAAATCTAGATTAAAGACACATCTTTTAACTTAGCCTACACATAACACACCAACACACTTTTTATTATTCAAATCCGTTAAAGGATTTTTAGGCTGCATTACTTAGATTTGCTGGAACCGGGAACACTACTCTAAAATACGATGTACTTGTGACATCGTAAAAAGAATGGCATCTACGCTAATATTAGTCCTGTTTCTTTCTCAATCTGTTTTCACAGTTTGTATCCAGACTAGATGGTGGATCAGCACCCAGAGATTATGTTCATCAGAGACCAGAAAACCTAGATGCGCCCGTCGACAGATCACCAGATCCTGATGCACACACACACACACGCACACACTAAGTCATTTACACTACCTGACACAGCTGCGTTTAAAATTGAACTGGAGGTTAAGTGCTGGGCGTCCGGTCAGAGGAGAACTGACCCCAACTGAGTCTGGTTTCTCCCAAGGTTTTTTTTCTCCATTCTATATGCATGGGGTTTTGTTTCTTGCCGCTGTCGCCTCTGGCTTGCTTGGTTGGGGACACTTAACTTCTAGTGACTATCGTTGAATTGACTACAGAGACCGTCTCTGCATTTAATAAGAAATTGGTCACTCTCGTCACTATATATCCCTGTCATTATACTGTACAGTGCTTTGATGCAACCTGTGTTGTTAAAAGCGCTATATAAATAAAAATGATTGATTGATTGATTGTTTCTAACCTCTTTGTGGACTTTTGTTTTTGTTAAATCAAGTTTTTCTGTGCCAATGGTTTTGCTGAGGAATCGAGATTTAAACTAATCAGACCTACACCTAAAAGTATTTCCTATAATACATACCCCCATATCATTGTGCATATTCTTATTGGTCGTGTATATGGTCTTTGGTATTGTATAATACTTTAAGCATGTTTATGATAGATCACTAGTTAATATCATTCCCCCATAGCCATGTTTAATATCTATGGACTCGTCTTCGATCTAATCTGATCTCAATCTAATTGAGAGGGAATATTATACATATTAGTAAAAATCTTTAATAGTTTATTATCAACAGTGCATGTGCAAATTACCATGCCTAGAGACAAAGAGCCATAAAACTCCCATCACAAATTCAGGACATTCGTTGACACAAGAGGTGTCACCTTCGCAGACTTCAAAAGGAGTCAATTCGGTAATCCGCCCCAGTCTCCTACATTTTGGTCTCTTCCAGGTTACACTACTTCTCATTCTCTAAAATGGTTGGTAAATGCTCCTGCAGTATTTCAGCTTTGATTAACGATGTACTAAGAGACATGTTGAACAGATTTGTATTTGTATACTTGATATTCTTATCTTTTCCAAGAACCTCCAGGAACACATTCAGCATGTTTACCTGGTCCTCCAGCAGCTCCAGAGAAACCATCTGTTCGTCAAATTGGAGAAAAGCGAGTTTCATGTTGAAGAGGTTTCCTCTTTGGGTTTCATTGTTTCTAAGGGTCATATTGAGATGGACCCTGCAAAGACCCAGGCAGTCAGAGACTGGCCTTGACCTACCTCTATCAAGCAGGTACAATGTTTTCTTGGCTCTTCTAATTTCTATCGAAGATTAATTCAAAATTTCAGCGCAATTGCTGTTCCACTAACGACTCTCACTAGGAAGGAATATAAAGGGAGTGCACAGTGCACAGAAGAAGCGGAAAGGGCCTTTAGCAGACTGAAAAACCTATTTACCTCAGCACCTGTACTAACTATTCCAGATCCTGAGCTGCCCTTCATAGTGGAGGTGGACGTCTCCGAGGTAGGGGTAGGAGCTGTTCTCTCCCAACGTACCATAAGGAACAACAAATTGCATCCATGTGCTTTCTTTTCACACAAGCTTTCACCTGCAGAAAAGAATTATGACATCAAGATCAGGGAATTATTAGCAGTCAAACTGGCATTGGATGAGTGGAGGCATTGGTTGGAGGGAGCCAAGCCCTTAGAGCCAAACAGAGAAACACAGTCAGTCTGGGGTCTAATAAAGGAGTCAGTCTAACAAAGTTTGTGGGCACTCTAGTTGGTGAACATAACAATATCCAGTATTATTTGCTTTAAGTAACCATGTTGTTGCCTTTGTTAATTTTTATGTATCGAATGTATTTAACCTGCTGTGGGTGTTTTTGTCAAGTCTGTTCACGCCAAGTCTGTTCATGTCAAGCAATAGTCAAGTCATGTCAAGTAATTTTAGGTTTGTACCTTATTACAGTATGACCTCATCAATCTGCTGACTGACCACGCTGTATATTTAACCTCCTTTTTGTGTAGTTTATGTGTGTGTGTATTACAAATTGGCACCTTAGAAAAGATTAGATTTTGCATCATAGACTGTCAACAACACTACTTTGAGGAACAGATATTGAAATATTGGGACCAATTTTCTATAATAACTAGTTGCTTTTTAACATGCCTGATAAGTATATAAATATAAAGCACATATTATATATGACCATATTATACATCTGTAATTCTGCCTAATACTTAAACTTAACAACTAACTTACTCTTAAGAGTTTTTTTTTTAAATAAAGCCTGATTGAAGAAAAAATAGCATGTAGAGTATATTGACACATAGTTTTGCTTTGTTTTCGTGCATTAATCTGTCTTTCTTTGTGACACATAAACCAGTAATGAGTGTGAACAATGAAGAAATCTTAAAATTTACTAGGTCTGAGCAGATAAAGTGTTAAATCAAGCCCCTCTGATAATAAATGTGGGACATTTAGCGTTAGTCTGTGTGTTTAGTACACTAGTAATATAAAACACAGTCAAGAAAAGCTTTGTTGGTCAAGGTCAGAGTTTTCAGAAATTGTGATGCTTAAAGCAGTAGCTAAACTACAGAACCTGTCAAACATTAAGAGCCATCACACTTCAAAAACAGATCTTTTACATAGCAACAACAAACTCTTTCAGATGTGAGAAAGCTATAAATCATAACCTTAAATTCCCACATGGGCCAGGAATATGACTTTATCTCTGTCCATTATGTAAAGTCAACCTGTATCTCATAAGCTTTTGTCTGTGATCAGTGAGTGCTATATTCCAAAGGGGAAAGGCTAAGCTTAAAGAGCTGAATTTAACAAACCTAATTATAATGCCTTAATTAGTACCAGGGGTAAAATCTGAGTGAAACACCTGCAGACTCAAATTATATCCTGACAAGTGAACAAGTGTTAATGTGCTGTATTTCAAGATAATACCTGATAGTATTCTGAAGAAGCCGCTCATCACACAACAATAAGGCAGTTTAAAGTTTATTAAAAATAACTATCTAAATATATAAATAAATTGTAGTCATTCTCTTTCTTCCATGAAGACAAAGAATCTGTCTCTCCTATTATGACAGGGTTTTTGTACCATTTTTGTATTTCTGATTCATGACTATTTTCAAAAGGAACTCTCAAAATAATCACAGCATTTTGCAACCCCAAATCTCCCATATACAACTCAGGTTGCCTACCCCCTCAAAGCAGCCTTTTTCCCATGAGATCCCAGTGTGAAGATGATCCATATTGTTGTCATTATTATTTTCATTGCTATTGTTGTTCCAAAAAGATTTCCCCTAGCTAGTACCACCCACCCTAGACTGGGGCATCACTTCCTGGGCAGAAAAATGGATGTCCAGGCACTGGGGATAATCCATCATGTCCCGAAAGCAGAGGTCACACGGGGGATGATCGCAAGTTAGACCTGTCTCTTTTATGGAAATGCTTTCTGCACCTAGTGAAAAAGCAGAAGGGCTTCAGAATGACTATTGAAGTTGCTGGATCTGGAATCACAGAAAGTTTTGACATTGCCACAAGGGTGTCCTGTGTTTTACAGAGAGTCCGTTTGAAACACGTTTTTGTTCTCTAGTTGAAGGACTACAGAGTAGACCTCAAACTAAAGTATCTGTCCCTGGAAACACTGTAAGCATGTAAATAGAAGCACTATTTTATTTCAAATATTCTTTAAAAAGCAAAGAGAGGCAATATTATAATATTTTATATACAAAATAGTGTGTGCGTATATATATATATAGTCCATCACAATTCATCAAATACCCAGGGTACAATCATCCATTAGCATGTGCACGGCGATGCCCAGAGCAGGCTGTAGCCTAACAGTGGTAAATATACAGCTCTCAAACAGAACAGGCAGGTTGTCGATGAGCGACAGAGCAGAATAAGAATGGAGCAAAGTGTTTATGCACTGTCCTTGAAGAACGTTCAACTCGGTTTTGATTATATTTTTTCCTATAATTTTAAATGACAGCTGTCATATTTCTTTATTTTTTCCCTGCAACACCTTTTCTACTGTTTAGCAAAATGTAATATTTTGACCAATTGAATAAAATAGCTAAACATTTTTTGTACAACCTATGAATTGTATCATGACAAAAAAAATCTGTCAGACACTTAATTTTGCTATTGTGTTGGCATCAAATATTGCGTCTTAAAGATACTAAATTTGTTTAACATTTTGCTGTCTAAGTGAAAATAGCATTTTCTGCTATCTATACTACTTATTGCAAGTGGCAATCATCTGCACCTCAGTATTGAACTACATTATAAAACAGAATGCAACTTATTGAGTGTAAATGTTAATTTTAATTCTAAATATTGAATAGATGCCACGGCTAACACAAAAAAGGCCTTCTACACCTAACTTAAACCAATTATTTTCAACTTTTTGATTGAAAAGGCAGGCTATTTGAACTTAGTGTAAATAGACAAAAAAGACACTCTAGAATTCTAGAATTAAAAAATCTATAATTTTACAAACATGTCTGTTATTGTGACAAAAATCCATGCCTGGAAACGTGATTTTATATTGCAGTGGTTCTCAGTTCCAGTCCTCGGGTACCTCCGCTCTGCACATTTTGTATGTTTCTCTTATCGCTTCAAACGTTTGTTCTATTCAAATGGAAGTGTCCTATGAAGTGGGCATCAGGAGACAACACAAGTTTGAAGCAGACTTCTAAGTTCCATTCAAAGGGCCTTGAAGTGTGCGATATGTGAATTTAAATTGTATGTATTTACAAAGGACTGGAATTGAGTACCGCTGCTCTATTTGATTGAGATCAGATGACTGACTTAGCCATTGAAGAATATTGCATTTCTTTCTTTATATTCCAAAAGGTCGCATCTGGCTAAAGGTGAGAAGAGAATATAGCCTTGAGACTTCAGACCCGACAGACTTCAGAATTTATCCTGCTACCTTTGTCAGCAGTTACATTATCCATAAACAGCAGTGATTTCAGCCATACATGCCATAGCACCGCCACAACCATGTTTGACACTTAAATCACGAGCTGATCGTTTCTTTCACTTGACATTAACAGTGGTTTGAACCTTGTTTTAAACCCTCGGCCTTTACATTCAGGAAGGCATTTCTTGATTGTAGATTTTGACAATGATGTGGCTGCATTTTAGTGGAAACAGATATGCCTATATTTATTGCAGTGTAAATTTAATTTTCTTAATCTTTGTGTCACTGAAAATGATTTTAAAAAGGAACCATGCAAACATCTTCAAATATTTTCAAGTATCCTTCAAAAACAGTAATATTTTTCATAATGTTTTGGAGATGCCTTCAACACTTCGTTGTACAGTAAGCTACTATCATTAGACATATTCAAATCGGAGAATGGAAGATATGCAGTTTACATTAATGGAACAATAATTCATCTTTAATTTTCCATGAATGAAAATGGAATATTTAAATGTAAATGGGTATATTGACATAAAAAACCCCTAAGTGTAAATTTGATACTTACTTCATTCATTTTCTCACTTCAGAAAAAAAAGAGTTCAAGAGGTTTGTGTGCAGGTGTGCACATTTTTTTATCAAGTTTGTTTTTATAAATCCCAAGAATATTTTGTGCATACGCAATGGTTATAAATCAGGCTCCAGGCCTTTTGATGGAATAGCAAACCATTAATCTGGCCACACCCAGGTTTTTTGCTATCACTCTTTTTGCTTTATAATTATTTTGCTATAATACTTTTACTTTTTTTAATGACCTCCAATGTTGCCAAAAGCTTCCAACTGAAAGTAGCTAAAACTGGTAGCCAAATGTCACTAGATGAAATCATAATGGTAAATTGACTGATCTATATAAATATATAAATCTATGTAAATATAATATCAACTCAAGATCTTTTAACTGATTAATTAGTCTTGAAGTAAGAAGGTAATGGACAGCACCGCGTCAATTAACTTCTTTTTGATCAACTGTCCAAATTCTACTGAGCCCCTGAAAATGTAGGTATACTGTGTATGTACAGACTGGTCACATTTATTGTTTCCTTTTGCTGAATATGTTTATTATTCCTGTGTGAGATTTAAACCTACCCTGGGGGGCATTTTAACTATTTTCTTTTTCATTTCTCTCTCTCTCTCACACACACACACACACTCTGTTTCTTTCTCTCTGTTTCACTCTCACACACACACACACACACACACACACACAAGGTCTTTATTTCAAGTCACAAAAATGCTGAACAAATGCCTCCACTTTGCCAAATGAGAGTTATAAGCAGGTTGTCCAAACATTGCACCGTAAGACTGATGACTGATATATACATTGCAAACAATGCAGTTTTGAAAGCAAATTTGTGGAAGGACATCTACCCCCCTTTACTCTCGGCTCTTTTGTAATAATAATGATATAGAGGCTAATTTACTGAACTGTGCACAGTGTTTACTTCGACAAAGGACCAGTCTATTGTTTTCCCCATAAAGCTGTATAGAGGAATGCATGTTATTTTGTAAAACCCCAGTTTGTTTTTGTTATCACCATTACTGCCATTGTTTGCTTGGATTTTCAATTTCCTCGAACGATGCCTGGGGTTCTGCTTCTTTCCTGGGAGGGCAGAAGGTGAAAGAGAGGGATTAGAAAGAAAAAGATACTGAGAGAAAGAGAATGAGAGAGCTATATGTCCAGGCCCTGTGGAGCGGGACCAGAGTGATTAATCTAGAGAGTTACAGTGCTTTCATACTATTCCCCAGATGTACCTCACAGCGAATATACCCGCACACCCTAAGAGATAGTGAGAAAGACAGCATGCGAGAGAAAAGGACATGAGAGTGAGAGGAAAAAAAGGAGGGAGGCATATATCATATTGAAGAGAGAATGAAAAAGGAAAAGAGGTAGATGTTTGTAGCCATGTACCCCAATAAAGACCTTTTCACACTGAAAAAATTGTGCACAATGACGCTTTTGAATCAAAACAATAGATCACTATGGGGCTATTCACACCAGAAGCAATCACCAGACCTGTGTGTCGATTTTTTACTCATTGCTCTGCGATGAAACTGGCCATCCAATCAGATTTGAGCTAAGATCACATGCCTGGAGCAGCCGCTGTTGCACAAAAAGGTGGTGGTGGTCCAGTGTAAACAAATACAGAAGAGTATTCAGAGAGAGAAGAGAGTGGATGACTTATAACAGATTTATTCTCATGTTCTTAATAAAATTTTGATGAATTATTTTAGTTTGATTTCTTTCAGATATGAGTCAGATTGCATTCTACACATGAACAAAAAACTGAAATGAGTGATTATGATGATACAATTTTCTGTATGTGCTTTGTATGCAGCTCATGTATTTTTAACATATTTGTATAACAGTAAAGAATGTTTATGACAATAATGAATAATGAAGCAGCCTGTCTTAATCTGTCTGTCTGAGATAGCAATGTGCACTTGACATTTAAATCTAGGTGTTGTATAAACGCAGTTGTCATAGTTGTTTTTTTTCTTTTTTTGCACACACAAGGTTGGGCATTTGAGGAAAGTATGGTCTTGGAATGCAAGTTGAGCATCTTTGACATTCCACTTAAAAAGAAAATAATAATAATGTAACAAAGTAGAATTCATATTTAATGTAATTAACCTTTTACTGAATTTACAGAAATTTACTGAGCACCCATCTTAAAATTGCATCTCTTTTAGATAAGATAAAACAGAAACACAGATTTACACTTTAAGAGTAATGTTGAAAAAAAGTAAGCAAATAGAAATTGGGATGATTCTAAAAGCCTGACTATGGCCCTTTAGTTGCAATTTTTTTAGGTCACAATTTCTTTTTGTCCAAAAGGTCCCAAGTGTAACTTTTTTCTTGGACCTAGTGCAAAATAAATCCATCAGGAAAACATGGACAGAGTGGAAACTTGACTACTTAAACGTCATTTAACACAAAAATGTTACACTGATGCTGTGAAAGTCTCATATAATTGAAAGCATACACCCACACATTTAACCATCATGTGCTAATCACACATTGTGTATGTACTTTGAAGAGCTATTGAATGTTTTATAGGTTCATATTCATATTTAGTATGTGTGTGTGTTTGAAACATCCTTACATTTGTTCTAATCAATTCTTAGTCAAATGTATCATATAAATGAGGAGGTATCATATCGCTCACAAGTGAAATATGGAGTTCCTCAAGGCTCAGTGCTAGGACCGTTACATTTTCAACCTATACATGTTACCTCTAGGAGATATTATCAGGAGACATGGTGTTAGCTTTCACTGCTATGCTGATGATACTCAGCTCTGTATTTCAGTGCAGCCTGGTGATACACACCAAATTGAGAATCTAACAGAATGCGTAACTGATATAAAAAACTGGATGATGAGTGACTTCCTAATGCTAAATTCTGAAAAAACAGAGGTGCTAATAATTGGACCTAAAAACCCCACATATAATAATCTAGAACACAGTCTAACACTTGATGGCTGCTCTGTTAATTCTTCATCATAAGTTAGGAACCTAGGTGTGCTGTTTGACAGCAATTTTTCCTTTGACAACCATGTTTCCAGCATCTGAAAAACTGTGTTTTTCCATCTTAAAAATATATCTAAATTACGACCAATGCTTTCAACATCTAATGCAAAAAATATTCATTCATGTATTTATGACTTCGAGGTTAGATTATTGTAATGCTTTATTAGGTGGTTGTTCTGCACACTTGACAAACAAACTTCAGCTAGTCCAAAATGCAGCAGCTAGTCCTTACTAGAACCAGGAAGTATGATCATATTAACCCGGTTCTGTCTACACTGCACTGGCTCCCTTTCAAACATCGGAAAGATTTTAAAATCTTATTAATTACTTATAAAGCCCTGAATGGTTTAACTCCTCAATACTTGAGCGAGTTCTTATCACATTATAGTCTTGCACGTCCGCTGCGTTCTCAGAACTCTGGCCATGTGATAATACCTAGAATATCAAAATCGACTGCGGGCAGCAGATCCTTTTCCTATCTAGCACCTAAACTCTGAAACAATCTCCCTAACTCTGTTCGGGAAGCAGACACACTCTCCATCCACTATCCAGTGAGCCATCCTCTGCCTGGAGACGGCATTCCCCCTCTGCCAGCCTCTGAGACAGACAAAGAGCTGGTCTGAGGTCCTGAAGCTTTGTGTTTGGTCAACATAGCATCAAAGCTAGGGCTGGATCTGCTTCCTCCAGGGGCAACACTTGAAGGTTCATGACCTGATCTATAAATGAAGTGGTGGGAACCTTGGGCAAGTTGCCAGGCCACGGCTGAGTGGCTGGCTGAGTCTGAGACTGTGTGCCTGTTGTACTTCACCCTCCAGCTGGGGACACGTGGTGCCAGTGTTGAAGCAGTCTTATATGAAGCAGCCCCAGTGGCATCCCTCTATAAAACATAGTCAGTATGGGTGAAGGGAGGTGAGCTTTCCTCAGCCTCCTCAGGAAGTAGAGGAGCTGCTGGGCTTTCTTTGTGATGGAGCTGGTGTTGAGTGACCAGGTGAAGTTATCCGCAAGATGAATTTGGTGCTTTGACGATCTCCACCCTGGATCCGTTGATGCTCGCTTGAAGTCAACAATCATTTCCTTGGTCTTGTCGATCCAGGTGTGAGAGGGGGCAAGATGGAGGGTTGTGGTGATGGCATCATCTGTAGAGTGGGTTGGATGATAGGTCAAGTGAAGGTGGTAGCTGTAACTTTATGTGCCTCATGAAAAGCCTCTTGAAGCATTTCATCACATTTGTTGCGAGTGTGACTGGATGATAGTCATGGAGGCGGAAACCACAGATTTCTTAGGCACAGGGACAATCATTGTTGTTTTGAGGCACGTTGGAATGACAGAGCTGCTCAGCAAGATGTTGAAGATATCAGTGAAGACATAAGCTAGCTAGCTGCTCTGTACACTCCTTTAGTATTCTGCCTCGAATGTTGTCCGGTCCAGCAGACTTCCGTGGGTTAACTCTTTAAAGTGTTTTCTCACATCAGCTGTGGTGAAGCAGAGTACCGGGTCGTTCGTAAGAAGGGGGTGTCTTCCTCACTGTTCTGTTGTTCTGTGCCTCAAAATGTGCATAGAAGTTATTCAGAACATCTGCTAGGGAGGCGTCACCATCACAGACAGGTGAAGTTGTCTTGTAGTTGGTGATCACTTGGATGCCCTGCCACATGCGCTGTGAGTCACTGCTGCTCTGGAAGTGGCCATGGATTCTTTTTAGAATAAGGACGCTTCACTTCTCTGATAGCTCAGGACAATTTGGCCTCACTGTTTTAAGAGCCGCAAAGTCCTTTGCTCTGAAGGCGGAGTCTCGCTCCTACAGGAGAGCACGCACGTTAGCATCTATGGCTTCTGGTTGGAACGTGTGGTGATGGTCTGGCAGTACAAGGTGCCGTCCATGTTCCTGTGAGTTCTTCATGCACCTCCGGGAAGAAAGGTACTGGAGTGGGGCCCTGAGAACCAGAATGAGCCACACCTAAGTACCAATCATCCAACCTTGAGGGCTCTGGATGCAGTGGAGGTTTCCACTTGCTTGCCCAAGCAAAAATTAAACATCAGTTCTGGATCTGTATCTGGTATGGTGGAATGGATGCTGTACCAGCCAGATCTTCATCTCCAGAACATTCTGACTCCCCCTCTGATGAAAGGTATTCCGTTGTTACGTTGTAACACTCTGCTCCGAAGAGAAAAGCTGAATATGCACTGCACCAGCTGTTCATTTATATTCATGCTGTGTTCAGCTGCAGCTGGATGCAATCAGCGCATTGTTTCTGTTTACCAACATGCATGTACGGCTGTAACATTTTGTGTCATACATACCATGTAAATTAAGAATTGGTGCCTTCATAGTTATACAATACAATATAAATGCTTTATAATTCTGCAGGTTATTACCCTCTTATTCCCCAAATGTTGCATATTGTTCCCTTATACTTATGAGTAGGTACTGTAGGCTATGCTGTAAATTATGTGTAATTACGCTGTACATTGCGTGCTGTAATCTAAAGTGTTACCAGCACTTTTTATATTTGACCAACGATCATAACCTAGATTTGACAGAAACTTGGCTAAAACCAGACAAATACGTTACCTTACATGAGTCTACCCCCCAGGATTACTGCTATAAAAATGAGCCACATAGTTGTTGGACAGGCTTCAAGTATAACTTGTTTGAAGTTATGGTGCTGTATATAACCTTATCCAGAGAAACACATGTGTAAGGCAGACTCATCCATTTGCGGCCATTTATTTTAAGGAAGAAACAAAAGACATAAAAAGTAAAACAAGTGTGAGGTCAATACCAGGTAGGCAATCCAAATCAGCGAACAGGTTCAGGGGCAGTAGTGTAGCAGAGTCAATCGTAAGGCAATGATTAGACCAAGGGTTCTGGCTTCATGCTGGGCAAACAGGAAGTAGGTGGAGAAGAAGCTGAATTGCTTGCTACTCCGTATTGCTAGTACTCCGGTGATGGCTCCCTTTGCTGGTCAGGCATTACAAAGTGTTAGTAATAAATCTCCTGTGATGTGTGTGCTGGCTACTGTATACAGGCCACCAGGGCACCACACAGACTTTATTAAAGAATTGTTAATTGTTAATTCTTAATTGTTGCTGATTTTAATATCCATGTTGATAATGAAAAAGATGCATTAGGACCAACGTTCATAGACATTCTGAACTCTGTTGATGTTAGACAACACGTGACAGGACCTACTCATTGTATACAATATTGTAGATTCAATATTGCCACATGGAATTGATGTTAATTTACAGACATTCATTACATTAAATGAGAAGGTATCATATCAATCACAAGTGCAATATGGAGTACCTCAAGGCTCAGTACTAAGGCCATTATTGTTCACACGTTACATGTTACCCCTTGGGAAATATTAACAGGAGAGTAAGACGTTAGCTTTCACTGTTATGCTGTTGATATTCAGCTCTTTATTTCTTTATGCCTGGTGAAACACACCAAAATTGAGAAACTAATGCAATATATATTCAATGTAAAAACTGGATGATGGGTAATTTCTAACTACTAAATTCCAAATTAATGAGTTCTTAATATTCAGACCTAAAACCCAGCATGTAATAATCTAGAATACTTGATGGCTGCTCTGTCAGTTCTTCTTCATCACTTAGGAACACAGGTTTGCTGTTTGATAGTTATCTTTTATTTGAAAGCCATATTTCTAACAGTATTTTTACCATCTCAAAAAATATTTAAATTGTGACCTATGCTCTTAATGTAGAATGCAGAAATGTTAATTCATGTTTATATGACCTTGAGTTTAGTCTACTGTAATACTTTCTTGAGTGGTTGTTCTGCACGCTTGTTAAACAAACTGAAAACATCTATAATATCAAAATTTGATATTCCTCAGTTTCCTCGCCAGTCATATTATTAATTAATTAATTAATTAATTAATTAATTAATTAATTAATTCCAACACTGATATAAAGGGCAAGGAAAGGGCTTTTGTTCTGGATGAACTGTAAATAAAAAAAAAAAAAAAAATTCTTTACACTTTAACAAACCCTCTAGCTGAAAATTGTGGTGCCATTTATGCCATTGGTCAGTGTTACACTACAGTACACTGTTATGTGTTCATGTTGTGCCGTGTGTTTTTTCCCTCTATCTGTTCTGTTGCATTTTCACTTTTAGTTACTCTTCATTGGTTCCTGTCACTTGTCAATCGTCATCAGTGCTAACGCCACCCATTCTGCAGTCTCCAATCGGTCATGACCACCCCAGATAAAAGAGCACGCCACTTGCTTTGCTGTCGTTGTGTATTGTATTCATTTTGGTGTGTTTCGCTTGCCCACTGTGTGTGTTGCCTTTATCATGTGTTATGAGGCCGGGTAGAAGCGGACAGATAAGAATGTCACGTGACATACACTACAACAAGTAGTATTCTACCATTGTACAGTACATTAGGTTAGCGATTAGTGCCAACCCCTGTACTCTTGTTTTGGCTAAGTGAGTGTAGTTTAGTTAGGGCACCTCGGACGCTGAAGACCATCTCATTTCATATTTTTGTTTCTAGATAGCTCAGGGGAAGCTAAGTGGCTGGGGCTGTTTTGATTTGTTATTTTCTTTGATTTAGCACCACCATCGTCCCTTCTTCCCCTTCCCTCTGTCTTGTTCATGTAAATACTGTAAATACTGTACATGTAAGTAAATTTTCTTTTTTTGTCACCTCCAAACTTTCAGTATTTAATAGTCACAAACAAAAAAAAAGCATTCACTTGCATCTTAGTTTGTGTTTTTTTTGTTTGTCCGGCACACTGTACGCACGTTCTTTGCTTTGCTTTTTTTTAAATGTTACACCCCAGTACCCCTAGACCTATACGGGTTGTAACATATACTGTAAAAATCTCTGTACTTTTAATGGTAAAAGATTAGTGACGGTAAAAAAAACTTATTAAATTATAAAATTATTGTGTAATTACTAATTACTTTAATTCAATCATAATTAAATTACTTATTATTGATTACATTACAGTCCAACTTTACATTAAGTATTCCTAATACCTGTGTACTTGAATAGTAACTAGATGTGTACATTGTATGTAACCCCAGTTTAAGTATTGGTGCATAGCATCTACAGCTGTAATATTTTTGTAAGTACACACATGTAACATACCTCAGAATGGTATGTGTAAGTACAAAAGTGTAATAGGACATTAGTAACAACACTTTTTCACTTCAGTAAGTACTCTTATAAAGGCTTTGGAAAAACTCTGTTGACCACCCCCATGACCATCGATGGCTCAACCGTGAAGAGAGTAGACAGCACAAAATTTCTGGGGATGCACATCACAGAGAATCTCACCTGGTCCATCAACGTCACATCACTCAACAAGAAGGGACAACAGCAGCTACACTTTCTCCGCTGGCTAAAAAGGGCAACTCTCCTCTACCCATCCTCTTCCATAAAACTAAACTTGACTTGACTTGACTAATATCTTTGTGGCCAAGAAGAAAGGTGGCCTCTGGCCCTGCATAGACTACCAGATACTGAATGATGCGGTAAAATTTGCCTACCCACTTCCACTGGTTCCAACGGCTCTGAAGGAACTCTGCAAAGCCCTTGTCGTTGTCAAACAGTTTTATAAAGTCTGTAAACTAATCCCTTTGAAAGGTCTTCCCACAGCTCTCGAGGCTGCTGAAGCACTGTTTACCCACATGTTCCCTGAACTTTAGACTCCCAGAGGACATTGTCTGTGACAGAGGGCCTTAGTTCTTGTTCAGGGTCTTCTTCCAGCTCTTTGGAATGCCAGTCAGTCTGTCTTCAGGCTATCATCCCCAAACGAATGGCCAGACAGAGCGGGAAATTCAAGAAATCTCACGCTATCGCCGTACTTACTGCTCACAACATCATGAGACCTGGAGTCAGTATTTGCCGTGGGCTGAGTATGCACAAAACTCTGTCCAACATCTACTGGTCTAACCTCATTCCAATGCCTCTGAAGTGCCTGTGGTGAATCACTGGTTCCAGGAGAGCGAGAGGGTGTGGGACTCTCCGGCTGCCCTGTAAGAAGTCCCCGCTACATAGGGCCATTCATAATTAATTCTCAAATCAATCCCGTCACTTATCGCCTGAACCTACCTCCACAATACCGGATTTCCCCCACGTTTCACGTATCCATACTTAAATATCACACTGACCCAGTCTTTCCTCCTTCTACAGAACCAGTACCGCTTCCAACTCCAGACGAACCCAACGTCCTCAGAGATACCATCTACCAGGTCCAAGAGATCCTGGACTCCCGGTGGTGGAATGGCCAGCTACAATACTTTGTAGACTGGGAGGGGTTTGGTCCTGAGGAGAGATCATGGGTCTCCCGCAATGATATTCTGGACCCTGCTCTCCTCGAGGAATTCCACTGACAGCATTCTCACCGTGCAGCTCCCAGAGGTTGTGTTTGTCCCCGTCACCACTCTCAGGTGCCCAGAGTCACCTGTGGAGGGGGGGTAGTGTCACACCCTCTACACGTTCCCTCAGTCCCAGTCACTATGATCAGTCACCGCCCACTCATTCCCTAATGCACCACACCCGTGAACCATCACCAGAGTTCTAATTGCCAACACCTGCACCCGCAATCACCCACACTCTTCAAATACTCACCAGCTGGAATCATAATTACATGGACACTATTCTGTTAATCTTTTCTTTGTCATTCTTATCTCCTTGTGCTCCAAGGAAGACTGTCTTTGTGCACCTGAGGATGAACCAACACCAGTATTGGGAAGTGACTCTTACTTATAATGGAACTTTCAATGAATGTGAACTTACCTGATCACCCGTTTATATGAACTTCAATAAATGTCACAAAGCTTATAACAGCCTTCTCTCTTCTGTGTGTGGACATGACAACGTGGATCTTTGGTCATCAAATAAACATTTTCTTCTAATTGTGAAAGGGCATTCCTGTCACAGCACAGTACAGCTTAAAAAAATTATTTTACTAACTTATCTAAAACCAAGAAGCAACCATGCATAAGGTCAATTGTTTACTTAATATAAAGTGTAACACTTTCTTTACCAAAAAGTGATGTTAGTCAGGTTACACCTTTGTACTTTCATAACCTAATAGTGTTCTTACCAAAGTCCTGTTACATATTTGTACTTACACATACCATTCAGTGGGTTGTAACATATGTGTAGTTACACAAACATTAGAGCACATCTAGTTATTATGTAAGTACATAGGTATTAGGATGCTTAATGTTAAGTGAGACCTAAATTATTAAGTATAGTAGTTAAATACTGTTAATATAAACACAAGAAAACTTGTGAAAAACCTATGAGGCAGTTGAAACTTAGAAAACCTATGAGGCAGTCAACATCAGCAAATAACAATGACCTGATTGGCTGTCGACCATCCTGCACCTTGGGACTCTGCTCCTTCAGCTTGTCTCTCAGGCTCAGGCCTTTGCCTTGGCTTTTGGATCCTCCCTATTTGCTTTGCTCTTCAACACCTGCTGTGCCACTGTCGGTCACACCCCTGGAGTCAGTGGCCATTCCTCCTTGATTTTGGCTGTGCACTGGCTCCTACTTGGCTCCTTCTATTCCAGCTTCTTCTTGTAGTCTTTCTAGCTCCTCCCTCTGTCGCCACCTCCCTGTATTTTTTGCCTTATTTGGTCACCTTCTTATCCCTGTTTAGTTTGATCATTAGTTGATTCCCCATACTTCCACCTATGCCTTCCTGTCCTGTTGTCTTTGGGACAAGGTTGCACTTTCCGGAAGGAGGGGTATAATGCCAGGATTGGACCTGTTATGTCAAGTGTTTCAGTTAGCTTAGTCCTGTTAATAGAAGTATAGTTCAATAAACTTTCTGTTTCATTATTAAGAGTCATTGTGTTGGGTGTTGTGTATTGTAAAGTCAAACTCTGCACAAATCTACGCTACCCAGTTCAGAATTAAGAATTAAATCAGATAAATGGATAAGTAAATACCTATTTGTTGTTATTTTGCTAAACACGTAAATAAACAGAATTGGTAAGATACCTTTAATTCTGCCAACGCTGGATGTATTAGTCAATAAAGTGTAATCTAGGAATTTCATGAAACCAATTATAATATAGATTATTATGATTCGATACCCCAAATATTAGTTAAAGCTAATTCAAATGATAATTAATATTAATAATCAAATTAAATTACACGTACACACCATTTGCCTCATTTCCTTTGCATAGAGTTGATCAGGCTGTTGACTGTGGCCTGAGGAATGTTGGTCCACTCTTCTTCAATGGCTGTGCAAAGTTGGATATTGGCAGAAAGTGAAACAGAAATGGGTAACATATCCTCTGAGTATACTGGCCATGCAAGAACTGAGATGTTTTCAGCTTCCATGAATTGTGTACAGAAAAACACCCTCCAAAGCGCCAGATGCCATCGAATGTGAGCTTTTGCCTACTCAAGTCGGTTACAAACTGTTGTAGCAGCTGTCCGGGTGGCTGGTTTCAGTTGATCTTGGAGGTGAAGATGCTGGATGTGGAGGTCCTGGGCTGGTGTGGTTACATGTGGTCTGCGGTTGTGAGGACGGTTGGATGTACTGCCAAATTCTCTGAAATGCTTTTGGAGACTGCTTATGGTAGAGAAATTAACATTCAATTCATGAGCAACCATCAGCATGCCAATTGCATGCTCCTCAAAACATGCAACATCTGTGTGTTATAAAACCGCACAACACAACTGCACAATAAAACCGAGTGGCCTTTATTATTGCCAGCCTAAGGCACACTTGTGCAATAATCATGCTATCAGATTATCTGGGAAAAGGAGAAGTGCTAACTAACACAGATTTAGATAGATTTGTAAGTTTTGAGAAAAAAGGCCTTTTGTGTACATAGACTCTTGGAACTTTGAGTTCAGCTCATGAAAAATGGGGGCAAAATGAGTGTTATAAAATGATTATAAGTAAGTGTTGTAAGTCATTTGTAACCATCATAAACCATTTCTAAATGAAACCTTCATGTAAAGTGCTATATATAGTGTAATGGAAGTGTGCAATCTGCTGGTCAATCACCACACATAAGGAGAATAAACAGAACAGATAAACTGGAAGTTGCTTTTGATGATTTGATTGTACAATTCCTATAAAGGCATTAAGCGAAGATAAGCAGATAGAAGAAGAAAAAGAAGTCATACATGAGAAACAAAGACTGCTGGATGCAAAAATGGACCTACTGAAGCTGTCAATGTGAATAACTGAATAAAGGGCTCTTGAGAAATGTTAAAAGGGCTTTTGAGAGTAATGGATATGAATCAGAGATAGATGAATTAGCAAGCGAGGTTAATGGCTTTGAAATACAAACGATCAGCGCCACTAGCAAATGATGATGCAAATTTTGTTAATGCCTACTTTATTTTTGGTATAAACCTTTCTTTATCAAACTTATATATGATTATGTGCTTTTAACTTCTGCTATTAAAAAGGGTTAAAGGATGGTTCAAGTTGCTAGACTATTTTTTCAACATAAGGAAAGGGGAACTAGAAGCGATAGAAGATGTGCATATTTGATAATTGTATTTTTGCTGATGCTAGTTTAAGATTAAAGTGATGAAAGATCATATTAACACACACATAAAACTCTTACATATCCGATTAGAGAAGTATTGCTTGAAAAGGTATTAAGACAGAAATTATGTAATCATGCTTGCCTATACAAAAATGAGATGCTTATGTTAGTTTAAATACACACCTCAATGTGAAGACTTATTCAATGTTATTTTTGATTTATTGCTCATGAATTATTGTTTTATAAAGTGAAACCATCTTAATGGATATGTGTTAAAACCTTTTTAAAAAAGACTCTGGGTAATACATTATTAATAAGCCAAGATATTATTTTACTATCAGGCTTTAAGTTGCACGGACATTGCCTGGATATCCTGGTATTTCCTGAGGACATCAGAGACTCTGTTGGTAAGAGCATGTCTATGTACTAGAATGACACTTGATTTATTAGTGAGGTTTATCAGGAATTTATGGGTTTATCAGGCAACACAACTATAGTCATATGTATTTGCTTATTTTTCCAGTGTCCATAATGTGTAGTTTTTGGTAAAGTAAAAGTGTAAAGTATAAAATGTAACATTCATTTTTTTTCTGCAGTGCATAATTTAAGTAACTCTTTGTCACATTAACTTTTAACATATTTATTACAGTTACTCTGTGAACTCAACCTGCTTTTAGATTTAGTGTCCTACAGAAAATGCTTTTAATAGATTTATGTAGGATGAGTTACATCAAACTGCAGCCTCGCTAACTTAAGAAACCCCTTTCTTTTTAGTGAAAAAGTAGACATGGTCTATGCAGATTTATTTCTGTACACAAGATTAGGTTCTTCGCTTCTATTATTGGAAATGAATTTATGCAAATAATAATTAAATAAAAAAAAACACATCTGTCAGATTAGCTATTCCTCCTCCACACACACACACACACACACACACACACTTAATATAGGGTTTTCATGATTGTTTATACTGCAACCTCATCAATATAACTCTCTGTTGGGAGAACTACCTCCGCTTGTTCTTTAATGCTGCTCTCTCTCTCTCTCTCTCTCTCTCTCTCTCTCTCTCTCTCTCTCAGACATGACAGCATGAAGGGGATAAGGCCAGAGTAATTATGGTTCAGCCAGGCTGGCAGGTGTGATAAATGACTAATAAGGAGAGAGAAGAACAGGGTCCTCAAAGGAAGACTATTAGTCTTATCGTTCCTACACTGCTTGGCCCAGGACAGGGGGCTTGTAACTCTTCAACCCCCACCCTCTTCCCAAACCATTCTGCCTACATGAGAGAGACCCATTCGATTCCTCAAGTACTGATTAACACCAGGGATATTCCAGAAAGAAGGTTTAGCAACTTACAGTAACTGGATGTTTTGACCATGCTGTGATCCTAAAAGCTGTAACAAACACACAAGCATATAAACTGGCCTGTTGCAGAAAGCTAGTTTAACAAACTAAGACAAGGGCTGCACGATTAATGAAAATTAAATTTCTGGTTTTGGATTCTACTACAAGTAACGATTCATCACTGTTGTTTTCAATTCTTTTTCAATTCTGTTTTTACATTGAAGAACATAATTTTGCCATGATTGCTGGATAGTATGAATTTTTTTTCATACTATGGTAATTTAAATAGGAATTTTGCATTGAATATAACTCCACATCACATCCAACCAATCAGACTCTCAGGATCATTATTGAACTGTCAAGCCACACCCTAGCAACCATTTAGAGCAGCTATGATCCCATAGACTGCCAGATAGATATTTTTGGATGTGTCATAGAGACAAGGGGGTAGGCTTGTTTGACTCGTAGCCACAAACAACCAATCATGAATCTGAATCATGAATCATGAATCATGAAACTTATTCTCTTTCTAACCACACCCTAGCAACTATTATAAAACACCCTAGCAACCCAAATACAAACAGTCATATCTTTCAATTGGAATGTCATAGAGACATGGGGGCTACATCATTTCACTGCATGTCGTACCATGTATGTATGTGTATGTGACAAATAAAATTTGAATTTGAATTTGAATTTCATAACGACAAGCATTGAATAAGGGTTTTATCATTCATACTGCCAATTCACTCTCTAGTAACCAAGCACAACCATGTAGCAAGACCTATATCTTTGCATTATTGTATAGACATGGAGTTGGTTCTAAAGGTAAAAAGATTATTCATTATTCTTTTCATTTTGATAGAGCCATTAGCTGTATAATATATTATTATTTTATATAATATAATTATTATAATTTTTTATTACATTTTTGTAAATCTTCAAAAAGTGTTTAAATGAGCATTGTATGCTTGCTTAATTGTAATTCATGTTTAGTAATGTTCTTAACAGGTAGAGGATAAGTTTTAAGTATTAATTATCTATTAATTAATTAATTATCCTTTTAGACAGTGAGGTAGACAACACAAAAAGTGGCCTTCTTTAAAATATTTTAATTCTATGACTCTCCTCATTAACAACTTCTTCTCTTAATTCAACCAATTCCTATTTGGAACATGTTTGTAACTTTTCATCACATTGCTATTAAAAGTCAAAGGTCACTTATTTAGTCCTAAACTTTCCTTCTTCAGATGAATACAAGCATTTGTGTTTTTAGTGTGTATAGCACAAAGGGACAGGACCACTACAGAAACCACACAAAGCTTTAACATGACAGTCAAGTGTAAGATATTAGTATTTGTAATCTTCTTACACTGAATCATTGCCAGAGGTTGTATGATGCATTTATGACCTAGAGGTTAGACTGTTGTAATACTTACATGCTTGATAAACAACCTACAGCTGGTCCAAAATGCAGCAGCTAGTGTCCTTGCTAGAGCCACAGTATGACCATTTCTGCCCGGTTCTGTCAACATTGAACTGACTCCCTATCAAACATTTCAAACACTTATATAGCCCTGAATGGCTTAGGTCCTCAGCATCGCATTATAGTCCACCACTTCCACTTCCGATTTCTAAAAACTTTGGCCATTTGATAATACCTAGAATATCATAATCAACTGGGGCGGCAGATCCATATCTATTTAGCACACACACTCTGAAATAATCTCCTGAACACTGTTCAGGATGTTCAGGACACTCTGTCAGTTTAAATCTAGATTAAATACCTATCTCTTTAACCAGACCTACACATAACACACTAACATGCTTCTTTTATTCAAATTCGTTAAAGGATTGTTAGGCTGCATTAATTAGATCAGTTGAACGTTCCTCATAGCATACAATGTACCTGTTACATTGTAAAAAGAATGACATCCATGCTAATATTAATGTTTTTATAATTTTATTTTAATTTAATTTAATTTAATTAAGTGCTGGTTTTGCCTGGCTAGAGAAGAACTGGCCCCCAACTGAGCCTGGTTTCTCCTAAGGTTTTTTTTTTTCCTCCATTCTGTCACAGATGGAGTTTTGTTCCTTGCCGCTGTCGCTCTAGCTTGCTAAATTGCTATATTGATGTTTTGGTTCATAGAGTGACTTGATCGGGCCAAGCTTAAAAGCATGCCCGCTAAGTGCATCAGTGGTCAAAGCTGGCTCAAGGATTTTCCTTTTCTGTATGTGTTTCTTGAGAGATGTAAGGAGCTGGGACATCAGTACTTCCACAAAGCAAGGAAATAGCTCCTCATGAGGTCAGAACTGAGATATGGCTCTTAAACAGTCCCTCCAATATTTTAAGCAGCTCAGGCCACTCACTAATGCCCAAGAGGAGAACCAGATTTGCTTGCCAAACAAGTGCTAAGATGGGCAGAAACATGGCTCTCTCAAGAATAATTTATTTTGTTTGGCTTTGATGTTGTTGAGATTCCTAGAAGACATGATAGCCAGTTGGGTGGGTAAGCAGACAGGATGAGGATAGGGCAAGCAGAAAACCATTCAAGCTATATTTATATAGCATTTTTTCAATGCAGACTGTTACAATGCTTTATAGTATTAAATAGAACTTGTGCCTTTCTCATATGGCCCGACAAAACTGGCAGTTTAAATGATTCCACTGAATACAAAGCTCAATCTGGGGCATCTATATTGCTTATAGGTGTTACTACACTTAGAGTGAAGTTTACCTCTGGAAAATTTAACTGAATGTGTATGACTTGAAACAGCAAATGTGCCTTAAATGTCTTACAGCTCAGAGCTAAAACCAAGTCAAAAGAACTGCCTGTAGAGCCCAGAAACAGGTTTGAATTCTGAAACAACCAAGACTTTTCCTAGAACTGGCCTAACTTGAACAATTGGGCTTTGGTTACTGGGCTTTGGTTACACAAGTTAATTGACTGTAACACAGTTCCCTGAAAAGCGGAATGAGATGCTGCGCTTAATAATGCCAATGAGAACATTCTTTGTTTGACTGGTTGCTGAAGCAAGTGTGTCAAACACACTGAAGTTTGGCTTAAATAACCTTGATTAGGTGATGTCATTTGATTATGTGCATCTGGAGATTATAAATAGGCATGAAAAGGAAACATCCAGTTTAATGTTTGTCTAAAAGGACATGTAGTCACGCATACAGTGCGGCATTGAGGCGCAGTATCTTGTTCCCGCTTTTCAAGGATCAGGTTACAGCCAAGTAACCTGATTCATTCCTTATCAAAAGCTAGTCTTGATTCTGCATTCCATAATGCTAATGTGAGTGAGAATATCATCGAAGAGGTCTTCCTGATTAGTGTGGTGGACGTAAATTTGTAGAGCACACAAAGCACACAGTAAGTGAAGTTGTTCCTGTTCGGTGTTGTGAATGGCAGAAGGATTTGAGAATGACTGTATTCATGGACGAAAGGGTGCTAGAGGGTGCTTTCCCACAGACACCTCGTCAGTCAGAACATGGCAAGCAGAAATGGTGGACATGTAAGTTCTGAGAGTACTAGAAGATGCCTGAGGACAATTTCTGTTGCAGAAACTCCAGCACTGAAACAATTTGGCAGTGAACTGGGTCTACATGTTATGTCATGCACCAACTTGAAAACACTCCTTCTGAGGGCAGAAGTTATTCTAGTGGATGGAGACCTAGCACTTAGAATGGTCTCTATTACATTGGCTGGAAGGCCAGCATGTCTTGTCTTATCCTTCAGATTTACTATCCTTCATCTCTAAATCTGAGAACCACACTCAGGCACTATCAATAAGAGGCAAAACCGCTGTTGACGGACATTCGTGAGGACTCCTGGGCGCAGAGCTATTGGAAGAAATGCATAGAGATGCAGTCTTGGCCATGTGTGGAAATCACTTTCAGACCCAGGGGAGCAGCTTGTCTGGACAGCACGTCTGCTCCCACATTTATATGCCCTAGAATGAAAATCGCACTGAGGGACAGGAACTTGTCCTGTTCCCAAAACAGAACTTGCTGCACTAGCTTGTTCAAGTGGTGTGCAGCAGTCTGCCCTGGCAACTTATGTAAGAGACTACTGTAGTGTTGTCCACCTGTAATAAAACAGGGTAGCATCTCAACTGCTGAAAGAATTATTTCAGGACCTGAAATAGAGTCATCGTTTCGAAGCAATTCATGTGCCATGAGAGAAGATGACCTCTCCAGATCTCTTGGGCTGGACAGCCATCTAAGACTGCACTCTAGTCCATGAGGGATGAGTCTGTTGTTAGCATCTTCCAATGACAACTTGGACCTAGAGTGCGACCCAAAGTCATAAACCAGGGTTTGAACAGAATAGAAAGGGTATGGAGCCCCTAGCGTGTAACCCTTACTTACCTCTGAGGATTTATCCTTGAATGAAATCCCCTGGCTGATTCATAACTGAAGCGGCTTCATGTGCAGGATGCCCAAGGGTATCATTGTGGATATAGCTGCCACAAGACCTAAAGCTCTCTGAAAATAATGAACAGTCACTTTCTAGTCTAACTTAATTTTCTTAAGGGTGTTTCGAATGGATTCTGAGCAGGAGGGAGAGACATTTCAGATCAGCTAGGATGATGTCTTGATGTCAATGCGATAGCTCTGAGACTGAGTCAAAATCACCCAATGGTATATGTAGTTAAAATGCCCTGGGCAGTCGTAGAAGAGCTAGAGTTGCAACCATGCATTTTGTGTATGCGGTGTGACAAGGCTAGGCTGAATGGAAGGGTAAGCTTCATCCCTGAAAATGAAACTCAGGAACTTCCTGTGTTTTTGCAATATTTATATATGAAAATATGCGTCCCTCAGAACAATTGTTACAAACTAAAACCTAGTGGCAATGGTGTTGATGGCATCACCAATTAGGCCGGAAAGGGAGATGGGATCATCAAAGAGAAGGTTGAGCTGCAGATGTCTCTCTGTGGAAACCATACGAGCCATAGGACGGCTGATGACATGAGCCGCCTGCTTTGGCCTCAACGATAGTCAAATAAATTGTGGCCAGTTTATATGTAACCGATCGACTGCCTGGGTTACCACCTGAGTAACTCCTCATATGCTTTCTCATCACGAGCAATCTGAGGTGGCACTTCCATCTTGGCAGAATCAAGAGAGGAAGTGTTCTCTGCCCATTCAGAAGAAGCACTGAGGTGTGCTTAAGAAACGGACGTAAGGACCTCCTGATCTGGCATTAGCGTGAGAGAAAGGGTGAAGCACTCTGATTGAAAGCAAATTGCAGTGCTCAAATTCCCAAACACCCAAGGCAGAAAGATTAAGGATCGCCATCTGATAGAATCTCTTATCTGATTCTACCATAACTTTAAGTAATTGTACTCTCTTTCTTTCTGCTTTTTTTTTTTTTTTTTTTTTTTGCAGCACAGCATTAGTTTTCTCTGTCTATTTTTGCACACAACAATGCGGTCCTATCTGTTCTTGTGGTGAGAAAGCACATCCATAGCGTGTTCTCAAAGGGCAACTCCACCACAATTTATAGTTTGGATGAAAAAATGGAGGCTTTTGACTGTTCCATTGACTGCCAAGCACAAATACTGTGAAGGTCATGAAAATATGAAAGACATTGTCAAAATAGTCCATCTGCCATCAGTTGTTCAACTGTAATGTTATGACAAGAACACTTTTTGTACAAAAAGAAAATAAAAAATAAAAATCATTTATTCAACAATTATTCTTCTCTTTTCTCTCCACATCATCGTAGTGCCATTTTGGAGACTATACATTGCATGCAAACAGTGTACACAGTTTTGTGTCAGCTGAAACACAAGGAATATGTCATTTTAATTAAAATGAAAGTGTTAAAACAGAAAAAACATACCCATGTGACTGAAGAATTGTTAAATAAATGCTGTTATTTATTTAGTTTAGTTAGGAAAGGACTATTCTGGCAATGTCTTTCATACTTTTCTGGGTCTTGACAGTGTTCATTACAATTAATAATAGGACAGCCAAAAGCCTCCTGGTTTTCATAATATCTTAAATTATGCTCTGAAAACTAACCTAAACTTAAGGCACTGTATATCTAAATATTACCAATATTTTGATTTAAACATGACACTATGGATCAAAATATATTTTACTAACTCAGTTACAACTTGAATTTTGTAAAATTCAAATTATCCTTTTTTTACATGTGGAACATTCCATTTGAAGCATTTAATTTAAGAGAAGACCAATGTATAAGGACTTTTTTTTTTTTGAGAATTTTAATTCTTTCTGCAGCATCGCCTCTATTTTGTCTGTGACCTTGACAGAGAGATGATGAGTAAGAGATAAGATCAGCAGTGCTTGGTGGGTCCTTAAATAATCGTGTGCCCTCAGAATTATGACTTAACTAAGAAACAACCAATCTTCTCAAATACACAATTTTATGGAAAACGAACAAAAACAAAACTATTTTGCTTTTATGAACAGAGAGAGAATGTGTGGAAAGAGAACACAACAGAAATATGCTTCAAAATATTAAACTGTGAAAATTTCACTTGACACGTTACAACAAAGACATGTTGTTTAATGTCATATTCTCTTTTCACTACTGTCTCTGTTTCTCTCTCTCATTCTGTTTGCCTGAGTGAATTTATTACCGCCTTGAGCAGACATCTTATGCTTGAGTGCATCTGCCTTGTACATGTGACAGAATCGTTTTCAACACTACATCAAGGCTGACAGTAATTTAACTACTGGTGCTGGGAGAGTGTAGCTCTCTAAGTAGATGTAGGATTATATTTTTTTTTTTAACAATGATTTTTAATCATTATTATTATTGTTATTATTACAACTACAAATTTTTCTCTTGTTTTGTACAGAAGAAAATAAAAAAATATTTTCTTTTCTTTTTTAAACTCCACCTTACAATCACTTTGTAATTGTGTTTCGAACCCCGGTTACAATTTGAAGGAAAACACAGCATATTTTCATTTCAGTCATGGAAGCTTTACAATCAAAAGGGTCTGAGTGGAAATAAAACTTTCAGTACATTCTAAAAAGGTGGTTTAAAATGTGCAAACATCACAAATATTACAAACATACACATTAGCTGATCTAATTTACAGTGTAAAGGGCAAAGTATACTTCAGCCATCCAATGCATTGTCTCTGTTACATCACTTGTGTCAGCAGAAGGGCTCACAGACAGGTCCACATACAACAGCGCATGTGCAAAGGAATCTTGAGACAGTACACGTCAAGCATGTGGTACTGCGCATGTGTTGAGCTAGTCCTGAACAGAATGGTGAAAGTGAAGTTTACGCTGCGCCTTATGGCTCAATACTTTCTATCATCAGTTGCTCTCATTCCAGTTGGTGTTTCAATCTGGCAACTGCATGGTGCACCAAGTCTGAGTAGGAGGGACCGGTGAAAAACCCATCTCCAATATTTTTAATTTGGACTGCAATACTAGTTCAACCACTCAGTGTCTATCCTACATATATCAAACTTCAAAGAAATTGTTATAAAACACAGGTAATCTACTCATATTCAGTTTAAGGATACATTAACAATAAGAATTTATCCAACCCTGCAACACAAGTCCTGCAACGCTGTGTAAACTGGAGAGTGTGTTCAACCTTATCAAAAATTTGTGTTTCTCCTCCACTGAAAGCGCTCATTCTCTGCAGTCCCAACACTACGAGAGTCAGCTTGAAAAGATGTTTCTACGCACAGTGCAATTTTCAGGGCAGTCATCAAAATGAAACAAGCTGAACTCACAATTTCTTTCCTCAGGAGATATGTAGTGAAGTCACTGGCATGTGGTGGTGCTGGAGTAAAACAGATACTTGTTAGAGCGGGTCTGATTCACGCTGTATTCATAATGGATAGCTTCCATGCATTACCTCATCATCTCCATCAAAATGGCTCAGTCTTAACTTTTGAAGGAAAACACTGGAGGCTGTGTGTTCCTGCCCTACAGGAACTGTCTCTGCATTAAACTCCTTTTCTCCATCAGATAGAGGGAACTAAGTGAGCCTGTAACATAACTCTGCATGTAAGCTATCAGATTCCGATGGATTTTAGAATATGGACCTGTCAATATGGGACCTGTTTCATCAAACTAACACAGAGAAAATATTAAAGATGTTTTCAAAATAAATGAGTGACTTTCAGTCGTATCCTCCACAACGACCGAAAGCATATAACGGCTCTGGACACCGATCACAGTTTCTTTTCAATAACTTTTTAAACTTATAGTTACTTTCTAGAAAATGGTGCAATATTATTTTTTTTCACCACTAGATGTCACAAACAAACCTCTTACAGCTTTTTCTCAGTCACTTTGCTACATTTCTCGATTCATCCTTGACATTTGCAAAACAGTAAGTGCATTTCTAAAAGCAAATTTTTACAAATAGCAAAACACCATGAATTGCCTTCTAAAGCCAATCTTTTGTTCTTTAGTTCATCTCAAAAAATATTTTTGTCAATGAACATGTCAGTGCCATCAGAATGACAAGTCCTTGTATTGTTGTGTATGGATAAGGCAGTCAAATTGCTTAGTCATGTTGTCAATATTAACAGTGTACTCTGGAGGGATGTTCTGATGTAAACTATGGCTACAGTTTGATGACAGTTATTGTACTGAAAGGCTGCATTCCTTATGTATGTCATATATCTATTTCTTTCCAGTGCTAATTTACACATTACTGTATGTGGGATATTGATTGAAAGAGACTGTTTCTGTAAAAATGTTTGAGTTACTAAGGATATGGTCTATCTCCCAACATTTAGCTGCGCTCCTCAGCCATTGTAAGGCCATGATTGACAAACATTGTCCACAATAGCAGCCCTTATTTCTTCTGATATGTGCTTCCGTGCCTCTGTACCCTTCTAAGCGAATGCTTTCTCTTTCCTGACATGAATGCTTACACCTCTTCTTCCTCTCGGCTGTTGAGCTGACAGTTTTATGGATGTTCATCCAGTCTCAGAATGTGTAACTTTTGAGTTGTCCTGCTGAAGACTCATGAGATGCACCTTTGAGCAGGAAAAGCGGTTCATGATTAGCTGATCTATATTCTTTCTTATTAGTGAAAGTTAAGGTTCACTTGCACAATTCATGCAAAAATTTTAAAGATCTAATAGAAATGTTTAAAAATATGTGTGACAGTTATGACAACTAGATCAATTTGTAGCTTAATGATATTAGAACTAATGACTAGATGATTTGAGGTATAATGGGCTATAGCACAGATACATTTTGAGCAATATGATACTAGCAAACTGAAAATATAATAAACCGTAGACAATTACATAATAAGGTGCTTGAATGCACAAAAGCAATCAGCAATTTGTTCAAAAGAATGAGAAACTGCTTGTTTTTTTCAGCAGGGTTGACCTGCACAGGTATGTTTATGGGTAAGTAAGTGGATAAATTAAGCATTCTGTTACAAAAATGGAGGTAACTTTCATGGTATGCAAGTAGCCATAGCAATTTTCTTTTTTATAGCAAAATGTGATTTTGTGTTACCATTTTACACACATTTAGCACTTCTGGATGCATATCTGGAACCAGCATACCTCAGGTAAGCAATGAAGTTTGGTTTTAATCAACTTGGAGTTCATGGTTTAGCAGATGATAAGTTAACCTTATACACCCCAGCTTACAAAAATTAAACAAACACACAGAACAATATAATTTAGAAAATGCCTATTTAGAGTGGAATCACAAACTGTTTTTGTACATGTATCTTTAAATGCAAATGAGCTGCTGCTCCCTACCTGCTGTGCCTTTACAGCTTATACCACACATAAAAAAAAAGAAGAAAATTTGGTTTTGATTATCATGCCTATCGCATTGATAAAAATTTTAAACTATATAATGCATTTTGAAATCCAAGTTTATGTTAAAAAGACAAGTTGCAAAAACACGTTCAAAATAAAATGTATATATATAGTGACAAAAGTAACCTAATGATGTCTACATTATTAATATTACCAGGACAATATATTGGCTGGAAAAAAGGGCTTGAGGCTCACGGTCCCAAAAATTACAGTAGATCTGAGCTGAAGTCAGACTGAGAGGTCAACGACTCACAAGCCTTGCATCTTCACTAAATGGGGCCAATGCAAAATAAACAAAAAACTAATTATATTTGTAACAAAATATACAATATTTTGGCTTATAAATGACTCAAACAATAAATGAAGCAAAAAAAGTGTAAAGATAAACATGGCAGATTGTGCAGTGCAGTGTCTCGTATAGCAGTGTCAGTCAACAGTCATCAGATTTCGTGAATGGCTTGTTCAGAGATATTACTTATGATTTAAGAGGACTGGAAAAAGGAGTGGTTGAATTTTTGTCATTATAGGTGGTTGTGTACACACACAGCATAATACAGTAGGTGCCTTTAAACCTTAAATTATTACATTGAGATAATATATATCATATAAACATTTGACTTTTCAGTTTTTGCAAATCAGTGCATGAAACACTTTAGACTCCTCTGTGGCTGCACTGCACTGCTTCATACATCTTGCCGCACACCTGCTCACCAGACCTGCATGTTTACAGGCTATGTCCAATTACCCAGTATGCAAATTCTACCTAATTAATTTTCTAATCCTTTTCATTAATAGTGGGTACACATTGTTGCCCCCTACAGATAAGTGTGTAATCCTGGATGGAATGGCTAATCTATTTATATTATTAATTAATAGAATGTAGACTTCATTGATCAGATTACTTGCCATAACTAGAATAATTCTTTTTAGCTGCACTAAAGTTGAGAACACTCAGATGAAATAAAGCAAGTAAGCCATTATACTTAGGGTTAAACAGGGATTTGTTATGAAGGGCCAAATCCAGCCTGGGGGCTATATATATATATATATATATGTTATATATATATATGTATATATATATATATATTTATATATATATTTATATTGCAAATATGATTTAATCTGAAACAATATTCTCATTAGTTTTCTGTGCACCTGTGAAATAAATCTGACTGTTTTTCATGTTTTTCACCTTTTATTTCCCAATATTAATACTTTTATTTCAATGTCTTACATCAATTTCAATTTCTTACACAATTTCTTATATTGTGATTGGTATTGTCTATAGCCTACTTTATCAAAATAAAAAAATTCACACTGAAACATTCAACTGCATTAAATACTATTATGAGATTTTTTCTTCCTTTGTGTAAATGATACTTTTAAAATGACAGTATGTGCCAGTAGTGAGTGTTTAATAAGTGAGTTATTAAATTGTTAACTAAAAAGGTTAATTTAAACAGCCAACGTTGCCGGTTGCTGTGAGATTCGCTGTGATTCCGCCTAAAATGTCAGTAACCAAATAATAGTGTATTTGTCATAATGGTGAAAAAGTCATAATGGAGAAACCCTGCATGTTGTTGCTCGATATTTTAAAACATAAACACATAATTTAGAATTTTTATCTGTTTTTGTTGTGAGTTTTGCTTCAGCAGTGCAACCTTTATACTGTCAGTACATGAATTAGCTACATCCATTATTTGCCACTTACTCTTAGGGGGTGGTTTCTGACAGAAATTAGATTAAGCCAGGAATAGGTCTTTTGTTAATACACCTGTAATATATACCTGTGAGCATTATTAAATCAAACAGTGAAATTAATGTATTTTGAGATATGTCAGTGCAAGATTTTTCCAGTTTAGACAGCTCTAACTTTTATTTTAATCTAGGACTAGTCTTAAACCCTGTTCAGGAAACTGCCTAAATTTGTAATAAAATAAGAGTACTACTTGCATTTTGGTGTTTATTTTGTTTATATATGTCTTATTCATATTGCTTCTTTGGCAATAATGAAGCATTAATGTCGAGCCCTGAGTTAATGCTGGGCAGCCTTACTTAATTTAAACCCTGATTATATGTGCATGCTGTTATGAATGGGACTGAGACGCAGATATTTTGCCCGAGCTTCATTAAAAGACATAGTCAAAAAGGCAGGGCTTCAAGAGAAGGAACAGGAATAGCAGAAGGCAAAGTACAAGAACAGACCAGAAAGTGACTGAGGGTCAGTCCATTGACAAACCAATAAAGGTGCAAACCAAAGCACTAATCCAGGAACCAGGTGGGAAGGTTGGTATACACAGGAAAACTAAGCACAGCAAACACAAGACTAGGCTAGGAAACAACAAGGAAACACTTTGTACAACTAGGTCAAATACTTGGCAGGGACTTTAATGATAAAACATGACTTTAAAATCCACAAGAAAATGTAGGAACTAACAAAGGGCAATAATAACACAGACATGAACCTGGTTGAAGGTTAATGCGCTTGGCCTTTTCCTGCGCTCTCTTTAAAAATCACTCAAATTTATTAATCTTTTGCTTTTCCAATTTTAATTCTGACCTTCACATAATTTTATCTAACTCCAATCTTTCGTGATTTTAGTTATATTTATTTAAATGTAACTGCTGATCCTCTAGTTGTGATTAAATTTGGATCATTAATTAACTATAATACTTCCTAGTTTCGATTTATCGCTCGTTAGGGAGTTCAGTCGCCTAGAGATCTGTTTGGCCAGAACAGACTCATGACACATCTGGGCTGAAGGTCCAGGTTCCAGCCAGCGTGCCACCCCGTGATCGCTTTACCTTAATGCAGCCATTTCCCAATAGACTCAAAAAGATACATTTTTTTATGCGTTCTCAAGTAATAGCATGCTAAGTCAGTTTGGTGGCTAGAAGTCAAGATCTCAAAACGTGCCTCGGCTCCATCCATTGATTGTTGATCTGACTCACTCTAGCCCGCCAACAATGCGGAAAACCTCAGAAGTCACTAACCTACTAGAAAAGTTATTTCAGACAATATTATAAGATTAACGCTTATTTTGCCAGGCAAGAATAGTTTCCCAAATTGGTATAATTAATAAACATTTGCACAACTGATCAGCAGTACAAAAATGACACAAAACAAAACAAACATAAAAGGTCACATATACTAGTCTTTAGAGGGCACAGAGTGTGGTGTATGGAGACACACGCCACACTATGGGCCGATCTGGCTACAGAATTGCGCCACATGTTGTGTTTATCACTTCCTATATACTCTAGACCAGACAAAGAGATCCCAAATTTAGTTGTAAAACCTTCCCATGCTCCAGGGTCACACTCTGGCTGGAACACTTTCAGAGACCCAAAAGAAGGACACACCCTTTCCACAGAACACTGTTCTATCAAGTGCACCTTTATCACCCGCAGACAATCAGAGATCTCCTCTATGGGCTCAAATGGTGGCTCACAGAGGGCCTCTAACACCACAGCCAGATCCCATGTTGGAACCCAGGATCGTACTGAGACTTCGAGCACATCGAGGAGGAAACGTGCCACTAGTGGATCTCTACCAACTGAATGTCCACCAAGAGGGGCAATTGTAGGCCAAGATTGCCACCACATACACCTTCAGGGTAGAGTGAGACTCTGGTGGAGAATCTCGCCTGCAGGAACTATAGCACTGTACCAACGGGCAGTCAACTGGACTGCTGGTGGTCTCTACACCATGAAGTGAAAAGCTTCTCCACTTCAGGGCATACTGTTTCCTCGTGGATGGAGCTCTGGACTGAAGGATGGTCTCTTCAACTATGAGGCTATGAGCTTCACCTTTCAGAAACCACACCCACAGCCTCCACAACCTGACAAGGGGAAATGGTGTTCGCTACACAGCCACCGTGATCGACCTTGTTGAAAGCGGGCTGGCACCATGAGGAAATCTGTAGCACACGTGCTGCCCTCGGCATCGCGCGCCGACTTCTCAGAGAAGACAATCAGCGCCCCTTGAGAGCTGCTAGCGTGAGCTCCACTGCCCATGCTGCTATATGATACCCTACTTCTAGTACAAAATAACTCATAAATAGTAATAGAAGACGCTTACCAAAGACTGATATATAGCACACACAGAGTGAAAATGACAAAAGCTGAAGCTGGCTGCATTCAACGTGGCTTTTTATGCTTCTTAGCCAATGACGCTATCCTAACCATGATGTCTTGGGTCTTCATCCTTTAGACTGATTACACATACTGATTACACATACTTCTGACTGATTACACAAGTGTTTCATCACGCATCACACAATCCTAAATAATAAAATAGTTGTTACATGAACATAAACGATTTTGGCTACATGTGAAATAAAGTCTGAGTCTTTCTGTGCAATTTATTGCTTCCAAGGCATTGGGCTTACTTAACTTAAGTTGTGTTTCAAATCTGAGATTCATTGTATTGTCAAAGACTGTATGTGTATCTTTCTTTATTAAAAGCTGCCAATATTAGTTAACCTGTATGTTGAGTAATTTTTTATTAGTATGGGTCTATATAGGCTAATATATCTATTTCATAATCTAGATTAGATAATAAATGAGAAATAATCCTTCCAACAGTTTCTTACAGAAGACAATATGTATTACATATGTATGTTCATTTCAGACTATTCATGACTATATGAAGAAAGAACTACAACAAACTTAAATGTTATAGAGTATTTCAAACTGACAGTGGAAATGACTTGAAAACGTATAGTGTACACAGAAGTGTGTTTCTCTGTGTAGCCTTGTTTACTCTGTGTATTATCTCTTCTGTACTGAGCCCTGCCTTTGATTTTGGATTGTGCTTTCTGCTCCCATTTGAATATTGTTGTAATTCCCGCTTGCCTCCCGACTCATGCCCCTTTAAATAAAAATGCGAATGGATCTGTCCCAGTCCTCCCATCAGGAAACTCGACCCAGGATCCAGTGGTTTTTATGACATCAGCCAGGCATGGACATTGCAAGCAATATTGTTGTCTCTGAAAAAAGGTAAACAGCCTTTAAGGACTATGAGTATTTAGACAATGCATATTTTTCTAATCTGCCAGGTTGTATCCTTTTGTGATCAGGCAATCAGTCGCTTACTTCATCTAAGATGCAGAGTCTGCCTAATTTCAGACTATGCTTTGTTGTACCTTGCTGGTCATTCAATGTTGATGAAAGCGAATACAACGCGGTAGGGCTCAAATCAAAATGGAAGATCACGCGCCCCATAGTCATGGCTGCCAGCGATAAACCAGAGTAGTGGTAGCTGATCTTCATGCTGCTGCTTTTCCAGCTGATCTACGCTTTGTCAGCCCATGTGATCTACAGGCCAAGCCAAGCTGTTGACTTAAGAGTCACTACGAGGTCCATGCTAAGCCAACTGCCTGCCATGTTTCATAAGCCAAGTACTAGCTCTATAGGATTCTTATCACCATGAGGATATGGCTTCTAGTTATCTGTTCCTTACTCAGCCTGGGCCACTAAGTAATAAGATGGCCACCAACACAGAGCAGCAGCTACAGCACAAGATACGCTAACCTAGAGCCAAGGTCATGGCACAAGATTGCTGTCACACCAGAGCTTCCAGCTTTCACGGAAGTCTCAGTCTTCAGCCACCACGGATGTCCCTTGTGCTCCTAAGAATCGTGGATTTTGGAATTAAGGCCATCCTTGAACTCTCATCCTGCCCTATCACGCCATGCGGTTGCCCTTGAATCCCTATTCTGTCTTATCATGGCCATGCGGAGGCCAACATTGAATCCTCATCTCTACTAAGAATTACAGATGCAGGTTCATAATTAATAAAAACACAAGGTCCTAGAGTCTGGAGGAAGGGTGGAGAAGCCCATAACATAGCCTCAAATAATCACAGACTGTGCTCTAAACATAACTCTGGACTTCAAGCAACTTGAAGGGGAATTCCAGCATCGAGGAGTGGAGGAGACGCAGACTGCACAACCCTGATGTAACGTGTCAACATCCTCGGCCATGTTGGGCCACCAGTAGCGACATGAGGAGTGAGAGGGTTCAGTGGTATTACCTGGATGCTCAGATCCTGGAGAGGTGTGTACTGGAGTCCAGAAGGTTCATGCGGATAGGCAAATCCTTATTGTGTGTTCATTGAGCTTACGTTAGTCAATACAGGGCCTCAATCCTCCATCCTTCTTGACCAAGCAAAAAGAAGCTCGATGCTGCAGGTGATTTGGAAGGACGGATGAACCCTCATGCAATGCCTCCTTAATGTAATTCCTCCATGGCCTCCGGGACCGAGAGGGATAGATTCTGGGCCCTTGGGCAGTCGTGGCCCAGGTAGCAGGTCGATGGCACAATCCCATGGCGAGGAGGAAGATGAGTGGCGGCGGTTTTGCTGGAACACATCGCATAAGGGTGATATTCGACTGGGATGGGATTGACGGGTTGACGGTCAGGGCTACATGGTGGTGGACTGGCACAGCAAGGGTTGAGATGGGGCCTAGATGACGGAGGATAGGGCATGCTTGGTGACATCTTGGCCCATTAACCATCTCGCCCGCCCTCCAGCGGATGACAGGCTGATGAAGTTCGCGCCAGGGTCGCCCCAGAACCACATCGACTGTTGCCTCCCAAGACCAGAAGTGTGATGGTTTCCAGTGGAGACTGCCGATCTGGAGGGTTAGTAGTGGAGTTTTGTGGCGCACTCACCAAGCAGAGTGGTTTCTGTATGGAGTGCATCTGCACACTGTCTGGTTTCTCAAGACGAGGGATGTGGAGGCTGGCCAGACTGGGTCATTGTGGGAAGAGATGAACAGCAGCTCCCTGATCCACCAGACATTCACTGGGAAGAGTTGGTTCTCATTGTACTTTAGCATGAGTCCTTGGCGAAACACCAGAGGAGGGCGGTGTCGCCTCCACCCGCTGTCGCCCAGTGTGTGGAAGCGAGGACGATTCGCTGATCGGTGTGTCTGCTCCGTCGGAGTTGGAGGAGCTCGCCATGGACGGTGATGCTCGTGGGTCGGGTTGGGTCGGTCACCTCCTCGGAAGTGTCCTACGAAATTTCAAGGGGGCTCACTCTGGGATTGTTCGCCCAAAGAGCCTCTACCATTGAAATGACCGACCAGTCAGGAGGGGAGATGATAGCGACTTTGTCTTTCTGTGGTGAAGAGGTGCGGGTGCATCTCCAGGTACAATGAACATTGTAAAGAAGCCCATGAAGCGGATTCCCGGTGCATGGCTGGGCATGCTATCGGGCCGGTCGAGGTTGCAGCGGCGCGATGCGGAACTGGCGTAGCGCCTGAATGATGGCGCGTGAAGGATTCCAGAGGGGGAGTTTCCGAGGTTTCCATCTCCCTTCCCTTCTCCTCTATCTTCTAGGGGCGACCCTTCTGTCACGCCCGTCAAGGGAAGCAAACAGAGTCACTGTAATGGAAAAGGGGTTCTTAATGAACAATGTGCTGTATGCATAGCTCAACTTTAACAAAAGAACACAGGAACATCCAAGTTCTTTTTATCTGGATATCACTCTCAGGGAATTTCAACGGAAGAGAAGACAGGTTGACGTGGAAGACGGCCGGAGTAATTACAGTAACCTCAAGAACACACAAATACTGTGGTTTTTGGTGAGTGTGGTTTATAATATGGTTGTTGAGTGGTTGCAGGTGTTGCTGATTAGTACTGGTGATTGGGATCGTGGTCCATGTGGTGGGTTCGTGGAAGTGATGACGTGGACACAAAGACGAGCACTTGACACATAACATTTCCCATCATGCCACATACCTAGGACTGATTACTGGCCCAGGTGTTCTCATTACATCTGCTATATAAACTGTGCTCAGATTCTCAATGTTGCATAGTTTTATCTTTTGTTCGGCTGGTAATTCTGGAGACATCCTACTACTAAGCTTCTGTTTATCTTAGACCGTTCAACAATTCTCTGTCTGTTGGCTGCCTGCCTACTGCCTCTTGACTGACTTCCTTTAATTTCTGATACTCACGGCCCGTCTTGACTTTGCCTGGTATTGTTTATGACTCTGCTCCCGAGCACCCCTGACACTGTTGTTGACTTTCTGCCTGTTAGACCACTCTCAATAAAGAGCTTAGATCCATGGATCCTAATGTCTCTGACTGTTTGTAACAACACAATGTCTTTTACTGTATTTGTATTTACAGCATACTATATTTCTTCAAGCATGGTGTACCGGTAATTATATAGAGTTCATTTTCTGTTAATTTTAACTTTTTTTTTCTTTCTTGAAACAAAACACAAATCACAATAACTCATGAGCTTTGGTGTTAGAAACACACAGCAAGGGGTGCTCAAATAAAACCTCAGAGGGTGGATTTATTTAACAGAAAGTCAAACAAGGCAGTGTGGGTCCACGTGTTATGCAAGTTGGAAGTGCTTCTTCCTTTCTTCCTTCTGGTGCAGGGTCCGTGTCAGTGAGGTACAGGCTGATCGGTCATACGCTAAGCTTTCTACAGGGCATAAGAGAAGAGCCAAGCCAGCTGTCATGGAGGCGACTTCCTCAGTTGGTGTACAGATGGCCTTTTATGCCACTTCATATTGGGGAGCAGCTGGGACCGATCAGCCTGTGACAGTGTCCAGGTGCTTCCTCTCAGTAACCAGGGCGACGCTGATGGCCACTCAGGACCCTCATCACAATATATTATTAAATAAATACTATTTATTTTTTTATTGTTAAACATCATTTTGAAAAAGTACAAATAACAAATCTTGAACTAGCAAATAAGTGCATCGCCACAGTCCTAATTTTTGCATCATGGCTTAAAACATACTGAAAAGCAAAGTACTGGTACAAGTACACTACCAGCCAAAAGTTTTGAACAGTAAGCTTTTTAATGTTTTTAAATGTTTGCATTAGTTTGATGTAGAATACATCAAAAGCAATTATTAAGTGTACAACTGTCTGATTGGGCAGGTTAGTAGCAAGGTCGATTCTGGATGTGTGACCAAGGGCTTTGTAGTCAGGCAATGGGACTAACTTTTTTTCTGGGAGCTGTTGTGGAGGTTATGATGGCATAGACAGAGCAGGACTTGACATATCGGGTGACATCCTGGGCCATGTTGGGTCACCAGTAACTGGGTTGGAGAGGAGCATAGGGTTCGTGGCTCCCTGAGTGCCCAGGTCCAGGAGAGGTGTGGATGAAGTTCAGAGACGAGGTGGAGGGTTGCCAGGAGTAGGTTCTTGAGAGTTGTGGCATGGATTTGATCGCCCAGGGTCCATTAAACTGAGAAATGCAAAGACTGTTGAAGGAAGAATGTCTCAGGTTCACGAGACTTTGGATCTGGGTTGATGAGCCGATCGCCTTAATGTTCTTAGTACCAGGCTTATAGGTGAAGGTAAAGTGGAACCAGGTAAAGAAGAGTGCCCAGTGGGCTTGCTCGAATTTAAGCGCTGGCCTCTCGCAGATACTCGGAGGTACAGCATGATCAGTAAACACCTCAAATGGGTATTTTGCTCTTTCTAGCCAGTATCGCCACCTCCAGAGCAATTGATGGCTAACAACTCTTGGTTTCACGTCATAATTCTGTTTCGTCGGGGACAACTTCTTGGAGAAGTAGGTGCATGGATGGACTATGAGGGGGTTCGCACCCTTCCATTAGGTAAAAGATCCTACCTACTCACCAGGGTAGCTAAGGCCCACTTCAACTACAAACCCCAGCTCTAGATGGATGATAATGAGGTAAAAGGAACCAAAGGCTTCCTTGAGAAGGTGAAGGGAACTCAATGCTTGGCAAACCAGGAGTGTTTTGCCAGAAATGCAGAGGAGTGAGGAGGTGTGCAGAGTGTTGACTGTGGCCGGCAATGAACCAGCGATAGAAATTTTCAAATCCCAGCACCTTGTAACTCCTTACTGTGGTTGGTTAGCCAGTCAATTACTGCCTTTACCTGGTGGTATCTATCTGGTGGTTTTCAACTTGTCACCCTGTTGGATGGATAAGATTGCATGCACTCCTAAGGTCAAACTTAAGTAAAGACAGTGACTCTCAAAGGTTTTCCAAAGCTGAGGTAAAGTGACAAAGGGTAGACAATGCAGAGCAGAAGGAGACCGGCCTTCCTTCCTGATGATGAAGAAGAAGCTGGACGCTGCATTCTCCATGGTTGTCCCTGAGACCAAAAGAGGGTAGATGTGTCCTTAGGGTAGTGTACCAGGCAGCAGGCTGGATAGCGCAGTCCCATGTGGCCAGTGTGGCATTTACTGAATACATCCAGGAAATTGTGGTATTGTGGAGGTAAGGGTGTAACATGCCCAGTCTGCACTGATGGTGGTGGATCCGAGGATGATGGGTGCACTTGGGTCTTTATAACCCTATAAAGTGTTTTCCTCACGTCATTGCGGTGAATGATTAATATATCGCATAGTATGACTTCCCTCACCGCTGTGTTATTCTGTGCCTCAAATGTATGAAATCATTCAGCGATCTGGTAGGAGAAGGGCCAACATCAACAGACAGGCAGTTGTCTTGTGGTTGGTGATCACTTGATGTGCCTTGCCACATGCGCCGGTGGAGACACTGCTGTTCAGGGAAGTGGCCGTGGATCTTTTTTAGCATAAGCACACTTTACTTCTCTGGATAGCTTGGGACAGTTTGGCTCTGCTGTTTTTAGAGTCGCCTGGTCCATTGCACCAAAGAGAGTATGTTATGCTCATCCACGGCTTCTGTTTGAACGTGGTGATGGTCTGGAGATGTTCACATCATCAATGCACTTCACAGCTAGTCATTGATGATGTGTAATCCTCCGTCAATGGAATCGCGTTGGTTACAGCTTACAATTGATTACAATTCTGAGTAATTAGTGGTCTGCATTTAACAACAACAAACTAGCGATGAGCAATAGCTGGATATAAGCACATAGAGAGTCCTGAGTTGATATAAACACACATGCCACCATCGCAGTCTTACTGCACAATGCAGCATTTCTGTCGGCAGTCGTAACACGGTTATTCGTTATTCAACTGGCGATGTCCGAATCCCCATCGCTGAGCCCATACTCACACCGTGGTAGTTTGGTGAAATTAAATGGTCCATCTTATGTTCAAGTGAACATATGTTGGACAGAAAGCTGAAGGGAAGGGCCTGGCCAGCTAGAGTTAGCGGGTTAGCCTAGCAATGACAACTGGCCAGTTTACCACGCCCATTTCCTTGAACACCACTTGGCGGTATCCTCCTTGGCCTTTTGGCATCAGGAGACACAGAGGACTGAGGGCCCGGCCTGCACAGCAAGCTAAGGTCACAGAGTCCACGACAATGTCGCTATCTGCATAATGCATGGTTTCTGAGCAGTTTCAGTGTCTGGTGGTCATATGCGTACAAACACAACTGTCGCTGGTGTCCATGCCCTAGAAACAAGCCGGCTGAAACATACAAAAACATGGTACTTTATTCTGGAGTGGCCGCTGCATGCTACTGCTTACACTGCCATCTTGGAATCAGAGATAGGGAATGTATTAGAATATACAGGATACACGCAAATAAAATAGGCTTCTTTGCTGCAAAAAACATATTATGGGAAATAATTGGTATGTGTATAATATATATCTTGTTAATTAATTATAAAGGCCTGAATGGTTTAGCTCCTCAATACTAATGAGCTCTTATCACATTATAGTCCTGCACGTCAGCTGTGTTCTCAACACTCTGATGTTTAATAATACTCTGCATGTGCCCTGTGGACAGATCGGAAACAGTCTCGTACAACTGACATAGCTACATTTAAAACAACTGACATTAAGTACTGGGCATTCACAGAGGAGAACTTTGCTCCAGTTGAACTCATTTCTCCTGCTGTTTTTTCTCCATTTGTAGTGGATGAGGTTTTGATTCCTGCTGCTGTTGCCCTCTGGCTTGCTTAGTTGTGGGACATTTGATTATAGTGATTCTCTCAGATCTGTTTTGGCCGATTTTGTTTGAAATTCGTAGTTTGTTTTTTCGATTTCATTTGGAAGTATATCGGTAGAGAGCAGCAGAGGAGTTAAAGCCAAACTGTTCCAGAGCTGGCTGAGCGACATAGAAATGTCTTCACAAATAAAGCAGCAGCAGTGACCTGCACTGGAATGTCTCAAATTGGACTTTTAAGGAAAGTAGAGTAAAGGATCTGCCTGTCATCATGATGCCCATGGTGTCACAGACACGTTGGGCAGAGGATTGAACTATACAACCTTTGCAAATATGTAACCTCACACTACACCACCACCTTTGATTTGGATGTAATACCTCAAATTACAGCTGACAGTATGCAGTTAATGCACATCTTGTTTGTTTCATTTCAAATCCATTGTGGTGGTGTATAGAACCAAAAATGTTAGAATTGGTGTCGATGTCCTAACATTTATGGACCCAACTGTATGTGTGCCATCTAGTGGTGGTGAACACAAATGAGATATTACACCATATTGAGTTCTGTATTATTACATGCAATTTTGTGACTTTGGTGTTTACAGGGTTCAACTGTTTAAATTGGTTAGAAATAAATACGAATCTTAATTGAGTCTAATAGATTTAATACGTGTTTATATTTGAATGTTTACATTGTTGGAGTTTGAAGAGTCTTGCCCATTGGAACATTCTGTGGTCAATGTAACTATGAAACTATGTGAGCCCACTACGAAAATAAATAAATAAATAACATAATGCCTTCTTTTCTAATTTGGTGTACATTTATCTAGTGATGAGGATGTAGCTTAGCATGTGCCTGATAACTCTAGAATACAACTGGTTAATACTATGAAAATAAGATTTAAAAATTTAATGGTATTTAGAAATTGCATTTTTAAAATTTGAAAATTGAATGCATACTTACTATATTGTGATTTATTAAAGTTTATGAAAATGTAATATTTATATGCAGATATTGTTATGAAGTGGATACCACAACAAGGTAAGATGAATAACAATAAAGTTTATTTGACACAGCAGAGAGTAACAGAGGGTAGAGCATACAGTCCAATAGATTGTTTTGGAACATAAACTTGAACGCTTCTTTAACAGGATTGTTAGAGCTGAAGACTGAATCCGGAGCTGAATACTATTGCTATAACAGCATACACACCGGAGAGCTGGTTGCAAAAATAGTAGAATGATAGTATGGCATTAAGAACACAGCCCTTAGCTCCTTACTAAACCTGTTTTAACAAAAGTGTATTAAGACTGTTAGTTTAGAATATAGAAGATGCTAATATAATGTACAGCCTAATATTTGTGCCACTAGATGATCTGCTCCTACTGGCTGAACTAAAACACATACAAACTGTGTGTCTGAAATATGAAATTCACAGCAGAGAAGGCATGAAAAACTGCCTCTGAACACAAAAATAACCGTCAGTTCTGTAACACGGATGTCACCTTTTATCCATCAATAGAATGCAAATTCAGTCTAACACAAGAAGGAAATTAGTTTGCTAATCTGCATATGTAGGAGTGTATTCTTTATTATGATAACTTTCACAGTCTCTTTTAGCAGAAAGTACCAATACTAAAACTGCTGGCATGCTCTATTTAACGCTCAGTTGTTGTATCCAGCTGTAGTATTACACTTACCAATAATGCATTCAGAAAATCTTCTCTTCTGGACTTTACACTCTTACAATACACAAACTTACCTCATTTGAATACCTATTGAAAATTAGAACACGAGTAGCTTTTACAGTGAAAGTAAAAATTTGCATCACCAAAATGCTGGAATGTGTAAGAATGCTAAGTATGTAATTGTGTTCATATTGCTAACCCTATTGTTTGCTAAAGCATATAGTCCCTAGTGATATTGGTGTTTGCCTTATCAAACTCTATAAATACAGACAAAAGAATGTAGCAGTATTTCCAGGGTTAGAATTTGTCAAAACAGGAAATGACCTGACCTTCACTGGAGCACCTTTCTTCAAAGGACCAACGGATCACATATTTCATACAGGCCTCTTTGTCCATGTTAATATTTCAAAAACAGAAAGATGTGTAGTAATAAAAATAATACTGTGTCTGTCAGAGTGGGGTAAGTTTTTTTTTTGAATGTGTGGTTTTTATTCTGAAGAAGGTCAAAATATTCCAGTATTCTTTAAGTATTTATAGACTTTATAAATTATTGCGTTTTTTTTTTCTTTGTATATTGATGAATACCGCTAAAAAACTGAGACAAAATAGCGATTAGCATTTGTAAACATCCCATGTTTAACATAGAGCAAATGTGTTAAAGCGAAAAAGTGTATATTAATGCATCATATGACAGAGAGACAGAGAACAGATACAACACAAATACAAAACTATCAAATACTCAAGGATAGTAAGAAATATAGTGAGAGGCAGAGAAAAGAGAGTATGCGGCACTGCACTAATGACTTCTACAGCCCATTAGCCACTTAGTCTGATATGCTACACCTCATTACTCTCCCAGCGCAGCCGCATTAACACACAAATCCATCCGCTTGCTCAGACCTGTCCTCTAGCCCAAAACGGCACTCATTCTCACCTGTGTGTGAGTGTGTTTGCTCAGAAGAGAAAGAACAAGACTGTCATCTCTATGGCATAGAAATTTGGGCTTGATTTGATTACAGTTAGCAGTATTGGGAATATTCTTGATTAATTAATTGCGAAATATAATTAACAACTTAATCCAATTAAAGATTCTAATGCAGAGTTCCAACATGAGAATGAGTTGTGAACAGAGACAAATACAATTTTATAGGAAAATTTCAATTGGCTACTTCAAGCAATCGTGAGATCAATTAGTTACACTAACACAATTACACTACAGGGAGTGAGAGTTTATGTTTAACGGGTGTTTGCATTTAGCTTCATCTGAACAAAACCACAATCGCTGATTTACTCATGCTGTCTTCCAAAAATAATTGGAATAATCATGTTCTTGAATAAACAGTGTAGCTGGCTGGGCCACTGTTCATTTTCACAGTCCCCTTACAAATGCTATTTACGCAAAACCGCCATTAAGAAACAGTTGCAGTAAGACAGCGCTGTTCCTGGCGTAATTGATATTAGGATTTCATTAGGATTTAGAATCCATCATTTTGTGTATAATCCAGCATACACTGTACTACTGATATAATAATTAATCTATGCAATAGAAATATCATATGCTTATTTATATAATATATATATATATATATATATATATATATATTAGTACATGCAAGCACATCTTAGCTGATATCTTGTAGTGCTTGTGCTTGGTCAACTGACAAACAAAGCTCAGTACTCTCTGGGGTTATAGTGTTACATTCCAATGTGTTACCTAACATCAAATGTGTTATTATTGTGATTATCACACATAAACATTACTTTTTAATATTTTCAGTTGTTTGTTGTCTTCCTGCAGAAGAGAATTCTACAGATAATTCTAATAGATTTTTAGAAGACCAAAAAATGTATTAAGTAACTAAAACAGGTATAAGGTTTGGGTTTGAATTTTTAGAATTTAGAGCTGGATTATGGACTCAGGCCTGAGGCACCAGTTCCCTGGGCAATCTCATACATTTTGGGTGTTGTATGTCCTGAAACCCCACATACTTGGCATAAAATAGACCCATGAAATTTTTATTGTAATGCTTCTTTTTTTTTATGTTCTAATATTTATTGTCTCTTAAAGAAATTTGCCACTAGGTGCTTTTTGAGAGACTGTGACTTTCTCTTGTTTCAGTCCTGTATTGTGCCAAAGGGAGATCAAATTTCTGAGAGAGCTGGAAAGAGTCAATCACAACACAGGAATGTGTATGTATTGTAAAGTGGAATCGGATGTACAGAGGTTCATAACCAATGTCAGAAAGTGAGTGTATGAGATGATGACCTTGTCATCTTTAATGCCATGGAGTATTCTGCCCTGGAGAGGGGAAAGAGAATAAGAAAGAGAGAGAGAGAGAGAGGCAGAAGGACACTGAGATAGATAGGTTAGTTCTAAAAGTAATTGAGCTTTAAAGGTGAGGTGTGAAGTTTGAATGTTAAAATTATTTCTCCTATTCCAATTTAATGAATCAGGTAAGTAAGGTATTTTGTAGGCTGATTTACCTACAGGGGTTGAACAATCAAAACTGAAACACCTTGTTTTAGACCACAATAATGCGTTAGTATGGTGTAGGTCCCCCTTTGTGGCCAATACAGCTTACATTTGTTTTGGGAATGACAGATATAAGTCCTGCACAGAGGGATTTTGAGCCATTCATCTTGCAGAATAGTGGCCAGGTCACTAAAAGTGATGCTGGTGGAAAGAAAACATTTCCTGACACTAAAACGCCCCAAAGTGGCTCAATAATATTTAGATCTGGTGACTGTGCAGGTCATGGGAGATGTTAAACTTCTCTTTCAAGTTCATCAAACCACTCTGTCACCAGTGTTGCTGTGGGTATTGGTGCATTATCATCCTGATACATGGCAATGCCTTTAGGATACAATGTTTGAACAATTTGGTCCTCCAGAATGGTTCTGTACCAGCGGTCCTTGGCCGTGACGTGCCCATCTAGCACAAGTATTGGTTCTAGGGAATGGCAAGATATTGCAGCCCAAACCATCACTGATCCACCTCTCATGCTTCACTCTGGGCATACAACATTCTGGCTTCTCCATACTGTAACTCTCCTGGATGTGGAAAAGACAGTTAAGGTGGACTCATCAGAGAACATTACATGTTTCACATTGTACACAGCCTAAGATTTTCACTGCTAGCACCACTGAAACCGACGTTTGGCATTGGCACGAGTGACCAAAGGTTTGGCTATAGTAGCCGGTCATGTATATTGAGCCTTTGAGCTCCGATGGACAGTTTTGGTGAAACAGGAGAGTTGAGGTGCACATTTAATCCTGCAGTGAGTTGGGCAGCTGTGGTTTTATGTTGTTTGAAACAACCTGGGTTAGCACCTTGACATCCCTTCTCACAGTTACTCTTCTTGGATATGGTTCTTCTATCTTGGTGGTATACTGACATTACAGCCTTGAAACCGTGGCTCTTGATACATCACCAAGACTTGCTGTCCTGGGTCACAGATGCTTGGGCAAGACATGTACCAACAATTTGTCCTCTTTTGAACTCTGATATTTCACCCATAATGTTGTGTGCATTGCAATTTAAACAAAACTGTGCTATTACTTTATTAATTAAATCATCACACTCTGCTCTTACTGGTGGAAAGTGCAATCAATGAAGACTGGGCACCACACTGGTCAAGTTGCTAGCTGTGAAACCTCCAACACTAACTTAGCCAGTGTTTCCAGTTTCATTGTCCAAATACTGTATATATGGTAAACACGGCAGCTATGCTAGTTTCACAGAGTTGACATGTTCGACCAATAGCATAAGCATAAACCAATAGCATAGCATAATATTTGTATGAATATATGTATATATTAATATATGTATGTATATATCTATGTGTGTGTGTGTGTGTGTGTGAGATATTGCATTTGCATAATATGCATAGAATATGTCTTTACATTGGCTTCCTCTCAGTATTTGTATTAATTTTACAATGCCTTAAACTTGCCAATCTCAGCAATACTTACGCAACCATTTATCTTGATATAATCCATCAGGTTTATTATGGTCCCAATAATCATGGCATGTTGAGAGTTCGTAAATTAAAAAGACACAAAAGAGGTCTTCACTCCTAAACTATGGAGTAGTTTTTGTAGTTCAGGACATACTCTTTTAACTTAAAATCACTACTAAAGATTAAAGTCAAGCATACATCTAAATATCTAAGTACCAAAGTACAGCGAAGTGCTTTAGCTCATGGTTATGCTATGCTGATAGAGAACAGCTATCATACAACTATGTTTTAAATCCATTAAATGACAGCTCATTGTACAAATGCATTGACCTGTGTTCTGTAACCAGTGAGGACCGTTTCAGTGATTCAATACCTAAGTTTTCATAATCTTCCAAAAAAACAAACAAACAAAAACAACAACAAAAGGATCTGTTGCTTTTCAAGGATGCACACTTTATATACCTACTGTACTGTTCAATCCTGCCCCTAGTGATTTTTTTATATGTATCAAAAAATAAAAATAAATAAAGTCAAATTAGTTAGAATAGAATAGAATAGAATAGAGAGAACTAGCATTAGAGGATCAAGTTATATATATAAAAAATATGTGTAGACAGAATGATACAAAAAGAATAGAGAGGTTAGAGGGTGAGAGTCAAGTTTTTGCTTGTTTGTTTTATTATGTATGAAAAAAACAAAAGATAAAATAAAATAGAATAGAGAGCTTGTGTAAGAGAGTGATGTTTTTATAATAAATAAAACAACTAGAGAATATATGAATATTACAGAGAAAAATATTTTTGTTAATTGTAATATAAATTAAAAAAGAAACAGAATACAAATTAATAGAGAAGCTTGTGTTAGTTTGCTTGTTTGTTTTTAAGAATAGTTGTTTTACAACATAAAAAAATATAGGGTCAAATAAAGATGGAAGAGATGTGTCTTTAGCTGTTTCCTGAAAACACAGCTGCTCGGATTAAGTTGGGCAGGTCATTCCACCAGCAAGGAACAGTTAAGGTAAGAGTCCATGAAATAACACACCATTTACTGCAAAAAAACACTGAGTCTGAAGTACTGAATTTATATTTGGATATCATAAACATCTTTTTTTTTCTCAATGTCTGTGAGATGTCTTTCTCACTATTTGGACTGGTGAAGTTACCATACATTTGATAGAAAATGAATTAAAATATGTCTGCATATTGCATTGTTATACATTTGATAAAACAATAAATAAAAATACAGAAAAGTATACACTGAACAGTAACCTTGTGCTCCATTCTGATCATACCATTATTTTTTGCAGTTCCATAGAAGCACATAAATTGAAATTAATTCAGAATTTGGTGGCATTTTTTTTTTTGTTGTTCAGAAAAAACGTGTGGTAAAGTGTAAAGTGTCTTTGTTTATGTGACCCACCCTTTCAGAGGATTAAAATGTGCGTATCTTTATTGTTTAATTCTGACCTTCATCAGCATGCAGGGATAATGTAAACATGTTCAGGGAGTCTGCCTTGTCAAATGGGCCCGATAAACCCTTGCTGTGTTCACATGTCAAACATCGCACACCTGACAGGCAGTCCTCGTGAGAGAGAGAGAGAGAGCTGTCAAACCAGGGTTATGTCCTTACTTCACACACTACATGCAAGGTAAAGTTAAAATAAAGAACAGATGAAGAGTTGCACAGCATGTTTTCTTTGATGGTGCTTATAAATCAAACGTTGACAGTAAGAATAAAGGCACTAATAAGGCTTCTTATGATTGTGGTTTACTCACATTTTCAATAATGTAATAATTTCCCCGAGCGGAAACAAAACACATGGCATTAAGACTAAATTTTTAAATAAATAATGTGAAAGTGAAGACATCTACACAAACCAGCATCTTCAACAATACCAATATTTTTGCAATATATCTAAATACCTGCAACATTTAGTATATATCTAAATTTTCAAATTTGTGTGAATAATTTGTAGAAGCGTCACAGTAGTAGAAAATAAAATAAAAGTAAATAGAAATTTATTGTTGTGCCTTTAAGAATGCAAATGCTATAATTACTCTACTTTTAAAGCATACATTTGATTTTAACAATTAGTCTACATAATATTCACTTATGCAGTCCATAGGGTACATATATTTGCCTGAGCATGAAATACTATTCAAGCATATAACATTTTACCTTTACATTTAAACTTTATATCTCAAGTTTCAGACTTTGTAACTTGATTTAACCTTATCAACAGCAAATTTGTTCATTAAAAAGAGAGAACAGAGAGTCAATTTTTCTTATCGGAATTGTGAGATATAATCTTTGAATTGTCAGAATAAAGGCTCCACCTACAAAAAGGTCACCATTATTTGCAAACATAAAAGTGTTATATTCTTCTAGCGTATTTGTTATATGAATGCATGTTCAGCCAACAGTTTTAGGCATCATAAATGCATTTACACTATCATGCCCTTCTTCCTCCTCTGTCTGAGTGCTGAAATACATCTGACAGGATTGACAGGAGGATTTGTAAACTATCACCACCCCCTCCTTTCATCATCTCATCCCTGATGAAGAGAGGATGTCCCTTTTCCTGACCCTGGACCACATCAGTCTAAAGCAGGACATTGTCTGGTCTGACAGCTCCTGGATCCTTTACAGAGACAGGCTGTAACTCCCTGACCTCTGATCATGAACCCTGCTGCTAAAAGAGGCACAGAGACTAACTACACCGCTGTCAGGTCAAACATCTGTCCTTGTATGGACTACATGAGCCTGACGGCATCACCACAGATTTAAATCTCACTTTCAGTCAAAGCAGCACTAGACAACACTGAAATATTTGAATATGCGAGCATGTTTCACATGAACCTATGCCTGTGCTGGATGCTTATATTTTTGTCTTGCTGCACTTTGGTCCTTTCTACCTCCATAGAGAAGGTGCGTCACCCAGTACTATTCTTGGACAGATTTAAGTGGTGGTGGGGGGGTGGGGGTCCGGAATTTAAGTCATTGTATACTATATGTGTGATGAAGAATGGCAGGGCCCTCCAGCATTTTATTTAAACATAAAAGTTGATCTGGATGGTTGTGACAACCATTAGATGAGCTAATTGGAGGCAGGAGGCTGCGAAGCGTATCCTGGCTCAGGATCTGCTCCCTAATGAGGAACTAAGGCTCAGTGTGGTGACAGAAGGAGACATCACCTGAAATCCACCGAGCTTTGTAGACACCACCTTGTTGAAGAAAATGGTCTTGCTGTCCTTTAATGCAGAAATCTTTGGCTTCCAGCAGGAAAAATAGGCCTGCGTTGTGTCAGAAACCCCAGGAAGCAGTTACAAACATTGACATTTTCTTTTGCACATTATTTCCTACCAAAGCAACTTTTAATATAGTGCATATAACCATGTCACTGGCAAATTCTATGACAGAGTAGCTGCCAAAACATAATGTTTGTTAAGTGGAACATGTTAATTGCCAAAAATTCAACAACATTGGCACATAGAAATTAATATTTGCATTTTCATAGCAAAATACAAAAGTTACCTGCCTGCCCATAATCACCTCCACACCACAGTTGTTGCCAGGGAATTTCTGTGGTTGCTGAGGTCTTTTTTAGCATTTACAGTGTTTTTTGTCACATTTCTATGTGTTTCTAAAAGGAGTCTATATTATTTGGGAAAATCACACATTGACTGCTTACCTTTCACTTTTTCACCAAAGCTTGTTACAGGTTTTTACTTCAATGTGATCGCAGTATTGCATTTACATAAGCTACAGTTTTAGTCATTATATTGCTAAAATCTCTCAATTACATTATATGACATGCAAACATTGTTGATATGCTCACTGTAAGTTAGTGGAAGTTTGGTGATCTTGGTGGATTACATGGTTTCAGCTTCATTGGTCCCAGAGGTTCCTTTGTTTGGCAGTCTTGCCTTTACTGATCTCCTATGTTCCTTTGATTGATTCTCTCTCTCTCTCTCTCTCTCTCTCTCTCTCTCTCTCTCTCTCTCTCTCTCTCTCTCTCTCTCTCTCTCTCTCTCTCTCTCTCTCTCTCTTTTGCTACAGTATTGTCTATTATATATACAGTGGTGGCCAAAATTGTCAGAATATCACACAGTTTTGAAGTTATTGACTTTTGCCTTTGCCTCCAAAAGATACTTTCTTTCATAATGTTCATGACACATGCAGATGGGTGCTCTGAACACAAAAATAGCAGATGAAGTAAGTCCTACTGTTTTTTTTTTTTATCTCTCTGGCATAGTGTCAATATAAGAGATCTTTAACACTAATGGGATCCCATGCCTTCTGCAGCTCAAGCCAGAGGTTTTCCTTTAAATGTACAAAAAAGCTGTCCATTTTATTTTCCAACTTGCCCAAATTCTCCTTGATTTGGTTGAGGTCTGGACTTTAAGGCAACCAGTTCAACAATTTTCAATGTTCCAGTATTCCGTGCAGGTAGTTCCAGCAATAGTTTAGCAACAGCCAAAATCTCTTAAATATGCCACGTGTTCTAACAATTTCGGCCACCATTGTATATAATTCTTAATTGCTTGATTTAATTGCTTAATTGCTTTGTTGCTTAATTGCCAATGTTCTTCTGCATGTACCTTTACAATAACTACTCAGTAAACTACTACTCAGAAAAATAAATAAATAAATAAATAAACCAAATGAGGTTTTCAATTTGCAGGTGTGTAAAATACTTGAGTACTTTTGCGTAAGGAAAAAATATATATTTTACTCATTATAATTTTGTTTTAACTTCTTGTTTAAGACCTCTTACATTTTTAAACTCAAAAGTGTTTTTGACGTCCAAGAACCAATGAGCTTAGTTTTCATATGTCAAGCATTCAGATTCCAGCTTCAGTTATAACTTTAATCCGTTGCATTTCTGGCATCAAAAGTCACTTTTTACAAAGTACATTTTACACCCCTTTCCATTTCTGTGCTGTTTAAAGATAGAAAAAGCATTGAGGTTGCCTCAAAGTTATATGGTTAATGGAGCCTTACTAATTCTGCCAACAAACAGGGCCAGCTTAGTCTTAGATGAACATCATAGGTTTTCTGCCACCTTTTGCAGGATGAGGTCATACATGCAACATGTAAGACAAAATGTAAGAAAAGAGATAGAAAAAGAGATACATGTAGGAGAGGATTATTGCATACTGTAGGCTTAAAAGAGCAAGAAATAATGAAACAGCAATACTGTATGTGGAATGGGCTCAGGCTATAAAACTTATTTGAATCTCATTCAAATCTATTTTAATACATATTATTTGTTTTAGACATTATTGTGGTCATGTTAGACTTATCAAAGATGGAGGTCAAATGGGATGCTTACGGTATGATATACCCTACCTGCAAACTCCAGACCTGCTATAAGAGGGGGTATAGTGCAAATAATACTCATTAGTACTTAAAATTCTTCTTTAAATTGGCACTTCTGATTGGAATATTGAAATATCAGCAATTTGTAATGTAATGTCTAATGACAACATCCTAGTTGTTAAAATTACTGTAAAAATGTCAACTTAAAGGTGTCATATTATGCGATTTTAACTTTCTCTTCAGAGTGTTACAAACTGTTAGGACATAGATAAGATCCTAACGTTACTATAGTCTTCAAACCAAAGATATATTCTTTATAAAGTTTGACCTGTCCACACACCCCCTAAAACAGCTTGTTTAAACATGCCCCCATTTTTCTATACGACAGAGTGGGCTTATTTGTATTTGTAACCTCAGCAAAATGTTTAAGCGAAAAAAAGAAGAGGGAGCTATTATTCTCACTGTAGTGTTGCTGCCAGTGCCATCTTCTGGAGATGCTGTGTTTCGTGGTGAAAACTACTTTGTGCTTTCAAAAGATTGACACTAAAAATCTGTGCTTAAGTTGTATTTAATAGAACAGTTCAACCCAAATATTAAAATGTGTTCTGCACATTTAAAGAGGACTGATTTCTAAAACTTGCAGAGGCTATAAAGTGAAGCAATTTCAACTATGCAAGGACAGTCTGGTGCTTCTGACTCATAACCTTTAGGTAAGCTTCTTATTATTCAAATGTTTCAGTTTTGAGCAGTGTAAAGTAATGCTTGTTGTAATCTCTGATTACAAATGCAGACATGGTGTTATGTATACATGGTGCGACACAACATGATGCGTAAAAGACAGTAGGTCATTAAAATCAATAATTATGTCCCCACTGAATGCAAAAATGCATTATTTATTGCTTTTGTGTCTTGCGTCGGATACGGCATAATGTTGTGGTAGGGGATGTAACATTTCCTTAAATGCTTGTGATATTTGGCCAATCACAATCCACCACTCTTTAGAATATTGACCGTTTTGGAAGGCGGGTCTTAGAAAAAACAATAATGGAAAGTATATGAAAATAATGTGTTATTTGCTATTTAAACAGCATAAACATATTGTATTACACCAAATACACAAAGCAACATCATATGACCCTTTTAAACAACAACTTTTAAGCAACAGTTAAAGTTTTTTTGCCAAGTTCAAAAATTATATAATAAATATAAAATTATAAAATGACAAACCGCACATATCAGCCTTTAAACTTTTTTTTTATATATATGGCAGGGGCTATTTTACTAAATGTAAATAGATTCTAATTACACTAAGTGCATTATCAATTAGATTCTACTTAAACTAAGTTGAAAATATTTATATTTTATTATAGTTTTATTTATAGTTATAGTTAGTTATATTTTAGTTATTGACACTTGGTAAAATTTGCTGCATTTTTTTAGTGATATGATATTTGCACCAAGTGCGAATAGATTTTATTTACATGTTAAAATATCAGGATATTCTGCTATTTCTACTACTTAATCCAAATAGTGCCAATTATATTCACCTCAGTCTTATAGTACATTATAAAACAGTATGCAGTAATAACCCCCAAAAACTGATAAACCAAAAAAAACAACAACAACAAAAACTTGCATTACTACTCAAATACTGGGGCTGAGGCACTAAGAACCATTACAAACAAAAGGTGAGAATCTCAGTAATCAGGATCATTTGACTTACAATAAGAGGACAGGAACTGACAGGAACCTCTTCCTACAAGACGTTATTTCAGAATCGTTCATCTGATGTCATCATCTTTACCATAAATGATAAATACAATGTATTTTACTTTAGTTTTCTTATGTGATGCTATGCCAGTGAATAGGTTTAGCATATCTTAAACATATTATTGAATTTGTAATCCCATATTACTACGTAACATTGTCAATACTGAGTTCATCTTTTGACTTTTCTGTCTTTTTTCGTGTACATTTTTAAATAAGAGATGGCAAACTTTAACCTAAATTAGAATGTGAAATGAAACTGATTGAATTAAGTCCTTCATGCTTATTCCTCTATGTGGTTGGTTATTCATTTTATAAAAGTCATATAATGTCACTCTTTTTAATGACGAATGGTCTCGCTTGACATATTTACATAATCATTGAATTACAATGTGCGTAATGTTGTCAGCAGACTGATCTATTTCTTGGAAAAGGAGGTCCTGAAGTTCAGCTCGTTTGTGTAGTGAGAAAAAGCAGTTGGACGGGGCAACCAATCGAAAGCCCCATTGTACATGTCTGGTGTGAAAATACTGTGGCTATGAGACACAGATTTCAAAAGTTTCGCTTTACTTTGATCTCACTTGAATGTATATCATGGCCTATATATATATATATATATATAATATATATATATATATATATATATATATATATATATATATATAGTTTAAGTTTTTTTTATTTTTGTTTTTATTCTAATGGTACATTCAACATGAAGCATGATCAGTACAAGAAAGAAAAATTTAAAAAGACTCAACAGCAAGACAAATACATAATTAAATATAAAATAAAATAATAATAATAATAAAATAATTCACAAAGCTTTGTTAGTAATTTTCAGTGTCATAGCCTTGGTAGTGATAAGGTTTATAAAGCAAGCGGCAGTCTATCTACACTATAAGTTTTCTTAAAATGTTTAAACTTTGTCACAGATGTCACATTCTTAATATTTTTTTCTCTCTAAACGACAGCTACTACATAAAGAATGTAACTTTCGCTTACATAACACCAAACAAATCAATTGTGGGAAAATATAAAATTAAGTGAGAACGGAGACATCCTCCTACGCTTTTGGCACTTTTTTTATCATACTTCTGATATGTTTTAATGACTCATATCTTAAACAATGAAGTAAAGAACAAATGCAAAAGTGCTTTGAACTGGTTTTACTACATGTTTGATTTTAGTCAGTCTCTTTTGTTTCAGTGTGAGAAGGCTTTTACCCTCTATATCGGAAAAAATTTGTCATTTGTGTGGGTGTTGTTCTGTCTTTTCTAAGCTCTTAAAATAGAATGCGGCTTCACGAAATAAAATGCATAGTTCATGTGCTGCTCTCTGTATATCTGTACTGAGACATAGTGCGCTTTCTCAATGAAAATCATTGGGGCCAATTTGTCAAATTTTAAATACTCACTGCTTCAAAACAAAAAAACGTGTTGATGTGATTCTAGAGCAGTGGTTTTCAAATCTTTCCTGGAAGCAAGCCTCGCGTTGCACGTTTTTTGTCTCCCCTCATCAAACACATCTGATTCTACCTCATCAGCTCAGTGTCAGTACAGACTGCAAGACCTGGGTATATGTGATAAGGGAAACATATAAAATGTGCAGGGCGAGGGTGCCTTCAGGACAGGTTTGAAAACCACTGTTCTAAAGCAACAAATCACCTTTTTAACCACATTGCTACAACATAATGCCTGAAAATAAATATACTAAAAGTTTAAGTTTTGTAAACATAATTACTTTTTTTTACAGTATTGTAATTAATTTTGTATACATTTATCTTTATTCACAGCAGTGATAATAGACATCCAATCCTGTGCTTGTTAAAAGTTTTTTTTTCCATGGTCATTTACATATAAGAGATTTTATACCATTAATTTATCTTGCAAAGTAGGCAAGCTTTTGCAAAATAGGCTGCTTTTTAGAATATTCAGTTTAACATACAATTAAAATTAAAATTACTTAACTATATATACATACATACATACTATATAGTTAATTAATCAAAGCACAAAATGAAGTGTCCTTGCTAGAAATTGCAATCTCATTGCATTCGCAGATGAGGCAAGAATGGCACAGAGCTAGGTTGGCACCACTGAGCTACTATGCCTAATGTGGCAGACAGTTACAGTACATCAGAACTCTAAAACACAACTTGCCAGGTGAGTTCTAAAACTCTCAGAAAGGTCCTGGTAGGAGAAAATGAAAGGAAAGAAAGAAAACCAGGAAGGAAGAAGCCAATTCTGGGGCCAAAGACAAAGAATGAAACAGCATGGAGTAAGCTGGATGATGACTTGGAACTAATGCTCACAAATAATTTCCTGAAAGGAACTCAAAAGAGCAACATTTGTCTCTTTTGTAAGATCATCTATAATGAATGCCTTCAGAGATTTGGTGAAGCAAGGAGAAAGACACCAAAGCCCAAAGCCGTGAGCAGAAGCTTGTAAAAGAGTGAAGAGCTCAGCAAAAGGCAGGGGAGAAAGACAGCAAAATGTGAGAAGAAGGTTGTAAAGTCCTGTGGAATCAAATCAAGAGTCAGCTGGCTTAACTTAGAAAAGCAATGCACATTAGAAAGCGGAAGATGATGAAAGAGAGCCAGCATTTAAGATTCATAAAGACCCTTTCAAGGATGCAAGAGACTGCTTGAATATCGTTGAGTGGTTTGTTGGCAATGCAAAAAGAAGACCTTGGGGTGTATATAAGAAAACATTTTACTCAGCACAGGTAGTCAGCATCCTCTGTCTCCTGGTCATTTGCCACAACCAGCTTTTCCAACAACACCTTTTGACCCAGGTTTCGTAGGGTGTTCAAAGCATGCCACAACAATCTGGGACAAGATCTAGCCAACAAAAAAGAACATGAAGGGTCATCATGTTGATTGGCTTTATTTGGAGAACACCCATGGCTCTGTCCCACATCAGTTGATTGATTTTGCCCCGGACTTCTTCTATGTGCCTGCAGGTGTTATAAACATTAGCTGTTTTGCAAATTTGAAGATCTGCCATTCATTATGTGATTACTCAACCAGCTGGTAGAAACTTGGCAAGGGAATAGTTTTGCGGTGCTCAATATACTACATTCTATTTACAGTAGCCTTTGGGATCATTTTGATCTAAGTAAGGACCATGGGGAGCATGAAATAGTGCAGGACTTTTGGGGATGGATGCTTCATGGACAAACTTCATGGACAATCACAATCCTGCTCCAGACAGCAGCTTGTACAGCATGGCTAATCAAGAGGCTGGAGGAGCTGCTGAGCTGGGACATAATGAGAATCAACACAGTCAGGTTTGTGCTCTTTCAATCTGGAAGGGCAGATGAGTGGGTACAATTTCTTTACAAGGAAAGGGGGAAAATTTCATTGCTCTCTGAGCAACCTATAAGACGCCAGCACACATCCATCCTACAATGCTAAAAATAATGATGTATTTCTGCACAGGCCCTCCTGACGATAGCTTTCCTAGCATGTGCTAGTAAGTGAGTTGAAACTAAAAAGTAAATAGTTTCATGAAATTGACATTGTCACCCCATAGAATAGAGGGGTGGGGTCAGAGGAGCTCATTAGCATTTAAAGCAACACACACTAAAATGTTTTGATGAAAACAAAGCTGATTTTAAAAGGGTAAAAAATAAATAAACTACTACTGAAAATCATGTCATAGGCATTTTATTATGACCCTAAAGAATCGTATCAACCTGTGGGAATACAATGACACCTTTTAAAGAAAAAAATAAAAGTTAATATACAGAAACACAAATAGAAAATAAAATCGTTATCAAATACTCCTGAAACTGCCACAGAAGCAGACTGACACAGGGGTAAGTAAGATATAACAATGTTTATTTAAAGCACAGATGAGATATGAGCAATGAGGCAATGGATAAAGGTGAGTCCAGATTTTAGCAGATTGGTATGTAGAATGATGAGAGAGTATGTGACTGGATTCTTTGTATCTTGAAGCATTCTGGGAATCGTTGCAGCACACACCACATAAACACAGATGACGACAGGAGGCTCTGGAGACACTGGAACAGAAGATAATCACAGGGTATATCAGGTAAGAATAGTAAGCAAACCCTTAGGAGAGAGATGCTGTGTCCACTTAGATTTGCAGACTGGACTCTGTGTGCAGAGTGCTGTGATCATTTATGTGGTGGTTGATTGCTGGATGAATTAGGTGCAGGTGTGACTGATTAGCACTCGAGAGTGAGGGTGTGTGCTATGATTGGGTGGTGGTGGAGCCTGGCAGATCTTTGACAGAAATATTGAGTCAATCAATATGAAATATGAAAATATATTATGAAAATATTCATTCGTAACCCCCTTTGTAATATTTAACATTTTCATAAAGTAATTATCTACACTTTTGCTCTTCTCAGTAACAAATTACAGTTATATTTCTTTTGGATAACATTTTATTTTGTGATGTCCTTTATTATGTTAAATGTTACATAATAAATTAGAAAACAATAATCAACACTATGAGCGTTGTTTACATTCAGCATGCACATGCTTTCTACAGAACCTAAAAAACATTGATTATGTTCCACGAAAACATGCACATGCGGAATGTAAACAATGCTCATTGCGTTGATTATGTTCTGGGAATAAATTATATTATTATTGATTTATTTACGCACAAAAGTATCCTCATAGCTTCGAAGTAAGTGAGTGATGTCACACTTCTGACATAAGATGAGATATAATGTGGCATTGTTGCAAGGCTACCAAATAAAATGAATGATGGGTGAGTTTTAAGATAAATTTAGTTGAGCTCTCAAAATGTGTTTTGAGAAACAAAATTGTTTTAATATAGTTTTCACGGTTAAAAATCTTTCTCTGTCCTTCTTAGTTTGTAGTGAAGTAAAATCCCTGTGAATAAAAGACTGTGGACATAAATATCACCACACTGCAGCTCACTGATGAGAAAGCATTATTGTAATGTTGCTTCAATAATTTTAATCATCATCTGCAGCTGCAGCAGCAGCTGACACCAAACGAAAGTAAACAACAACAATCCTTAAGGATGCTGGTATTTAATCATGTCTTGTGTCAGCATGCAGCTTAAACTGATTCAAATAAATTGTTTCTTTCAAAGATTCAACCTCAGAATTGTCTCACATTATAACAATCTTCATTAATTCATTGTTGGCTCAGTGAGTTGAGTTTGAGTTTAAATTAAGCCAGGAGGCCATTCTGCATGGAGTCATTTATTACAACTCCAACAATGATATGCTTGGTGTTAAATGCTAGTTCATTGTTTATTGCAAATATATTGTAAGACTAAAACTAAACCAATTTCTAATGCTACTAGAAATTCTAATGCATTTCCTTATAGGACGTACTTACACAAAATGTGGCAGTCTTGATCCTTTATTAACTTTATTAAACAGTAGTATCATTCTTGTGATTGATGGACAGACAGGTTAATGCAGGTTAAGTATCACAATTCTCAAAATTTTTAATCTGGACATTTTTGAAGGTTGGAAAAGGATCATCTGTATTAAACTAGTGAGCTACTTTGATGTATTTAATGATTCTGTAACACTATAAAGCTCATATTTATAAAACATTTATAAGGGTATTATTAAAGGGTTACTACACATAAAAAAATAAAATTGTCATTAATCAGCATGAAAAATCGAAATAATGACTTTATTCAAAAACCATTTGGACCGCAGGACACACATACTCAGTTCTGTGTTAGATTCAATGGAAAGATACACTGTTTCTGCAAATCAAAGCATAAATACATATAACATATAAGGTTTCTTATAATGCATTATGCATTCATTGTAATGCCTTAAAATAACCTTCATCCCACTTTATATCAGCTGTGTCCACTTAATATAAAGTGTAACATTCTGGACACCAACCACAATTGATATGCAAAGCCTAACTTACCGTCCACTGCCATGTTAGTCCCGTTACACATTTGTGCTTTCATTACTGAAAAAAATTGTTACCAATGACCTGTTACACATTTGTACATATACATACCATTCACTGTGTTGTTGCATGTGTGTACTTATAGAACGATCACAGGTTTAGATGCTATATACCAATGTTAACTTACACTGTAGTTACATACCATGTACACGTTTAATTACTATGTAAATACATAGATATTGGGACCAATTAATATAAAGTGGAACCATAAACGTATGTATTTTAAATATGTGTCTTCAGTAGAAAGTTTTACAGATGATTCCATCAGTTTAATTTAATTTATTGCCTAAAGCATTGCATGCTCTTTACAAAGATATCCATTACCAGGAACACAGCTGTTTAAACAGTACATACAATACAATCATTGAATGAGGCTCTAATCTTAGAGACCAGAACCATTTTATACTCAAGTGCTTTCTGCTAAACCACCAGCAGAGACTGTGCACTTCACACACACACACACACACACACACATACACAAACACACTCCTGCTGTTGTGTTATCACTGAAGTGTGACAGACAGCACTTGGCAATTGACATGCACACTTGATGTTATCTGGCAAGGAGGCGTGGCAGTACCTTGACTGATGAGAGAATGTCACTCATGCTTTGTTTATCTGTGCTGGTGGGAACTGTAGTGGCTAAAAAGATCTCTCTTCCATGATATACCAGTTCATCGACTAAATAGTAATCAGACAGAGTATGCGCATGTATTGCCAGAATGCAAGACATGACAGGAAGAGAGTAACTGGAGAGTTGCTAATTACGGCATGTCACATTGGCGTTTACTGAAAAGTAATGCAGCCTGCAGTCACAATAACAATTTTTTTCTGGTATTATTTATTTAGCTGAAACTAATATATTTAACTTTTGGTCCCCGTAATGTTTTACAAATAAACAGCATTGACCTTGCACCTCTGTATGGATAAATGTGGATTGCAGCACTGCCTAAAAAATCACATCCAAAAATGTTGTCATCTGAGCAGGTGCCATATTTTTCCTTTTTTTATAGCTTTGCTGAATTTTACTGCTGCTGTTGACACGGTTAACCACAAGATCTTCCTGTCAACCTTTTGCAACAAGGCTTCTCAGGATCCACACTATAGTGGTAAGTATCTTAGATGAGGGAGGTGTCCAAGTTGCAACATCTAGCTACTGAGTTTTAAGGTTCTTGGACCAATTCTCTTCTCTGTCTACATGGCATAAATAGCTTCTTTTTCTTTCAGAAACATGGCTTCTCATATCACTGCTATGCTGATGATGCTATGTTCTACATCCAGTTCCATTCTGATGATCCACTGATAGCTGCTCACGTCTAAGCATGTGCAACAAACATTTCCTGCTAGATGAAGGATTATTACTGTCAATTTAACCTTGCCCAGACAAAATTGCTTGTGGTTTCAGCCAGCCCATCACTTCATCATAGTTTCTCTATAAGACCATTGAAGTTCTGATTGATGTTCAGCTGACGTTCACATACTACATTGTTAGAACTGCCAGGTACTGTAGATTTGCCTTATACTACATTAGGAGATTACCGCACTTTCTTTTTGGGAATATTCTACATGAACTCTTGGTTCAAGCTCTCGTTCTGTCCAGTCTGTATTATTGCAGTGGTTTCTTGGAAGGTCTGGCAGCCATTTCTATCAAACCTCTACAACTAAACCAGAATTAATGTGACTTCAAACTTCACAAGAACCCCTGGCTCTGCACCCATTTACCTAAATTCACTGTTTCAGACTTGTGTACCTTCCAGAAACTTGTGCTCTGCAAGCAAACAGTGCACTATAGTTTAGTATACAAAATCACTTTCACAGACTTTCACCTTAACTGTTCCCTGCAGGTGGAATGATTTGCCCAACTCAATCTAAGCAATCGAGTCTTTAGCCATCTTTTTTTATAAATTTTTTGTTGGTTTGATTGTTTCTATTGTTGTCATTTGTAAGTAACTCTTGATTAAAACATCTATTAAATGACTACATGTAAATATATGTGCAAATTTCAAGCTCTTGTTCTGACATATTGGAAACAATGATATTATTAAATACATAATGTAACAAAAATTACACGTTGTTGGCATTATATATATCAGTTGCTAGTGTGATATGGTAAACATGTTTTATAATATAAAATAAACTTACATTACCGATAGAGAGCTTAATTACAAGGCTATCTATAAGTTCATTAAAATATACTTAACTAAGATGCTTTCTTTTTGCACTCTTTTATTAGTAGTTCCTTACAACAATGCTTTTAACCAATCAATCAATCGATCAATCGATCAAACACTAATAACAGATTACAGCTGACATCAAGTTGATAACTTGAATTGGCTTTGTTAGTGATGTTTCAAATTGATCCAATTGAACATGTCCTTAAAGTACTTTAAACTCACAAACACATTTATCTCAGTATTTCTGGCTACACAAAATAAGCTTTTAATTAATAGCTCTTGAGTCTGATAACCTTCACACAATCATTAACAAACAGGATGGAGGGCTGTGATTAGCTGCACAATGGCGCAGTCACATTCTTAGCTTCCTAAGGTTCACTCCATTGTATAAATATATGCCTTGCTGATTCAGATTCACCACCTGGTTATAGCTTTCCTCCACAGCATGGTTTTTTGTAGTAAGTGGACTGTTGTTTGAGAGGGTAATGTCTGATGCTCCAAAGTTTCTTGTCCAGCGGCTTTTTGCCTGTCTGCTTCACTGGGTCCTGTCAATAGAACCATTGCAGAAAGAGTCTCTGTGTGTGTTTGTTTTGTCCTTCAGTCTGCTCGACCATCACTGGCTGTGATCAGTCAAGGTCAAATGTGAAGGTTTTTGTAAAACATGGTGATATGCAAGAGTGATGTCCTTATTTGTTAAGGTGATGGCAAATGTGTGTGTGTGTGCATAACAGAAGGTATTTTAAAAGACTTACTGAAGTTGAGGTTTGGCCCACTGCAGGTGGCAGCTGAAACGCACATATGCACTAAACTTAGAAATATGCCCAAAATCAAAGCACCAGACTGTTGTCTTTAATTGGGCAGCAGATGTGTGTATGGTTGTGGTCACCATGATTGTACTAAACCTTGGATATGTTAAACCGACCCAGGGCATTAGCAAACTAAGCGCCCTGTGGCCACCTGAGGGCCCCCGAGAGTAGCCTACAGAAAATTAAATTTTATTTATTCAATTTGTGACACATTATGTTGATGGGCAATGGTAATCATATGAAATCACAATATTAAATAGCTACATAAGCTATACACCTCTTTTTATTTTTTCCATGTCACTTCGAGTTATTTTTCTGAGCTTGTCTCTCTCTAGCTCAGAGCCGGCTAAAACGTAGCACGTCAAAGGCTTAAATCGGTCACATTGTGGGGGGTCTCAAAAACATGGGGATTTTGTGGGAGGGCCATCGTTAGATAACTGTGGTCATTCCGTTATTTACATTGAACTGTATAGAGACAGAACTTAGCCTACCTTTTTGGGTGCTGTTATATTCCAATATCATTATGCCTCAATTAGCTAAATATAGATCAAGAGATGTTGTTTTTACAGACGCTCTCTACTATTTAAAATTTATTACAAAACCATACAACTTGTAATACAATTACTACTTTGATTAATATTTATGTTCTGTGAATGCATTGCCTGCTGGTTAAGTGCAAATTAACACCTGACCACACTTGTAAGTTTGCAACTGCTACAATAAAGTAAAAACATAGAAGGCAAACAATATAATGTAAGTAACACTACAACAAAAAATTTATCTTGGGTGTGTTATATTTGTATAAATAAACAAGCTTTTGTCATTTTGGTGGCACTGAGGGGCCCCAAATAAAATTCTACTGAGGGCCCCATAAAGGCTTGGGCCTGCCCTTTTCCAAACTACCATAATTTGTTGCTCACAGAATAACATTAATGTCTAAGAAATATTGCCTCTTTCTGTGTCCTTAAAATCTGATTGGAAGAAGAATGCTGCTGCTGATACAGGAATATGTTCAACATATGTGCAAAACAATGGTCATCATAAGGCTGCGTTTCAACTGTTCTTTCAGTGCCAGTGTTGCGCATGTAAGTGCGAGACTTTTATTGCACTTTGTATTTTACTGCACAGTTTATTAAAACAGAATCATAAAAAGACAGTTTATTTTTACAATAATTGTTTATTAAACCTAAATAATTTGTGACATATTTTTAAAACGTTCCATTTCTGTTTTGTTATAATCACAACTAACCCCTCTCCCAATCATAAATAAATAAACAAAATAATACAAATAAAATCAGAATAATATAAAGAAAAACAAAAAAATAGGTGACAGATTTTCACTTCATTCATGAAAGATATCAGGCATGGTTATGATTGAGGCAATGCACATTCTTAAGCCCCAGTAATTATGCAATTAAAACATATATACACAATTGTCAATATTTTAATAAAAATCCTCACATACTGTCATTGGATATAGGAGAAGAGTCTGTTGGGATGAATTCCCATTTTTGTGTCTCATATGAAGTCTCAGCTTTCTAATGCTTTGAACGTATTGCCAAATACATGATGATTTAAATGTTGATGTTATGAAAATGGACTTTGAAGACCCTAAGGATTTTTATAAGTTGTAAGATATTTTTATTTTAGTTTATTAATTTATTAAAAAATCAAACAAGCAAACAAAGACATTAGTATGTTTGGCAAAAAATAAACAAGGCAGTCCAAGGGTATCTGGCTTGATTTGAACCACATTAAAGGACGATTACAACTACTGATCCAAAATTACAAGATGTATCACATGTTTGAATGGCTTCTTGTAGACCTCCAACATTCCAAAACCCAGAAGAATAAATAACAGACATTAGATTTTGTTTTGACTCAAACTCGTTTTACTTCATTTGACAGAATGTTGATAAACTAAAACAGATAATCACTCATCCAGTCATTTATCAATACATTCAAATTAAATAAATTAATCATTATGTAAAAAACACTGCCTGATTTACCCTCCTTCCTTCTCCCACACGGTCATTTCAGTGCTGTTTTAATGTTTTTCCCATACATGCCATTTTACAGTTTTGGATGGATTACAAAAAAATAAATAAAAAAAGTACCTGAACAAATTGCTAATGTATCAACATGCATAGTTGTGTCATATTCATACACTTATTTACAATTACCTGCATGAAAGAGTGCTTTTCCCTTTTTCCTGCTTTGTTTTGCTTCTTTATTTGGCTTTTGTTCTATTTTTGCAAAGATGGAAAGGTTGCTTGATGCAGTTCAAAGGACACACAGGACATGCATGTGAAAGAGAGTGAATGAAACCTTCAAACCAAAAGCCAAACCCCTAAGAGCACTGATATAGAGGATTCTGCCTCCTTGTCTGGAACATGTCAACCAGAACAACACATACCATCTCCAATCATCGTAGAAGACATATGGACAAGGGCTTCCTTTCTGTGATCTGCTAGACCCTGGATTGTAAGGTATTGCTCTAACTAGTATTAGCATATAAAACATACTCAAAAAGGACAATATGGCTCTATGTCTCCAAAAGTAGGATAAATGAAGATTTCATAGAGATACAGTTTACATATATCCCAGAGAACAAATAGTCTAGAAGATTGCATTAGAGTGCAGCACATTTGTATATGGAAGACACTGATTAACAAACCCTTGAGATAATGCTGTAACATTAGTCAATGGCAAATTCCACAAGGGGTTTAATTATTGCAAAAAGCAAAGCCAATGTTTTGCTTTTTTATTGACAGGCTTTATGATGAACATGCAATTCATCTCAACCTCTTTTCACCTCAACATTTCCTCAACCTTTCCTTACCAGATTTACAATAATTTGCCAGTCTCCATGGGAGAATCAAAGGTTGTATGTTTGTAAAGGGGCATGGTGATGTGATATCCAATAAAACTTATTGGTGGCATGGGTCACTCCAGTCAAGTGGTGTTCCAAACCAGTGACACAATGGCTGTTTCTCAGCTTACATTGCCCTTAGGATATGACCTGCACCCATCTATACCTCATCAAAGCCAGACTACAGACCTCTGTGTAATATACACTTTTAACACTAAAATTGGAATAATGGGAAAACACTAATTAACCTTGGCTGAAAGAGCGGGCCCCTGGAGAGACAGCTTTACAACAGGAGCAATGATTTTTAATTGTGCCCAAGCGTCAGTGCTTAAAAAATGAAAATTATAGCTTGACCTCTGGTGGCTGAAAATATGCTAGATTTCATTAGTTTCTTTAGGATGAGATTGGTCTCCATAGGGGGTTGGTGTTTACAAAGATGCACAGCAACTAGTATTCTGGACCAGGCGTTCTGGAATGAGCTGTGCTTTGCATTTTGTAATTTGGAAAAGAAAACATTTTATATTGTGACTTCTCCTTTGGCGTAAAGAGTAGGATGACTCTTTACAGCATAAGACATCCTCCTTTTTATGTTAAAGGAAAAGTTGAATCTCTCAATGAGCAGGCACTGAGAACATCAACGGAATTAAGGTGTCAGGCTGCTTACTGAAATGGCACAAGCTGAAATCCACCTGTCTCCAGTCCCCAGACAATTTATCACTTACTTCATTTTACTTTTTATTTGCTTCTTGATATTTTGAGAGAAGCCCTCCTAAAAAGAATCATCCAATTATACTTCCTGGAAAAAGCTTGTACCTCTTTGAGACAGACATAGAAGGATGAGCATTTACATTTGCTTACATTAAGCATTTAGATGATTACTGCTTCAGTTTCTTAAAGCTTCTGGATGATTTATCCCATCTTCCCATCTTTAAAGGGTTAACAGCCTCAAAGATTGAGTGCTCTTTTTTGAATTCCGTTTGGCTAACTTGGGTTTCTACTCAGCAGTCATGATTTCAGCAACATATCAATATATCAAAAACAGAAAAGTTAGCAGGTCTTGGGCCTGGTATAAAACAGGAAAACAGGTTCAATTAGTCATTAAGTGGTCTGTGCCCTGTTCACAAAGTTCTGCACATCCCTACTGAGTGTCTACTTACTATATACATTGTTTTTTTGTTGTATTTACTTGTTTCATTTAACATATACATAAGTTTTGAGGGTGTTCATTAAGACAAGAGATTTGGAAGGATCCATCACCATGGAGCAGTTGGTACTACATAATGGTCTGCATGAGTAATCACTTTGACCCCCTGAAGCAGGCCATAATCTTTACAGTTCAAACTACAACTTATAAAGGCTTATTACAGAAAATCAATTTCTCAAACAAACATGGCATGAGAATGTTTGTGTATGACTGAAGCATATACAATTAACATCAGATCACATTCCTGCAAACTGAAACGTATCTCTAACTGATTAACCTGATGATATCTGCTAATCATCTTATAGATCACAGTTGTGTAAAATAAGATGATAACCCAAGCTTACAATGTCACATTAATCCAAAATGCTAGACGGTATTGCACAATATGGTAATACTGTGCGAGCTGTGATTGGAGTCACAGTCTACTGTTTCAAGTGCTAAAAATCAGCTCCGTTGTTACGAATAATCAATGATTTTAATCCTTAAAGGCACTGGCATAGGTAAAACGGTGAGGTTTTTCCTTTCTATTTTCTGCATGCTCAGAGAGAGAGGGGAAAAAAGCAACTTTATTTTTTTGGAACCCCTGAACCAAACTGGTGCAATTTTGGAGACTCTTACAATATCTCTTATGTCTTGCCTGTCATTGGGAAAGCCCTTATTATCTTGACCCCTCTTTTCTACATAAAAGAAAAAAAAAACTTCTCGGCCTGATTCCCCCACTTGCTCTTGCTTTCCTGGCTGGAGATTAATGAGCTGCTCTGGCCTGACAGCTTGCATGTCTGTGAAGGAGAGAGGAGTGGCCCGATGCTTGATTAAATGGAAGGGCTGTGCATGTTTGTGTATGAGTGTGCAATGGAGTGATCTGGGCTCGTGCAGTGATAGAGAGAGCATGGGGTGGGGATATTTAGATGTATAGTCCAATCTGAATTTGGACAATACATCTAGAATCCCTTCCCTGGCATCAGGATATCCATCATTTTAATCTACTTCTTATACTAACAGCCTATTGTTTGCACAGTGAACAATACCATTATGTAGCCTGTCTGTTTACGTGATGTTTAGCTACAGTGCCACATTATATACATACATAGCATAGCACTTTGAAAGCAATACTAAATATTAGTAATAAAATTTTAATAATAAAATAATAAAATTTTCCCCTTTTCTTTTTTTTTTGAAAGCATGTTTCATTTTTTGTTCACTTGGTAATCAAAAAAATAACTTAAACATTACTAGTGATGTCGTAGAGTTACAGATAATTTAGCTATTATAGGTGACCATAAGATAAAATATATATAAATGTAAAAAATAAATCTTTAGAAATTATTTAATAAATGCCATAATGATAGAATTCAAGCTGGACTGATTTTATGGTATTTTTTCACGCCACTCAAATGAAAACAGTATGTGTAAAATGATATGAACTGTCATGTATTGTAATCATCATAAGAATATGGATCTTTTGTAAATCAAAAATTGGGCTGTATTAATCATGTCCGGTATAGTAAGGTACAGGTGTGAATCATGGATGTTTTTTCGTGATGTAGAATGGTCAAAGCTGTGAATTAGAACACCTCCAGTTTGTTGATTCCCTGCAGTCCATTGTGGAGACCGAACATTCACTCTCAAAGCAAACTAGCTGGCACTAGCAAGTGACTCATTGAGATGTATAAATTCCTTGTGACACAAGAAAAATAGATGGCTTTTGGCAAGCTGCCCCACACCATTTTGTGTGCTACTGGTTAATTGGAATGCCCCACTTCACATTTCCCTATGTGCTGTTAGGAGAGCTACATGAAATCTAGAATGCAGTTTTGCCTTTGACCAATCTTTTCAGTACTCTTTCAGCTATGCATCAGCATGCAGATAGCTACTGGTAATAGTTTACATTATATACACAACCAAAACTTTTTCCAATCTCCTCCATCATTTAAGTAAGCTGTGGTCCCAGCCAAAGCATCATCAGTTCAGTCGAAGTGTATATTCGTGTGGTGTGTGTGGACATGCTAGTGGATTGGCTGGGTTGGTCTTTGAAAGATATGCAATTCACAAAAAGGAAGGAGAAGGTGTTGGTGACGATGAAGGTCCTTGGAAAGTTGTCTACGTGTTTGCGTGCACTTCATGCGTCTTCAAACACACCACGTCTGCAGAAACCAGCCAAGTTTTTTTTGTAATGCTCGTGTACACTCCAACCTAATTCTTTACAAAATTGGGCTCCGTTGCTTAAACTCAGAAAGGCAAGGATGGTCATCCATTCCCCAGCACTGGCCACTGTCCCAGAGATGAGTGAATTCAGATTGTTTTTGGAGGATTCTCCTCCAGGAGGTCCAAAATCACCCACATCCTGCTAATGCAGGGTAATGGGTCAGTCATAGGGTAATAGAGGGCCACACAAAAGCTCTTTTATTTTTTTCACATGCAAAAGGATGAGAGTTAAGAAAAAAAGAAAGAAAGAAAGAAAGGAAAACTCCAAAAGTTAAGGTGTCCGTATCATACTCCTATAATAAATTAAACTGATATGTGATTATTAATATTATTATTATTATTATCCGTGCTGTCAAATGATTATATTTTTATTATGTATATATAAAAACACATGCATGTATATATTTCAGAAAAAATATTTTTAGATATTAAAATGTATTTATAATATACATTTATGAATATAAATCTAGACATACAAATACATGTAAATATTTCCAAAATATATACTGTATGTGTTTGTATATATTTATATATACATAATAAATAATACATAATAAAACTTTATTTCATTATTATTACTATAATCATTATTAATCCTTTGACAGCACTAGTATATGCTTGTTTGGTGCCTTCCTTTTTGCGATCGCGTTTCCCCTTCTGGGGCCCCCTCTATCGTCAGGCCCTTAAGTCATCCCAACTTGAGTTCTGAGTTAGAATCCCACTATAATTGTATGGTTTGAAGGAGAGCTGAAGGAAATAAACATAGAGAAGGGGAGGCAGAAGGATGTTGGAAGAATTCCCTCTGGGACAGCACAATGGCCGCTACTTATACACTTGTATTGATGCTCGACAGGATTGAATGTTTAGACTCCTCCCAAACCTAGGTTTGGACAATCATAGAGTGATCATTAGATGTGTACATGGTGCAAATATTTACTGTCAGAAATAAAACTACCGTTACTTTGCTTGACAGAGAACTAGTTCATTTTCACTTCCAAGTTTTGCTCCAATTTGCTGTATTGCTATAGATTCACAAGCTTTAATGAAACTATCAGATACATAAATAACATTGGGATTGATAGGAAAAAAATGAAGGAGAAAAAAATTAATAAAATAAGAATTCTTGCCAGTTTCTAATTAACTAACAAAGTAATTGAAGTATAGCCTATACCAGCTCGCGATAATTACAATATTGGGAGAAAGTCAACTACAAAGATGCTGAGTGTGGCCCCCTCGCGAAGCAATGTCTGCTGATCACTAATCGCAACATGCACTGTTTTTTTGTTGTTGTTTTTTTTTCCTTTTCACCTGCACAGAAAGAGTGTTTCCAACAGCAGAATAACATCCTTTCCGCAAGACTGGCCATTTTCAGCTTTAAGGTTTGCTGTCACGTTTCCATTCTTTCTTCCATTTGATATGTTTATTTGTAGAAAAAAAGAAGCTGCAGGTGCAGCTGAAGAAAAAGGAATCTTATCAAAGGACTCGGCTCCTTAAGAACAGTGCCAGGGAAGAAGGGAATTATGGATGCGATTCTCGTTGCATCGTCTTCAGAGAGTTTGAGGTCTTGTGCTTTGCGGAAGGCCTTGTGCTGAGAGTCGTCTCATCAACTGCCACCAGGATATCTGCAGCAGGGGAAAGTAAGGAGAGTAAAAAGAAGGAAGAAGAGAGGAAGAGACATAGATGAGTAATTGTGTGCGTGGGACACATGAGACACTCTATGGAGTGAGATTGCCAGTGATGTAAAATGAGTCACGGCTGTTTAGGTTTTCGTTTGTTCAGAAGAAACCAAAAAGTAGGGTGACCACCCTGTGAGTGTGAGTGGGCCATCATCTACACCAAGATTAGGAGCGACAGCGGTCACCGCTTGGGGTAGAGCCATTTTCAGATTCAATTAAATCCACACCACTGGAGAACACTCATCAGCATTGTGATTAATGGCCACTACCTAAAATCCTTCACAAACACCTCTCAAACAAAAATCACTGTGAATGCCAAAAGCAGTTTACACATGCATTATCATTTTTATTGTGTCCTACAAAACATCTTTACACCCATCTATTGCATTTCTGCTCTAATTTTTAAAAGTACTTGTATTTCTCCATTAGTAATAGTCCTAAAATCCAATTAATTTATAGCATCAGTTTTAGATGATTGGCAGATATTTCTTTCTGATATTGAATAATGGGTAACACTATATATTGATAGTCCACTTTAGACATTCTACAGTAAGCAACTTTGCAGCTACATCAATTTATTATATATAACAATCTACTCTGAGAGTTATAGACATGTAGCTGCAAATGAATGAGAATTAGTTGGCATGTAGTTACAAAGGTATGGTAGTTAGTAGAATGTCTAAAGTGGACCTTCAGAAAAAAAAAAAATAATCGTGTTCAAAATAAATCGTACTAATGGAAAGTATCCAAAATGAACACTAAAAATCATATCTAAAAATCATCTAAAAAAACACAGGTGTTGCTAAGAGACATTAGGTAAACAAAGAAGATGAGCAAGACATGTTTGGTCCAATTTCAATTTAAATAATTAATTAAAATGAAATGTATACAAATAGTCTAGTCTATCTTACCATTAGGCATTTTAAACAAACAAATGAATAAACTGCGTAGTTAAAATAGTAAGCTTTAAAGCATAGCTGCGACTATAGTTCATAACAGTATTATAGTCTAAACACTGTATGCTTTGAATTCAATCATATTGCATCCAAAAGGCACGTCTGGGAATGATGAAGGCTACAGCTGGATGATTCATGCTTCTCCACACTTTCCTGCATGTGGGTGGGCCATTAAGCAAAAACTCTTATGTTTGCACTGCATGTACAGTAACTGCTACTTTAAGAAAACAAGCTTTTAGTGTACAAAAAAAGTCCCATACGAATCAATCAAGTTGCAAGAGGGTATGAATGAATGCGTGCAACACACACCGGTTTGTTAATCTCCTGTCTGGTTTGAACAGCCCCACAGTATAATAATCACCGGCTGCTTTATACACAGGAGTACACATACGTTTTTTCAGCCTGGTTTTCATAAGAGCACCAGGAGATTTGGTTGATCATCCTACACACAGTGAAAACCCATGCTGGATTTAGCATTACTAATTAAATAGCAATTAAAATTTTACATTGTGCTTTGAAAACAAAAGGGAACAGCTTATGTTTTTGTTTAATGTCAAATAGAAATTGTATGTAGTATCACAGTTTGTTTTTGCTGAATGTTCGTTAACAGCTGTCAACCATGTTTTAGTTGCATATGCACACCTGTGTACCACTTACAAGATATGCACACTTCTACTCCAGTGGAGGGCCAGAGTCCTGCAAAGTTTAGGTGCAACTCTAATTAAACACACCTGATACGGCTAATCAAGTAATTTAGACATATTTGAAAACTGCATGGTATGTGTGGTTGAGCAAAGTTGACACTCGATCTAATCTATCAGCATCCACTGAGAGCTGCATGTTACTGCTGCCTGTCTCTCATTCTGAATGTGGGTCTGCATGCCAAGCAACACAATCAAAATGTTTATCATAAAAAATCTGGTATTGCTTATAGCGTGTCTTAAAAGCGAATAAAATGGCAATAATGTGAAGTGTCTGAAAATCTGCAAAACAAAACAAAACATACCTTAAAATAAGTGACCAAAGTTTCAAATAACCAAATGTCAACTTTATATGGCTCAACGTGACGTCAAGTATTTATACAGATTTTTTTATTTCACATATGGTAGCTTGCTAACCACTAGCTAGTGTTATTTCATATGAAAAAAAATATTGTTGTTTAATTTAGTACTTTTTTGGAACATATTCCATAAAACTAGGACTGAACTGTTGACTCAGACATCAGTACAATTTAACCACCTTCAACTGACAGCCTTTGCATAGGAGCCTGTTTTTCTGCCTAAAAATGCCATTTATTTTGACCATTCAGTAGGATATGAGACAAAGCCCAGTAGTGGACAATTGTTTTGTTCGGTGAAAGTAGACAATGAGTTTCAATGGCACTTAAGAACCACAGAAGGTTATGTCTGTCCTTCTCTAACAGATGCACCATTATATCCCAGTGTCAAAGGTAACCAACAGTTCTAATCACCCATGTTATCCACAGGGAAAACGTTTAAATGTATCTCTTCAAAGTTAGAAACGAGCTGAGGTTAGCGAACTTCTTTTAGCCCTAATGCTTTTGTGAACATGCATATCTCAGAGCAGGCCCAGATCTGAAACTTAATATGAGGCGTTCAAAATAGCTTCCATGTACAGAGTGTATTCATCTACAGAGGTATCTATGTAACACTGAACTCAGTTAGTGTCCTCTGTGACTACAAATTCAAGCTTTTCAATGTGACCCATGGACAGGATATTACCATTAAAGTGGGAATTTTGTTTTTATCACTAGCAATGAAGAGTGCAGTGTAATGGAGGAGATGGCTCTCTGAGAAGCTTCTAACGCAGGTGCTAGCATCTGAGCTTGCTGTCTCATCAATAATTGACAGCATAAAACCAATCAGAACAATTTGCCCCCACAAAGCGAAGTGCTAGAGCAGGCTGGAGGTTCTTAATCATTAATGAGGCAATTAGCTGAAACTGTTACACCTGGCCTGAGTCGTTTGCGGAGTGGCCGCTTGTCTGACGCTACACCAGAGGACTCTGGGATATCAACTGACTGGAGTCCTAGCGGGGTCATCTATTGACAAGAAAAGTGGCGCCTGATACCTCTACAAAACATTTCCCTTAAGTCAATTGTATGCTTTTTACCAGATTTGGGAAGAGAGACAGTCTTGCAGAGAATATTATGCATCTTGGTGATGCTTTAAAATGAATCAATGGAGGGACTATTTTTGTCGACAGACAAAGCATTGATCTAAGACTAATGTAACTGCACTGAAACATGTTAAACCTATAAAAAATAGTAATTAATAATAAATAAATTAGAGTAACTTTAATTACGAATAAATATAATTATCAAATATTTACATGTATATAATTATATTAATATATTTTATATAAATATAAATTTAAAATGCATTACTTCTAGCATTACTTCGGTCCTTTACTGTCTCCCAACATGGGTCACTCCACAAAGCATGTGCCTTTTCCATTTGGAATAATAATATAAAAAAAGATACATAATTAAAAAAAAGATAGATCAATCGATATTTTTTTTTTTCTTGTTTTAAATTCCTATAGCATCTATGTGCTTAAATAAATTTTATTTGTCAGACTTGACTGCCAGTGTAAATTTTATGAGAACTGTCTTTGGGTTATGGTATACACAGTTATTATAGAACATTTCAAGGGCCCTCTGGCACACATGGGCTGTGTGGCCATCTATAGTATATTATGTATACAGTATGACAGCCCTGCAACTACAGCCATCCTTAGGCTCAAGTCCAGAGTGTTCTTACTGGTGTTTTTGTGCAAATTTTTAAATGCATGTTCAAGCATATAAATACGTTTTCAACTTAAATTCCAAAACATTTCAGAAAAAAAAGTCATTGGTCAATTTGAAAGGGGTAGTCCCTGCGATCACCATGAACGGATGCACCGCACCTCCAATGCAAATAGACAGTTTCAAATGCTCTTGTAGAGCACACACCCGGAAAAAGAAAAAAAGTGTGTGAAACAAGATATTTTGAATGTGCGACCAAAAGCACTTGCACATTTTACACGTCCCAGGTGCTTGCTGCTCACTTTTAGGAGCTCTAAACAAAGTAATGTTCATGTTATCGCAGAGTTTCGGAGCTTTGCACCCAAATGATACAAGGAAGTAGCTGAATGTTCAATGGAAGAGAAGTATTGAGTTGTCTGGAAAATTACAGATGACCTTCTGTTAGAATGACACTTTCTCTGGGTGTAGTTTTAATTCTGCCATACTGGAGACTGTGTGTGGGTGAAAAGCACTTCATGCCCTTAGAATTTAAGATTTTCTTCTAACGCTTTAGTTTCAGTGAACTTCGACAGAACATCCCCCCCTGTGAATAAAATAATCCAACACCCAATGCACTTTGAAGAAATATATGGCGGCGGTGTTTGTGAGTGTTTTGTGGTTCATGTGGACACAAATGTGTATAATGTGTGCAACAATGTAAAAATAGTTTATGAGGACACTTGCTGTGTCCCCATAAAATAAAAGGCTTAAAAAAAAAAAAAAAAAAAAACCTAAACAGTGTTTTATGAAATTCAAAATTGCCAGTAGTTTTCTGTAAGGGTTTAGGTATAGGGTGACGGAAAATATGGTATATACAGTATAAAAACCATTACGCCTATGTAATGTAGGGGTCCCCCTAAACCACAAATGCAAGTATGTATGTGTATGTGTGTGTGTGTGTGTGTGTGTGTGCATACATTGATGTACAGTAATATAAAATGTATTTGGACACTTGAGCAATATTGCTAAATATGGCAAGTTTCAAGAAAAGAGGGAACCCTGCACTTATTTTCTTCCTGCTTTTAAAAGTAAGGTTCTCGAGACGTCTACTGCTGTTCCTTATCCGCACAGCCTGTGACTGTTGCTTTAGAGACAGATTGCTCAATCAGAACCACATATTAATAGAATTCTCCATATTAAGTGCTGGTTGGTCTGCTAGTGCAATCCATCCATAACTTACAATTTTGTTGAACATTATTATTTTATGTAGTATGTATCATTTTTGAAAATATATCTATATGACCACATGAATTCAAAGGTTTTTGGTCACAGTTTCTATATTTCATAATGAAACTAAGTTCACCTTAATTTCCCATGTTAGATTCTAGTAAATGTGTCAGTGGACACATGAGTCACATATGATTCAGCCACAATCCGACCGTTTGTGAAATGCAATTCTCATCAAGGAAACACTCAAATGTCATGTTAATGTAGATACCTAACCATATGCACGAATGTGTGAACTAATTTTAGCTGAGCATGCTGTAACAAGTAAAAATGTGGCAATGTGGCATTGTTATCTTGCTCTATTTGACCAAATGTTCCCTTGAATATAGGTAAACATGCTAAAAGTACATGCTATGTATCATTTATACATGTATTTATTTATTAGAAATCAGTGCATATATATATATATATATATATATATATATATATATATATATATATATATATATATATACTAACACTAACAACAACCAAGGCCATACATTTGATTTCAGTACACCGAAAGAAAGAACGAAAGAAAGAAAGAAAGAAAGAAAGAAAGAAAGAAAGAAAGAAAGAAAGAAAGAAAAGAAAGAAAGAAAGAAAGGCACTCAAAAAAAATACACTACAAGGACTTAAAGATAAAGACAAAAAGACAGCTTGACAGATAAAGAAGCAAAAGACAAAAAGTGTGTGTGTGTGTTATGGTAACCCTCGAAGAGGAGACAGCAGTGTGTGGCTGTAATGAAACATTTATAATACGTCCTGCTCTGCTCTGCTGAGCTCACTGAACACTCACTGTAATCGCACTGGCAGGCCAAGAGGCAAGGGCAGCGTGAACATGTGTGTTAGTGTTCGTTGGAGGGAAGAGATGGAGTAAATCTCGCAGCAACAACCAATGTCAAGAAGTACTATTGCCCGACATGCAATCCTGACCTCAGCAGTCAAAGAGCTAAATCCAGAAAATCGCTGCAGTCTGTTGACAGTAAGAGTTCGAGTAAAAATATCTAGTAAATGACAAACAAATAAAATGCAACAATCTTTCTCAGCTAGAGAATTTAAATAATAATTTTTATTATTATTCATACTGTCACAATGTGTTGCAGACAGTCATAATCTGAAATAGTAATCCACAGCCGTAAATTCAAAAGGCAGATGGGAGTATACAACACAATAAACTTTAATGAGATTGGACACTGAACAAAGGAAAAGGATGAATTTAAGTACCGACACCAAACTAAATTAAAGAAATATAGATGAAACTAAATAACTAATTGTATCAGTATATCCACAAATGAGGAAAATGAACCAAGGGAGATAGGAACTAAAGAATACAAGATAAAAGTCAATTAAACTGAAAAAAAGACCTCCACCCACCCCCCTCAGAAAGCACAAACTTATGCCGCAAAAACAACGAATAAACAGATGAGAAGGGGCCTAAGAGGGGAGCGCGGAGATGTCAAAGTGATGGCAAAAGAAGCAGGCAGAGAAATGGCATTACCCAGCGATGGAGGACTGGAAGCAGAGCAAAGATCATAGCCCACTGTAGAGTCAACAGAGAGAGGAGCGTTGGTGGAAGTGAGGCTGACGACACCAGATAGCCAACTAATGGAGACATAACCAGTGACGGATTTGTCTAAGGTAGAGATGAAGAGTCGAAGAGCCATTGTGATACTGTTGGTCGCTTGATATAGCCGGAGCAACTGAAAACCAAGGAGGAACCAGAGGGAATGTGGAGCCAGGCAGAGCCAGAGGGACTCTGAGGGACTAGGCAAAGCCAGAGGAGAATATTGTAGTGGAGGAGCACTGCAGACTGACCTAGGTGGTGCCAGAAGGATGAGGGAACTATGTGGACCCATAGGATGAACCCACCTCCTTTGTGGAGATAAAAAAGCAAGGACCCAAGTAGGAGCAGATGGGTTTGAGGGCTAAGGTGGAGTCCTGGAACAGGAAATCATTATGTCCAAACAAAGCTGGAGACTGAAAGTCCCGTGCTAAGACAAGGCGCCCAGATGGCGTTGACTGAGAGTGAGCTGAGGGGCTGACAAGAACCAGTGGAAGCAGGGCTGAGGATCTGGCTAATTTAGGGAAAGGAGGCAGGAGAGGAAGACTGGGAGAGAAAACAGTACAGCATGTGTAGGGTGGGACCCTTGGAGACTCAGGAGACATAGGAGGTTCTGAAGATTCTGAATTTTCTGAAGTGTTGGACAGAGCCATTGGGACGACAGACAATTCTGGACTTTTTGGTTGGTGCCTTCCTCCATGCCCTCACACTCTACATGTACTCCATGGTCAGAAGCATTATTAGGGTCAGGCTCTGAGACATCGTTGTAGGGGCAGGTGACAGTGAGATGGCAGAACTCAACAGAAAAGTCCAAAAATGTTAACCCCTTTTAGGCAATGGCAGTGCTGGCAAATCCATTCTTGGTCTGGCCTTCTCTTACATTGTGTTGCAAACGGGCAATATCCAAAAAAAGTAATCAATATTGTCTTTAATCCAAGCACAGGCAAACAGAACAGATGAGTGTTTACAACACTATTAACCTATGTAAGTGAGACCGGAATTGAATTAATGTTAATCATTTTAATGATGTTTGTCCTAACCAGCTGGAACTTGGACAAGTACAGACACAAGTTAAAAGACGTTTAATCGTTGCTTATTTACTAGTTTTACACCAATTTGCCGAATTTTGCCACCCACAATAACATTTAATGTCAACTGCCCTCTGCACAACTTGGCTGTAACTATGCCATGCAACAGCACAGTTGAAGAAGTCCCTTTCAGTGAAGACTAATTAAATAAATAACTAATGCTGAATAATAAATTCCTGCAGTATACATACAGTATCCAAGACATGTATTATGTTTTACCAACATTTAATTATACAGTATACATGAATTGCAATAATTCATAGTATACACTACATTTATAGTACATAATAAATAGTATATGCTACATGCAATGTACTGCAACATACACCAGATATATTTACAACGTAGACTTGTAACCACTGGCTGCCCACTGCTCCGGCTGTGTGTTCGCAATGTGTGTGTGCGTGTGTGTGTGTGTGTTCACTACTCACTGCTGTTTGCGTGCACTTGAATGGGTTAAATGCAGAGCTATAATTCAGCCCACCATTACAGTAAAATATATGATTCACAGTTTTGTATTGCTCATTCTTTAGGAGCTGATATATTAAGGGGTGTTGTAAAAAAAAGTGTTATGTAAACTAATGTATGTAGGAGGTGGTTCTTCATGAGGTTAGATGGGGTTAAATCTTGAGATCTATTTGGTTTTTAAGGCATAGGGGCTTTTCTCTGGATCTTCAGATCTTTTCTTCATGATCTTTTTACATGAGTTGCTAATCAATGCTTAAGCATTTCTACTCATTACCTGTTCCACAATCAACTCAGGAACAGTTTACTTGTGTAATTATATAGCATTATAACGCAACACTAATCACACTGGTAAGAATGCTGAATTAACAACCATTTGAATTCTGCTCATTTAAATTCCAGTCAAAAGGATACATACACATACTGAGGCAAGATTATTCTGTTCTCTCTCTCTCTTGCTGACTGTGGCCATCTGGACTCAATAAAGTTTTTCTTTCTAAATTAACAGCTGTCAGAATGACAAAAAACTGGGCTTTCTCTTTTCTCTTGAAACTTTCTCTCTTATGGTCAGTTCTTTTCACTCTTTTATGGCAGGGCTTATACAATTTGATACAGAAGCCCTAAGAGGCCTTGTGTTATTATTTTTTTTTTGTCTGTCTTGTATTCTCATGACCAGAATTTAATAATGCTAGAATAATGCATTGCCTCTTAGGGATTCCGTCATTTGGACCTTGTAAATCAAATAAATTGTGTTATTTGACAATACGGATAAATTATGCCTTTGTTTGTTGTTAGTGAACACAGAACAGCAGCCAATGCAAAATTTGTTCATTTTAAGATGAATTTAGACCTGTGATTAATGACGTTTTCTAAAATATTTCCCACTCTAGTATACTCTAGTATAGGAAATTAATTATTTAAATACTTTTGTTACAGTACCTGAGTACATTTTTTTTTCTACTTTCTTGAGTATAATTAAATCGAGGTACTTTTACTTGAGGTTACCAAAAGTACAAAAACAAAAAAAAGAGCAGAGGAGCTGCTGTGCTTGATGGACACTTTTCAAACTGCTGCGATGGAGCCCTGTGCCTTCAGCCAATAACAGACAGGTCTGACTCGGGTGCAAAACAAATCAAAAGCCCGGTTCAGCAGCGAGGGAGGGACGATTAAACAGCACTTTGCTTTGACTGCCAGTCAGCAGAGTCATGTTCTGATTTTAAACCCCAATTTAATTATCTCCTGAAATGGGAAATACCGTATAAATAATATTAATATTTAGTAAAAACATGTAAGTGTTTAAAACTTTTTTATTATTTTTTAGTACTGGAGTAAATTATTTTATTTTTACTTAAGTACACTTTCCACCACTGCGTTTAGCTCATTAAATCAATAAATAACATCTTCTTCCGGAAATCTAAAATTTCAGTTATTGTAGAATTAGACGAAGTGAAGAAGCAGCTTGGATAATTGGATAACTTCGAATAATTTATCACAAATAAGTTCCTGCAGCACTTTCTTTCACTCGTTAAAAAAGCTTTTCCTTCTACTCCTCCTTGTTCTCTTTCTGTTGACTGAGGAGTTGTTTCTCTCACCCAGTCTGTCTGTGGAATGTTTTGCTGAGGATGGTTAGCATCAGTCAACCAGTGAACACCAGTGAAACAAGTGGAGAGAGTTGTGCTAACAGCCATCTGTTCCTCCATCAAACGCTTATCTTGAGCACTCCTCTTTCTTTCAAGATCTCGCTGTTCGTTGTGCGTTATAAAGTGATTCTTACAGTAGTATTTAAAAAGACAGAGTGCAACTTTTAAGAGTCCCTTGTCTTAGGATTAAACTATTTTAAATATACTTTTAAGTATATTTACTTTTAACCCATTAAATGAGTCCTTAGTGTTGGCAATGCAATTTTGCATTTATTTTATTGCATTATTTGCAAGCGTTGCATCTCGTTTCAAGTTCTTCACTGCCACTGCTGTACAGTAATCTTTGTTAAAATGTCCTTCATTTTACCTAACTCAATCACAGTAATTTATGGATTTAATAACCGAGGGGTTAATTAGTTAAGCAGTTTAAAAATACATAAATAAATAAAAATAGGCCTATCAACACATCGTGAATGGAATGTAAAGAAAAACAGTCATTTTGTAGACACCTGGAGATTTAGATATGTTTAGATAAATATTTAATTTTGTTTCGGTTTAAACCGGGAGGCCCACCCTTGTTGTTTTTCTCTGGTCCAAATCGTTCTACAGAGACCAAGAAAGTTTTTACAGCATGAACAGGGCATAATTTGTTCCACCCAGGTTCTAGACATGGAAATTAGCACTTAATGTCTCCGTGAATTATTTTCCCCCTCTCTCTAAATAGTTCTTAACCGTGTTAAGTGTGTGAATAATATTTGAAAGTATTTCACAAAGCGAATAAAGCGCTATTGACAACATCTGGTTATTATCAGTGTGCGTCGATGACTGTAATTTCTAACATTCGTAAGAATCTCAAAGAAGGCCTGTCTTTTACAGTGCATTGCACAAACACGTACACACGCGCGTGAAATGGAAGAAGCAAAACCGCCCCACCTCTCAAAGAAAAACAGATCTCGAGTTCTTGAACCTGGATTTGGTATTTTAATATATAATAATAAAATCGTAATAAAAAACACATGCTTGGCCTCTCGGCGGCACGGCGTTCAAGCGGGGAGTTTTGATACGAAGCCAAACGCTTTGCTCGCGGCCTCTCTGTTTCACCGTCGAGGGGTGATATCAGAACAGACGCTGCTTTGACACAGTAAAGTGTTCAGCAAACAAACACACATCCACGCTCTGCCAGAGCAGAACGGCGTGTTAAACTGCAGCTGCACCGCGGCGTGTCGTTTCAGGTGCATGTTATTGGCTTGTCAGTCACCTCCGCTCTCTTTCTTTTCTCACACCGTCTATCCAAATCTGGTGATTGGCGGGTAATTATCTCACTGTCGATGCTCTCCTCTATCTCACACATCTACAGCCAACGCGTGACAGAGTCAGCCAAAACCAAGCGCGTGAGGGGGCACACAGGGGCACAGATGCGCGGAAGCGACAGCCACAGGTCGTTTGGGCAACATGATACAGCCTCCGAGGAGAATTTTCCTGTGAACTGCGCGCTTGGACACGTGCTGCGAACGTTGGTCAAACTGACATAGCGATATATAGAATAAACTGAATGTGCCTTTGGCCACGAGAGGGCTGAGATTATATTGCTGACAGCGTGATTGTCTATAAGTGCTTATTTCTGTCTGCGGTCATAATTAATGTCATTTCGGGCATCAGTTGAGTGGTCGCCCTGCCTCTGCTAATGGACCAAAATAGAGAGCAGAAGATGAATTTCAGCATGAAGAGTGTGAACAGAAGTCTGTGTGCAGAACGGAAGGCTTACTGCATACAGAATGTGATATACACTCATCTTTTGGTGTTACAAGCTATAATATACTACAGCTAACAGTCAAGTGTTTAGACAAGCTGAATAAGCTAAAAATGCTGGATATGTACAGGCAAAAAGCTATTGTGTTATCATAAGCATTTCCGCGAAGACGTTACATTAATTACAAGTGTTCGGTTAAAAAGGTATCCCAGAGCACACCTCAAGGCTGTTGAGAACACCTCAAGAACGCTTTTAAAAAATTCCAGAAAATCCCATTCTAGACAAGCTCTAGACAAGCTCTGAACCTTTAAATTTAAAGCAGAATGTGTGAAATGTGGTGAATAAAAAGAGAGAGAGAGTAAAAGTTAAAGGTTTTCTATAAACTGTTGCCAAACTGTCTCCCAGCAGAGAAATGCAAACGAGCCAATCTGTTTGTCTGTTTATGTGAGAGCAGAACAGAAGCCGTCTGGCGCAGAGAGAGGACCTGCCACCCCACTCTGTCATATGGAAGCTACTCTGCCACAAATGGATACCTAATGACTCGATTTATACCAAACGATTCACCACTCCTCCTAATGATCCTTTCCATATGCACTTCAAACACACACACACACACACACACACACGCATGCGCGCGCACACACCCACAAAGTCCTTATGTCCTTACTCAGGAAAGACTGTGTCTGAGCAAGTTTTTTTTTTTTTTGCTGTTGTTGCTGTCACCTGTTTACCGTTTGTAAAACCTTTACATGATTACTGTATAACGTCAAACGTCAGTTATTTACCTGAAAAAAAAAAGGAATGCTGCATTTAAATGCAATTTTAGATTTAGAATTGTTAAAGCAGTTATTGTTAGGGAACTAAAGCAGCCAATACCAAGTAGCACATATTTTGGCTTGTCCAGAGCTTGGGTTTTTAGGAAATGAAAGGAGAAGAGAAGGAGACTGCATAAATAGATTTGAGGAAAGAAGTCATTCACAAGTTATGCAAATCGCCAGCGTTCAAACCCGAAACTCGCTTTCAACAAAGATGAATTTGACATTGTACGTTTACTTCTAGACAAAAACCTGCTTTCGGAAATGTCTTTATTACTATTGCAATGTAATCGTAATGAGGGGTCCTGGAAAGTAAAGAAAAGAAAAGAAAGAAAGAAAAATAAGAATAAATAATAATTAAATAATAATTGAAATGAATAAAAACAAAGCCAAAATATTAAGGAATTATATATATATAAAAAAAGCACAATTAAAATGTTCCCATAAACAAAGTAAAGCGTATAAGCATTTAGTTATAGAGAGTGAGAAATGTTTGTTCAGCTAAATGTTTGAGGGATTTAAAGACTGTTTTTAAAACACGCCGAGAATATGAGGTGTCATCTCGGGCTGCTATCCATGTCATTTCCTTCAAGTGAATGAACTGAAGCTTCAGCATAGATCAGCTAGCACTAGCACCGCACCTCTGTGTATTCATAATTCACTTGGCAAACATTAACACGCAGCGCACAGCGGACCGTGCGAAAGCAGCTTACGCTTCGATTTACGATGGAAGAAGAGAACTTAACTGGCGGCGTTATTCAGAGAAATTTTGACTTTGTAGATTTGCGATTATTATTTTGTTTCAGGATGCGTAATGAGTTTGAACAATGCTGTTAACGGGATTATTGGCGGACGACCAGGATCTGCTTCCTTATGGGAGTCTGATAGCATTTTTTTTTTTTTTTTTTTTTGAACCAATAAATCGCTCCAGCGCACACAGCAATATTCAGACGTATGTTATTAAAGGTGTTAGAACAACAATATCAGATTTACGTTTGTGTTGTTTGATGGATTGACCGTAGTGTGTTGTGGTCTCTGAGCGAAGTGATTTAATCTGTTTTGATTATTAGCATGTGCATTGGAACAAGAATGATAGAGGGTGACTGACTACATATTAATCTGTTATGACTTTCTTTTTAAGACAACATTCAGCAAATAGTACTTGCATGATGCATATATATATATATATATATATATATATATATATATATATATATATATATATATACACATATATATATATATATATATATATATATATATATATATATATATATATATATATATATATATATTTATATTTCACTTGTGGTCATCAATGTGTATTTGAGGAAAACATTTGAAGAGTTAAGATGCAAAAGCCTCAAAATGTCATTTGAAATGTTTACTTAAAAAAAAAAAAAAAAAAAAAAAGACTACTTGAAAGTAAATGTGAACATTTTGACCTGCTTAAGTTTGACTCGTAAGTGTTTCATATTTCAATTTATTCATACTTATATTGTATCAGAGTGTACTTAAAATCTCAACAAAACCTAAAATAAAATCAAATAACATAATAATACATAAAAACAGGAATTAGAAAAAAAAAAAGAAAAGTGTAGAAATCCATAACTAACACAATTTGCAATAAGCCTTTAGTTAAAGACAGTGAGAAATACATTTAAAAAGTGCTTTAATGGCAATTTAAGCGCTTAATTACATTATTATATAGCGCATGTTTTAAGTGCCCTTAAGAATGTGTACTATCTTTACAAATAAGTGTTTGTCTATTAGCACACTACATATTCCACAAACCTCCCTAAGAACGCATTCGAGCATTAAGACCGTGCCACGTATCGAATCGCAAACTAAAATGACCGCATATATTTAGGCTACTTTATGTATATGTGCCTTAACCAACTCCAAACTTAAAAATGCACGCCGCTTTAGAGATGCAGCATCTCGCGTTTCTCTCTGCACCGCTGCTAAAGCAATCGGCAGTGAGCGGCTGTGAGTGGCAGGTGTGTTTTACCGGGGCAAATCTGCAGCAGGCCGTGAATGCGGCGCATTCCTCCGCGATAGTGAATTACGCTCAGCTCACATCCACGACGCTACTGAGGTTCCAATTGAGTTTTCCTGCCGCCGCGCGTACGAGCGACTGTTCGATAACAGATGCAGCACTATGAGAGCTGCTACCAGCTCGCCTGAGTGCTCATGTCAGCAAACACACACACCGCAACGCGCAAAGAGGTGGAGGAAGAAGAAAAGATGAAAGTGAATGGAAGGGGGCTGTTTGAAAATTATGCCCACTGGGAGCCATCGCGAGTGATACTCCACCGGTGCCTTTCTCCAAAAAATTGCCCTTCTTGGCCCCCAGCCTCGTGTACAGCCGTGGAGCCATATTGGGCGTTTCTGCATGGAGGGGCCCGAGCAGCTGCGTTCAGCGGAAAAATAAATAAACAAACACATAATCGCATAAGGGGGGGAACTCTTTTTCTGTCCCTAACAAATGCTGCGATAAGAAGTTTTTTTTTTTTGTTGCCATCTGCAAAAAAGCAGGCGCAGGTTGTGCCGTACCGGCACAAATGCGTCATAAGAGGCTTGAAACTCACATACCGTGCACGGATATGAAGGACAGAAGTGAACAAGAGACGCTCTTTTAAGGTTTTGCGTGACACGCTACTCGTTAGACACTCAACTGTTTGACGGATATTATGCAAATAGCGGTGAGACGTGTCGTTAAAGGGCGACGCTCAATGCGCAAACAGTTTCTGCACCATCAAAGGCCGCTTGTGTGCAAATAAGTGCCACTTAGAGTTCCCCAGAAATGCGCCGCCGGTGACAGAGGTGTTTGATTACACAACTGTGTCATGATAAGGGATGCTTGATGCTCGAGCGAGTTAAGCAGCTGTTCGTTTGAAGATATTCTGTCATATTTGTTCTGAGCAAATCTGAACTGAGTACGAAAAATATCAGAAGTCTGTGAATGCGAATCATTGCTTAATTACATCTCATTTAGTACGTAGTACAGGCACTTTAGAAAAAAAAAAAAAAAAAAAAAAATGTTATGAAAATAAATAAAAACTTACACTTGCACAAACGCCACAATATATTTGTACACCCAAGACACTTCAAATATATTTGGAATTCAGTAACTATCACATTTTTGGACAAACTACATTTATTTATTTGTTCTTTCATTTGCAAACTGTGTACATTTTGAAAACAAGGTATACAAAAATGTATTTATTTATTTGAACTATTTTGCATAAATGGTATTTATATAACAGTCCTTAACCGTCTTCAAGAATTGGCCTAAAGTGCGTGACTTATATCTTTACTTGACCCTCTAACTCTAGCACTCTCTATTGTAGTTCTGGTTGTATTCTTTAAAAAAAATCATAATAATGAATAAATAAAATAAAATAAACAACAAAAAACGCTCCTTTTAGACTTGCGCTCTGTTAATTTACTAACTGCTTGTTAAAAAGAAAAAAAACTACATTTTTACTATTAACAAAAAGTAACTAGCCTGCTTCTATTTCTATTATATTCTTTTTCTTTTTATTTAGTATATATATTTAGTATATAGCACTTACATATCATTGTTATTATTTTTTTTATGCTTCCATTGTCCTCTATAGAAAAAAAGAAAAAAAGTTTAAAACATTAAAAGAAATTCTGTTCAAACTGATATTATATATATATATATATATATATATATATATATATATATATATATATATATATATATATATATATATATATATATATATATATATATATATATATATATAGATAGATAGATAGATAGATAGATATAATTTTTTTCTGTGTTTTGCAGAGCTTCTGTATGCTAACATACAGTACATAAGTTAATTTTAGACTGTGTCCTATCATGGCAGGTTCAATTTACATGCACAAATAAGAAAAAAATAAATATCCTAAAGGTGACCTGCTGGATTTCATTTCTGAAGTTTGATCTGTCCATGTAAAAGTGTCCCAAATGGTCAGGTCCGATACAAACACCTTTCAGGGGCGATCAGCGGACACGAGCGCCGTCCTGTTTATCTCTCCAACCTCGTGTGACTTGGTCTGTGACCTCTACTTCAGGACAATGAGAATTGACTTACTAAGTACATATCTAAACCCAACTGTGCTAAAAGTAGTAATGGTAAATAATAATAATAAAAAATATATATATATATATATATATATATATATATATATATATATATATACTGTATATTAGTAATGACTTGTGACTAAATGTAATATATTTTAATATGCTTTTGTAATTGACAAAATAAATAAATAGATAATAAGCATAAACCTAATCCATTTTAATTTAGTTTTACATTTCGCAATGGTCACGTTTTAAATATTTATCATTGTTATCTTATTAGGAACAAAATATTGGAGGAATCTTTTTGAAGAGGTTCTACAGACTGTAATATCTTGACATGCAAACGAACATGCATCTCATGCGGTTGCTCTTTCGTGCATGTACTAAATACAGCACCAGATTTGACAAATTACCACAGCATGTCTGAGGGCAGTGCGCATCTGTTGCAACTGAGGTGAACTTTAGCAAAGAGAAGTAGCTAATTAACATGAACTTTACACAAATATATGTTTGGTGTCAAATAAAAAATCACGGCACGCTACTTTAGCAAGATCGTCGTCCTTTAAAGTAGAAAAATGGAAGACAGAAAGAAACGCGATATGGAATAAAACACACACACTCACACACACACACACACACACAAGCCTGACAGTGAAATACATGGAAGCAGGCAGCATGAATTTGCCTAAACTCTGGTTTGGGAATGTCTGCAATGCACAATTTAACAAATTAATTCTGAGCAAATTCACCAAATTACATTTGCATATGTTGCAGGAAAAAAAGTGAGTTTCCTTAACTTAAAATGTTTAATTAAAACACAGAAATAGAAATAGAAATAACAGAGAAGGCATGTGACAATTTCCCATTTATTTTTATTTATTATTATTTTTAGCATTATTACAGTATTACAGTAAAACTTAGTTAAGTGGTGATTGTTTTGACCAATTTAAGAATAGCTCTATTTAATTGAAACACATAAGCGTCAGTTTATTTAACTTTAGACACTCTGCCACTGAGGTTCTGAGTGACGCGAGGGTAAGTCAATCGTGGCAGATTGTTCTTTTTAGGGTGAGCTGTTCCTTTAATCCTTAAGAGAGGCCCGAGGCTTTGCGAGAGTGTGTTTGGATGTTCTCTCGTGTAAAGGTGAGCTACTCTCACGGGGGATGACAGCTGTGAAATTACTATGGAACGTGCGGTAAACTGCCGTCATTTCCCCTCATTCATTTACATGCCCTCGCCAGCATCAGATGCCAGATCACCAGAGCTCACATGATAAACATGCCAAGGTTGTTCTGCATGACAAAGACCGCTGGAGAAGTCTGCAACATCCTCAAAAATCTAGAAAGGCAATTTATTCCGTTTCTCATTCCGATGACTAGAAGAATAGATCGATTGAACTGACTTCTAAAGTTTGGTACATAAATGTAGCCCTGTGGCAAGATTTCACGTATTACCTACGCAAAGGAAAGTGTGCAAAGGAAAAAAAAAAAATATCATAGAGGCCATTCTTTATTTTGCATGATGTTGGTGGCGACAAACGCTTTTCTGTCACGTGTTATGAGTGAATCGTAAAAATTAACTGTGACAAAAATGCCAACCTAGGCACCATTCACAAACTTGAACACCTCCATCATCATCATCATCATCACCACCAGGGCATAATCTGTAAGATCTAGGATGGTGAACTCATTGCTTAGTGTCCTGCTAGGTTCTCCAGGTCAATAGAACATGACCGGAGCAGCTAACGGTTTACTGCTACCTTGACTGACACGCAGTCTTTTTTCAAAATTTAAAAAAAAGAAAAAGAAATACAGGATATTAATTTACTGTTAAGGTTATATGATTAAGGTCCTTTCACACTGAACACGATTCAATCAAGAGAAGCAAATTGTTCAGTTAATCACCTGATTGCTAACAGTTCTGGTTTCTCATAGACAGGGGGTGATGGGGGGCAAAAAACAACACACTGCTTAGGTTAGGTTAGCAGAAATATTCTCAAGCAAAGTTGCAAAGCCTCTCATTGCATTTTATATGTTGTGGACCCATCCAAATAACGTGTTAGATAGCAGGCGGCCTACAAATACTCTAATGATTACCACATGACACGTAGCTGTAAAGTTACTTACTGTTATTTCTAAAGTGGACTATCAAAATAAAGTGGTATTCAAATAAATACTCTCTAAAAAATACTGGGTTAAAAATAAAAACACAATTTGGTTAATTTGGCAACCCAGTGTTTTGCAAATATTAGAAAAAGCTGGTTGCGTGTTACCCACCGAGCTGGGTTGTTTAATTTAAGTCAACTATTGTTTAAAAGTAATTATAAAAACACATAAAATGGACAAAATACAAGACAAATTCAATTTACTTACAGGAATGCAACATAGTTTACAATATTACCTGTACACACATTTAAACTCATTAACAAGCATTTTATATAAAAGTAACACTTAAAAGTAGCATTTTATTTTAAGTGTCTTCAGACGTTCTCTGTGATCACTGATTCCCAAAATAGCGCTAATGTACATGTCGTCACGACCCCGAAATCTGAGCTGGTGACGGGCTGCTGTTCGCAGGGGGAACTACGAACTTCAGACTGCAACCTTGCACATCACTCGTAGCTAAACGCTGCCAAAACCTCCCCATAAACAAACAGTACTGACATTAGATCACATATTTTAACATCAAATTAAATTTACCTCCATTACAATGAATAAAATCCATTTATGTTACGCAAAGCGAAGGGCATTCTAACCACAGACTCACCACTGCTCTGTAGTAGTTTCAAATTGGTTTCAAATAAAAAATGACATCCTTCCTAGTACATATCTAATGAATCCGTCCGTTATTTGGTACAATTTCTTATTATTTTATTATTATTTTAGTCACTCTTCAATCAGAAATTTTAACCTAAGTATATATATATATAGGTTCGTAAAGAATCATGTTAACTTGAATATGGTCACCTGATAATCCCTTTAAGTTAAGGTTATGTATATTCAGTAGCAGTTTTGCTGGATATTGTTTCAATGGTCTTGATTTCAGGATCACAATTTTTGGCATTCTGATTCCTGTTCACACAAAATGCTCAGCCGCAATTTCCCAAGAGCTTGCATTTCATTTTATAATACCTTTACTTATTTATTTATTTTAAGGCCTTTCTATTTACAGCAGTAGATGTGAATTACAAAAAATGGTAAAGGTGATACCACACCAACCAGATCCCCAAAGCACACACTGATATCAAAAAAGAAAGGGAAACAAAGGGACTAACCCGCGGCAAGTCTGGTCTCATTCCATGCTTCATTGTGACATTCTGTGACATTTAGCATAGTTAAAGGTTTGAGCACCAGAGCCACTGTAATCTTGCTCCTTAGCCATATGAACAAGGAGGTTTTAAAAAAATACAAAACTAACCATAATACAATTGAAAATAAAATAAAATAAACCAGCTATATAAGTGTGCCAGAAATATGTGAATTTAGCATATTATTTTTTTTTAAAAAGCAACTTGCTTTTAGTGTACTACATGAACTAAAATGCAGTTGTAGGAACAGGCATATAGTATTCATTAAGAATTATAGAAGGCTTACATTTAAGAATGTGCAATATCCAAAAAATATTATTAACATCCAGAAGAAAATGTCAGTGATTTCATGATAGCAACATAATGTTTATGTTAAAAGATTATGCTAAACATCTTAAAATATGACATCTCCTGCTATGAAGAAATCATCCTCTTGGAGTGACAGACAGTTAGGCCTCATAAATTATGAGTTATGGCTCCTCTGGACAGTTCAGAGAGCTAATATCTTACATGGCATATGCTATAAGACATTTTCCCTTCAGTGACATGTAGTAAGGGAGAAAGACAACACTGCTTGTTTGAAGAGAGATTATTAAAATAATAATAATAATAATAATAAAATCTCTCTCTCTCTCTCTCTCTCTCTCTCTCTCTCTCTCTCTCTCTCTCTCTCATTACATGCCTTATTACATGTCACTGAAAATGCCTAATGCATATCTGTTAGCCCTATTAGCACAGATACAGGCCTGAGTTAGAAGCTGTATTCCGCCATTACTGTTTTTTTGTTTTTTTTTGCTGTAATGTTAGCTGCTGGAGATACAATGTCAGCGCTAAAAAGGCATTACAAGTGTTGTGTGTTAGGATGGACCAATAAACATAAGAGTCTCCACAGACATACATCTGAGCTGCTGAGGACACTGTGGTTAAATTTCATTTCCGAAGGAAATATCTTGTAAAAAATCGGTAAAGCCCTCTCTATATGTTTAGGGATCAATACCAACACTTTGGGCACAGACGTCAACTCTAGACAAAGTATCACACGTTTGTTTTACAAACTGCCTTTCTGAAAGAGCTACTTGGCAGTCTGCGCCAATGATTAGCTAATGCCTGTTTTTACTGATGCTTCCTTCACATGCTACTGTAATGATTGTAAGTAGGAATGTATTAGTTCAAATTGCATATGAAAGCAATGTGAAGCTCATAAGCACATGTGGGAAAGTTTGTAATAGCACGCAATGGCACCATGAGACCAGCTGTCGATAATTTTTATCATGCCGTGCTCCTCGTCTGTGTAATTTATAAACGATCATTTGTTATACATAGTACAGTCAGATGACTTTTAAAACTGAGGCTTTTTTGGTAAAGATAACAGGCTTGTACAAATAGTCAAATGTTTATTTGCAAAGGCTAGCACCAGTATTGCTGCCCTTTTCTGATTTGCTTTTAAAAATGGCACCTTTTAGCTTACACCTTAAAAGTTGCAATTTTAAAATGATCTGTATAAAACATCACAAACACACTCAGGGGACATCGCAGACCTCTTGTAAAAAGGCACATGATAGGTCCCCTTTAACGTGAGCGCAACGTACAAAATGGTGAGGACCAATGGGAGAGCTGATACTCTAGTAGAAATGTAAAAAGGAGGCAGAGAAATAAATAAATACATAAAAATAGAAATATTTTTAAAGCTTTCTTTTTAATCATGACAGCTTTAAACATATTTATTTTCCTAATTATTTCTCCGATTCAACACTGGGATGTCAGAAACTGGGTTCTTATAAAAGGCTGACGATACAGATCTCCGTCTGTCCTCCCATTCATCCCCATTACATGCACAGCACAGGCATGAGTGCGGTCAAAGACAGAGCCACCACAGGTCTTTGTGCTGACGGGCAAATCAATAGCCGCCACTAGCTCTACCCTGTCCTACCCACTGTACCCTCCCCCTGAGAGTGAGTAATTGGATTCTGGCAATGGCAGTGTAACATCTGGATCACAGTAATGTGTTAATATTGGCTTTTAATATTGGATGAAGCTGCTTTTTTATTTTATTATGTGTTGTCCCTTGTGCATTGTTGCATGCGTTCCCTTGGCTATATAATGTATGCCTACAGTAGTGTGATGCATTAATTGTTAAACACGCAACAATTATGAACAATGTACATTAAATTGCAAGATTAACGTTTTTGTTTTTTTTTTCATAGCATATGCCTAGACATTAAAACATAAATATCATGTTACGCACAGTTATTTGTATTATTTAGAATATATAAATGTGTAAGTTTATACATTATTCATATTAAGGTCATACTAAATACTTAATGCATGTAAACAACACATGCCCTCTGTGTGCTCCAACAAGAAGAAGCTGCAGTGAAAACTGCTGGGATGCATTTATCAGGCTGCAGGTGCTAAACCGCGTTTTCGTATGTTTTGACAAGGCAGGAGTATGAATTTGACAACAACGCGTTTACATGAGGATGCCACTCAGTGGTCGGGATCTGTGGCAAGGGGATTCAGTGATGCAATGTCTATAGGTCTGACCTGGACTTGTCATAGCAAAGTAGGACATTTGTTCCCCAAAGAGGCTTATTCTGGCAAAGGTCAAGGAAGAGCCAAAGAACTTCCTACAGCAGGCTGGAAGATTGGCTGAGACAGGGTCAACATCTGAGCATGAAAGTCAGTGTGTTTGTGCATATGGGTTTCCGACTTTCCTTTTGTCCTCAAAACATTTAACACTTTGATCTGACACCTTTTTTTGTTCAGATCTAAAAAAAAAAAACCATACGAGTAGTTCACATCACATCTGTGAGATAAATTGTCTCTGTTAAAATGCATTTAGATTTTTTATGGGTGCAAAATGGTGCAAAAGTAAAATGTAAATCTCATTATATAACTTTAAATCTATTAAAAACGCTTTAAAAATGGCTTAAAATCACAATGTGACAGTGACATCTTTCTACGGTGACTCGCTTGTGTAATGAGTGGCTAGATGACAGGAAGTGGCCCTATGTTGAAAACAGATGCTTAAAAGCAGTTTAATTTTAATTTGGTGTGGCGATCGTCCAAATATGATAGAAACTGTCACACGTGGGACCCCTGTGTACCTATATAACTGTTTGCCAGGGTAAGTATTTAAAAAAAGTATCCGGCACTTTGACCTTTTTACGGCAAAGCAATGGTTAAAGAACAGATTTGTCATTTTAAAAAGTATTTAAAATGTGTACACTGTATTCAATGAGTAAAGAAGGTATTCGATCGTTTTTTTACATAATACGACACCATTTGACTTACACGCTGTGAATGACCCTAGTAACTGAATGGATTTTGACATTCCTCTGTTTATCAGAGTTCCTAACTTTTAAAGGATTGTCCAGGCACTTTCTAAATGAAAGCCATATGCAACTATTAAAATGCTCTCACATGAAGGAATCTGAGAGTGCATAAAGGTTTGCTTAGCAATTTACACAGCACGGTTTGATACTGATGCTATCATTTAATGGCCATTTACAGCTGTTTTGGTTATCTGTGAGCAAAACCATGCAAGGCGACTGCAAACCGTAATGGTAGACTAAATATGAACACTGAAGAACCAAACTGCATTTAGTTCTCACTTTCTTGGTCTCAGTTCCTTGTTTCTCTTTTTGTTGCTCTCTCTCACTCTCTCTCTCTCTCTCGTGCTCTCTTTCTCTCTCTCTTCATTCACATTTAATTTTTCTTTCTCCTGTAATGGGCTGTAATGAGGTAGTCTTTACAGTATGTCCATTAGGCAGCCGAATAGCCGGATATTGGCAGGTATAGAGAAAGCATTTCAGAAGTGAAATACTGACCAGTTAAAATGATGGCATCCTTGACAGTAAGTGGCTGTTGTATGCTGCTGCCTAACGACATGTAGCATACTACAGTGCTTTACTATAATTTAGCACTTTAATTTACAAGGAAACAACTTGCAATATATTCATATGAAGATGCAAGGGCCACCCTTTGCCAGCAGAACTTGAAATATTCTTTGAATATTGAAAAAGAAATTGTGCATTAGCTTTTTGATTCTGGTGACTGTTTTGAGTTTGTCTTGGTACTGCTTTGGATTTGATTTACAAAGTATTTAGAGCCTTCACTGCATGAAGGATCTTCCATTATAGATGTGAGAGGACACGAAACAAATAAAATTAAATCACTAAGGAATCCAAAGGATCAGCCAAGCTCCTTATGTAGTACTTTTTTAATGGGTATACAGGTGAACACATCTGACACAGTGTCTCAAGAAATATTTCAAACAAAGGACTTGAATATTTACAGTTTTTTACATCAGTGTTTAGCTGTTCCTATTAAGCACTTATTGCTGCAGTCCCGGAACTTGAAAACACAGCTTTTGCTGCCTGGCAGACCGTTAAAAAGGTTGCAGCACACTAGGCTACCAGAAAACGTAGATATCAGGCAGTAAGATTTAGATTATTTGTCTTTGTAAAAGTGGTTTACTTTAGTGTGCATTTGGGTGCAGATGTTCAGTGAAATTTAATTCTTATTGCAATATTTTTCTAGCCTTACTAAATATAAGTGTTGTCTTTTTTTTTACAAATATAAAAAGCTATTAAAACTGCAATGACACCTTTATATATGAATTTGAACCACCAGTAGGTGGCAGCAAGTGTTTAAATGGGTAAATCATTGATTCATTCATTTAACCAATTCATTTAAATGACTGTTTATTCAAGCGATTAAGCACATAACTGTCTTTTGAATGGGTCATTGAATTATTCACTCACTCATTACATATGCTTGAACTTTTTCTGCTTGGAGATACATGATGTGGCATTTTTTTGGAAATACTATCGGCAATCAATGTTTTCTCTAAAATGTAAGTGACTAAATATTAATATTAAAACTGTTGGCCAAAAATATATATAATAAAAAAATAAAAATAATAAAAATTCAATGTCACATTTTCAGTCTTGCTGATGTTCAGGAAAGCAGCAGTCTTAGTCTTAGTGATGTTGCTTTTATGCTATACACTCACCGGCCACTTTATAAGGTACACCTGTCCAACTGCTCGTTAACTCAAATTTCTAATCAGCCAATCACATGGCAGCAACTTGCTTTTAGGCATGTAGACATGGTCAAGACGATCTGCTGCAGTTCAAACCGAGCATCAGAATGGGGAAGAAAGGTAATTTAAGTGACTTTAAACGTGGCATGGTTGTTGGTGCCAGACTGGTCTGAGTATTTCAGAAACTGCAGATTTACTTGGATTTTCACGCACAACCATCTCTAGGGTTGATGCCAGAGGTCAGAGGAGAATGGCCAGACTGGTTTGAGCTGATAAAAAGGCAACAGTAACTCAAATAACCACTCGTTACCACCAAGGTATACAGAAGAGAATCTCTGAACAACACGTCAAACCTTAAGGCAGATGGGCATCAGCAGCAGAAGACCACACCCGGTGCCACTCCTGTCAGCTAAGAACAGGAAACTGAGGCTACAGTTCGCACAGTCTCACCAAAATTAGACAATAGAAGATTGTAAAAAACATTGCCTGCTCTGATGAGTCTCGATTTCTGCTGCGACATTCAGATGGTAGAGTTAGAATGAAAGCATGGATCCATCCTGCCTTGCATCAACGGTTCAGGCTGGTGGTGGTGGTATAATGGTGAATATTTTCTTGGCATGCTTTAGGCCCAATAGTACTGCATAATTGAGCATTGTGTCAACGCCACAGCCTACCTGAGTATTGTTGCTGACCATGTCCATCCCTTTATGACCACAGTGTACCCATCTTCTGATGGTTGACTATGAGTTCACTGTACTCAAATGGCCTCCACAGTCACCAGATCTCAATCCAATAGAGCACCTTTGGGATGTGGTGGAACGGGAGATTCGCATCATGAATGTGCAGCAGACAAACCTGCAGCAACTGCGTGATGCTATCATGTCAATATGGACCAAACTCTCTGAGGAATGTTTCCATTACCTTGTTGAATCTATGCCACAAAGGATTAAGTGGCAAAACTTCTGAAGGCAAAAGGGGGTCCAACCCGGTACTAGAAAGGTGTACCTAATAAAGTGGCCGGTGCGTGTAAATACAAACTCAGCATTTTGCATTTCTTATGCAGTTTGTTTGTTCATATTTGCTTCTTTGTGTGTGCCGTTTCACTGATTTGTATTTATTTCTTCATAAGTCTTTCTCACACACAGGCAGACTGCATAAGCCTCAACTGGTGCAACCCTGTTACTGTTAACATAGTCCATTACTATTCGCCGTTAACACGCAGTGTAATAAAATCAGATTTTTTCAAAATTTCTGAGATTCTCTAGTTATTTTTGTTAGTTATATATTATTTTATGTAATAAAACCAGATTCTTTCATCACAGATTTTCAGAGATTCTCTAGTTATTTTGTCTAGTTATATTTTGTTACATTAGTCAGGCTACCTGTCTTATATTTCTGTTGTATATTCACTTGTCCTGGACAAGTTTTAATGTCAAGCCCTGTTTAAAGTTTTTTTTTGGTTGTTGTTGTTTTTTTTTTCCATAGCACAAAATGACGCCAATGGCTAAAATAAATAATTTAATTTATTTTACATATTTATTTATTTTTTGTTCTCAAAACTTTTGCAACATCAATAATTATGAGCAATACAGCATTAAGGGTGGTTACATCATTTGAACATGTAAAGCTAGACCTGAACAGTACTTTTACAGGCCCTGTACTGATTGCTCAATCTGCATCCACTCTCATCTCAGTCTGTGTCTCATAGATTCTAATTTATTATAGTGCTCCATCATGTTAACGGTCCTTTCCTCTTGGGTGCGATTTTCAGCTTTGGCAAACTATCAACAGATACCTTGCTTTTCCTCACCAGACTGCCAAGCAAGAGCAATAAAGGCTTTCTGAGAGGAACAGCTCTGTACAATGATGTTGAAACTAAATGGTTTCCTAAGCACAAGACAGAGAAAGGCTAAAGAAGAACAAGGTACGATCAAATAAATAAGGGAGATGAACAGAAACAAAGAGAGAAAAATGCATGTAGTTTATCTTCCTGTAAACTGCTGTTTATGTTTATGTGGAGCAGTACATGAAACACATATTTTACACTTTTGAAAGCCGTAATAATTTACTATGACTTTTTTTTTTTAAGCTGACCATTTAAATGGTAGACTTCACTACTTTATTTTAATATAGCAAGCACAATTCTGCTTTCAGTTGTACTTTATTCTACTGTACAGTATATGCAATTTTGTGTATTTTCACTGTACTCACTAAGCCTTGGATACTTACTAAGCCTTACTAAGTATTGCGTATAAGGTAATTACATAAGCTGAAGTTATTACCTAGTTATTACCCTGTTATTATTGTGCATATACGGAACAGTACTGTAAAATGTTTGCTACCCTGTTCTTCAGCTCATAAGAGGATATATATAACCACAAAACCAAACGAATAACTCTTTGTTTGAAAGTAATGTTCCAATGAAGTAAATCATTGATACGATGCACATACAAAAAGCCTATACTTTATATTACTCTACACTTTCAGAGGACTCACTGTACACTGTGTGTGTATTTTAAAAATAAATTGCACCTAAATATGTTTCTCTTTTTTTTCTCCCTTACAGGGGAGTTTTGAAATGCTGCAATAGTAACAAGGTATCAAGGAACTTGATGCTCTATATCCTTCCCTCACTACTGCTATCTGTTCTGTGTGCTTTTTAAAAAGTAATTTGACATTCGTATGAACATTTCTTTTTCCCCTCCATATATTTACATTTGTACACATTTGCAAGTATATCGTTGCTGTCTCTTTCAAGTGTAAATGCAGTGGGGTGGACTTAAAAGGATTAAAGGCAGCGGAGGTTTTTGTCCACTCCCTAACCTAAGGAATGAGGCTTCAGCCCCAGCTTTGGCCTCCTTCATCAGCCGCGCCAGAGGCTGTGTCCCCACCGGCAGACGCCAGCTAACCGCAGAGCATTATGGAAGCGGAATGCGTTTTTGTTGCGCTTAAATGGGTGTTCCACTGGCGATCAATCGTGGGGTCAGATAGAAACGATAGCGCAGCATCAGAGGAGATGGAGATGGAGGGTAACGCTATACCAGACCAGGAAACAGGCGGGAAGTCTGAAGCCACTGTGCCAAGCAGAAACGCCTAGCTAAGGAGAAGCTGGTCGGGCCATGTTGAGGAAACGATAAAATATTAAGGGTCACTGGATACCTTGTCTCTCCTGGCTGTAGGCTAGAAAACATAGGGAGGTAACCCTGGCCACGTGCGTCTGGGATATGTATGTGTGTGTGTGTAGGGTGAAAGAGAGGTCAGTATAGCTGATATGAGAGGACAGGGTCTGGTAATGCTATCAAACTGTAGTGTGTAGAAATCTGGCTCTATTCAGCTGAATAGTATTGCCTAAAGACTGCTTTAGTCTAGTTAAAGCGCTCAAACATGGATACATGAGAGCATCAGACTATATTTACTTATTACTTTTTTCTTAACGTATTGTACCCTGTTCATTGATGCATTTAATTCCAAATAATATTTAGTTTTTTCCTTAAGTCGTATATGAATGTAGAAGTTAATCTGTAAATCTGAAAGAGAGCATTGCAATTAAATGTCCCACCTGAACTCTGCATTTGGATTTTAACCGAATGTTGTTGAGGTTGACATCCACCTTAAATCTTACTCTAAGCACATGTATTTTTATATAACACTAAGTATGTGGGTTGCTAAAAAAATGTAATGGTTAATAATCGTGTTTGCTAACAGAAAGATTGCAAGTTCAGTTCTTGCCAATGTTCATTCATTCTAACAATCTTCCTCAAACACCAGTCTCAGACATGGCACAACAGTTTTAGCCCAGGGATGCTGCATGCCTGCAATTAGTGCTAAAAGATGCTTCGGGTGAAAATAAAAATCTGCTGAATGGCAAGTAGATATATCTATCTTCAAGGTATTTGAGATTATATTTACCCTTTATCTTTTCATGCCATTATCTCCTTTTGCCATCCTTTAGCAATGTCTAGCATTTGAGATGCCAAACCAGATGGTTGGTTTCTAGCTTAAGCATAGAGGTTCTATTCGTGACATTGCTTGTTCCAGATGGCTTGCGTTGTGAGACACTTTTGGCCATAGGGGACTGCATATGTGTCTTTCGTTATTGGGGCTTGGACACCAAGGACTAAAAGGGCCTGTGTTTGAGGCGATCAAAGTAGAAAGGTGAAGATAGTGAAAAGGATAAATATTATTGTGGAGGTGGAACCATTTCTTGTCTCCAAGGCTAAAAGTTCAGTGCTGTTTAGGGACTGAATGTTGGTAGGACAGCTTATGTGGTCAGACTTAAATATAAACGCTTATATCGCACCCAGCCCTTGTCAAAGAAAAAAAAAAGTGCAAATTCTAAAGGGTAGGTCAACGCTGCAACACAAGGTCAAATACATGAAATAAAACAAAATGTCATTTCAATGACGAAACCTCACAGGCAAAGGCATTAGTTAAAGCTTTCAAACATGGATACACGAGAAAATGCCACAATTACCCTCTTTCTTCAGTTCAATGAAAAATGCAGTTATAAATAAAACCTAGCTGAAATTCCACTTTAATTAATGTCTCAATTAGATTGGGAACATTAAAGGTAGTAATGATTTCACTCTTTGTTCTTATCATTAACAGCATGCTCACTCTTGCCTGAGATATTTGCACGCTTCTGTGAATGTATTAGACTAGATTAATGAGGACTGTATCAAAAGGTAATTCACTTTGCCAATTTATCCACTTAAGACTTGTATTATAGGCTACATTCTTTCTTTTCCATACAGAAATATAGTTATGAATCTCTGGGCCCAGTACATTATATTTTGAAGTCTTCATTTGCATTTCCTATTTTTTAGGAGTTTAATATAGTACAGTTTCAGGGGACAGATGACAGAGTCTATAAAAGGTATGGGAAAAATCAATACAGGCATTTCTGTGAGTTCCTCTGATAACCCAAATAGACAGCATCTGTCGAAAGTGCCGCTGTGAGCAGGTGAACTTTCCTGAGAGAGTGTATCGTACAAGTGTATCACATTGTATGCTGTAATCCCAGATGAAATCAAAATGATACATAGGAGGTTTTATTATTGCAATATAGTCTGTTACAGTCATAAAGGCCTTCGGGCCTAATAATCCTTTACAGAGTAATCAATATTTACTGTGGGCCTTATAGTGCTTGCCAGTGACTGCTCATATTGAACCACAAGATGTCTTTAAACTCTTTAGAGACAACTGACTGATCTAACTTGAGAAACAACCAACATTTCCATGCCTTCCCTGTGGTTCATTAACCAATCTGTAGTTAATACATAAACGATGACTGATGACTGAAGATGTTCAGGGACGTCAACAAATAGCAAATAGATGCTGATTAAAAGAGGCTGCCAAACAAAAGCGCGAACAGATAAAAGGAAGTGTTATACCAATGAATTCATAGTAAATGTGTGTTTTGGGTTTTCTGTTGACTTGTATCAACCGTTCACCTTCTTTGGAATACTACTGCCAGCAGCGCATTGGCCACAACGATTTATGTGGTAAGTGATCTGGCCAAAATCGATTTAAACTGTCAGCACTAACTGGACATCAACCTTGGTATCATATCATGTGCGGGTTTTGTAATTCAAGTGACCGCAGTCTCGTCTTGCTGGTCACCTCTAATCAGACCAGAAGCACATGACCCTAATGCCCTGTACAGTTACTACTTGTGAAAAATACGTCAAATTTGGTTAAAAATAAAACCCTTGCACAATTATTATTATTATTATTATTATTATTATTATTATTATTATTAGTAGTAGTAGTAGTAGTAGTAGTAGTAGTAGTATAAAAGAAACACTTATTTGGGACTTACATACTTGACAACCATTAGATCATTTTGATATTGTTCTTCATTGTCAATTTATTCATAGTATAATTTAACTTTGACAACCACACCATTAGTACAATAAAAATGTTCATAACTTTGAGTAAAACAGAGATTTACTATTCTCGGCCCCACTTTATGCTAGGTGTTCTTTCTACATTTACATAGTCTTGTTGGTTGTGTGCATGCGTTTTTACATTGTACTTATATTTTTAAAAATACTGTAATTCTGTAATTCATTTCTGTAATTACATTTATAATTATATTGCTGACCCATCCATTACACTGTAACTCACCACCAAACTCTACCAGCATAGCAGTAATATGATTCGCAATGCAATATGACAATACATTGTACTTATTTTTTGATGTAAGCACATAGTAGTTAAGGCCGCCTAATATAACCTCTTATACTCTTTCAAACTTGCTAATGCAATAACCATTAAATTAATGCAGTGACTAATCAGAGTTTCATCTTTTTTTTTAAGATACATTTTTTTTGTTGCTGCAAATGAATAAGCAACACATAAACAGTGGATACAAGCATACTAACATCAACTGAATATATAAATGGTAATTTTAATTTGACAGTATTCAAGATGTTGTGGAAAGAACTAATATTATACATTGCACAATCAAGCAGCTAAACATTTATCTCCAGCTGCAGGGTCCTGGTTGGGGTCTGATTATTTTGGTCATGGGTGGCCATTTGATTTCTGACTGCCTGCACATTTGCCTATTCAGAGGTAGAAATGGGTGAAACTTCTCATGCAGAACATATTCAGGAAGGGCATGTTTGTGCATCGCACCATGTTTGCAAAGTACATACATAAAACCTCTCAACCTGGGGCACGATAAAGGAGACCCTTTGAAATCCAGACAAGCAAGACCTCTGCGCTTGTAGGACCAGATGTAGAAGCGGGTGGGGGAGTGTGAACAGTTCACGGCGGCAGACGCACGTCTATTCTGTGGCCATGCCACTTCCTGATAAGGAGACCCTGGAACTTGTTTATATGCGGCAATTTGAAAACTAATTGAAAATTCCTGCCTGGAAGCCGATGCATATCAAAACAGGATTATTTTAAAAATAATCATCTGCCACCGTCGGTCAGCAGCTAATCTTCACTTTGTTGGAATTCAAATTACCCAGCCATGTTTACATTGCCACAACAGTGGGGCAGGGGAACAGGGCTATGGAAGGCCTATTTAAAGAGTAAATGCATTCCAAATAAAAATAATAGCTGCAGATAAATGTTCCACGAACCTCCCACAAACTTGCCATATTGGACAAAAATTCTTTTTTTAAGGGTACTCCAGGCTACTTCTGTAAACAGAGGAGAGCGGAAAAGCTTGCACGGTGAGTTTAGAGAAAGTGGTGCTGTTAATATTTGATGGTGCATGTGTTTTGAAGCGGGGTGCGCATTCTCAGGGCTTTTGGCCCTGCTGCCGGCCTCGCTCTAGCTCAAATTGCTAGTGTTTATCACTTATGCCTGTGCTGGCAACAAAAGACGACACACTATCCCAGTTCGAGAGCTGTCAGTCAGCACGGCCGGGTGCTAACACTTAGCACAGGATGCAGGGATATTGTTCTAAGTAGCAGAGACACACAGGCACTGATACACATTGTCCTTTCTTCAGTTGAGGGCTTCCTCTGTGGGGATCAAAGTAAGTGTAAAACGAGTCACAGGATCACATAAAGAATTTGAACATAGATCTTATTAGATCTAGACCTTAATATGTAATTTGTCTAATTTGAATAAATTCTTGCCTGAGTGGCATATCAAGCCAGCATTTACATTAGCCGTTAACGCTTACACATTAAAATCTATCAATATCTCCATAGAATTTTCTAGCTCTCTTATGCAAAGTTGTTTTAAAAGCATAGCAATAATTATTTTATTGTTTCTTTCTTTCCATTTTTTTGTTTAAAGAACATCATCAGTTTTCCCTTTGCTCCAGTGAAGCTTCTCTTACCGGTTAGCGTGGTGCAGGCAGGGAATGGGAAACCCATAATGCATCTGGGGCAGTCTGATTACAGAAAACTTTGACTGGGGAGTGGAAATTGTTGGCATCCGACTTCAATCACAATCTCTGTTCCAGTTTGCGCATTTGTTGGAAACGCACAAAGCATAATCTGTTTATATAGAACTATTTTAATTTCTGAAGAGGAAACGTGTTTAGATGTATATGCACGAATTTTGTATGGTATTTGCGTTTCTTCCACATAGATCCAGAAAGTGAAACCGCAACCGTGAATTTTTTTTTTTTCCAAACCGAGTACCAGAGTGGATAAATCTGAAAGCGACACCCTTGCGTTTTTGTATGAACAGCGAATCCGTATATTTTCTGAAACGAAGTCATCAGCTTGCGTCTTGTTCCTAGTCAGGCACTGCTACGTCACATAACAGCAACAAAAGCATGAACAAAAAACTGATTACATTAATACAGATTACATTTTTTTCCCCGTTTTTAGTGGAGCTTTCCACTATACAAAATCTTTTTGTGTCATTTTTGTGGTTTTATAATTGAACTCTATTCGCAAATATTTCTTGAGACGAGGAGAAAAAAAAAAAAATCAGACAGGGAAAAATATGGCTTTGTGTGGATGCAGTCTAATACAAACTGTTCAAGCTAATCAATAATAATTACAATAATAATACTAATACAGTAAAATGAACAAACGGACAGCAAATCTTCTTCATCTGTAAGACTGTGAGCACATACAAGATGGCACACAAAACTGTGTATGAACAGGATATAGAGTGATGAATCAAACCACAACAAAAGCCACATAAAACAACAACTGGAGCACATGAGTACTTCAAAACCCTTTCTCAAAAAAAATGTTTGACAGTGGTCATTTCAATTGTGTATGTTATAGTTTAGTTTTAAGAGATCTGCAGAAATAGTATTTTGGTTCACTGCGATACTTCTAGTTCAAGGCCTCTTAAATTCTTAGAGAGAATTGACTTCCACTGAAAAAACTTTCCCCCCCTAAACAAACTAAGTTTGTACAAAATATCTGCCTATCAATGAATATTTACATTTGTAGTATGATCTGTAAAGTAGAGCATTAAGGAAACCCTGCATGAATTGGTCTCAGATCAGCGCTGACGTTTGTGTTGGCGTAAGGATAAAAGAATGACAGCTACTTCCACCCTAACAGAAACATCAATTAAAAAATACTGCCAAAATACACCCCTGAATTCTTTTAGTTGATTTTCTCTCTGTGTCTTTCTGTCTTTGACAGTGGTAAGGTTTCTATCTTTTAAAGCATAACACTCTCCTGTGATCCACCATGAAATATGTTTCTGCTACAACAGCACTTCACAGACTCTTGGAAGTCTCATATGAAATAAATATCCTGGAGGGTGAGCAAATACAACAATTCTGCAATATATATATATATATATATATATATATATATATATATATATATATATATATATATATATATATTAGTGTTTTAGATGGTGAGCAACCTCCTGGGTTAATTACAATCACCAGCTAATTTTTGCTAGTGGTTAGCATCCAGCCCAAAACAAGCTAGTTAATGCCTTTTAGGTAGTTTAATGAAAGATGTTCTTAGCTTATGTAAGAAAAAGAAAGAAAGAAATATGCTGGACTGACACTTCATATTTACTGCAAAAACTGCAAAAGCAAACTTAGTAGAGAACCAACAGATTAACCAACCAAACGAGGGCCCTGAACTCTATCCCACAGATTTTGGTAGAGCTAAAGTGCAAACCTTGATAAATGCTCTTGATGCGTGCTGCACGTCTCATCAATTCACAGCGGCTCTAACCACACGGAAGAGAAATGCTAGGAGCCGAGGCCATAGTTGCATCATTTCCTCTGACTGTGGGTGGCAGAAGGTCACTGCACTGATACCAGTCATGCTCCTGAAAGCACTCGTAGATCTCAGAATGACTGGCACCTGGAAACGGCCTGTTCCTGTACATTTCATGCATGAAATGACTGCATTAGAAAGAGTCTTTTTTTTTTCTTTCTTTCTTTCTTTCTTTGTGGAAAAGAAACTACATATACTCTACGGCAGATAAACAAAAATAAATAAATAAAATATAGGTTCATTTAAAATTAATTTATGCTTTCGGAGTAATTGTTCAAAGCTGTTTGATGTTGGCAGCAGCAATTCGGTTCAATTATCAAATTGAATGCATTTTAGTGGGAGTATAAGTGGATGACACATTATGTACTGTAAAAGGAGTTTAGATTTCAGCATGTGTGAATAAGTCACTGGGTGGGAACTTGCAGAGCGACACCATCCTACACACTTGCGGTTAAACAGGTACAGCTTTACAGGAATTTTAGCCACTATTTGTTAAAATGCGGAAAATACTAGTACGTCTCTCTGGTGTTTCGATTTCATCTTTGTCTGGACTTCCGAATTGTTTGCCATGCGCAGCACACTGCCAATCTTGTACTGCTGAGATGATTGGTACAAGATGTGCTTTGCTAAGCAGCGCACTGAACATATTGTCATAATTACATAATCTCGTGTACAACAATTATGCATCCTGTTTTATCTTAATAGTATTTGATCTTAATAGTAAACACGCTTCCTAGCAAAAAGATGCATTGTATATAAAATGTCAACTGTATGCAAAGTGCAACTCTTTGTCGAAAAGAAACAAAAGTAAAGTCTTGTTTTGTTTACAATGACTGAAGAAAAAAAAAAAAGTAAGGCAGTATCAGTTTATATCAGCAACAAATGCTTAAATTAAATGTACCGTGGTTTGTGAGTAATGTGTTTATTACTAAAATCACTCATATCTGTGTAAAAACTGAAATACACGGTGTGATAATTAGATGGAAAAATGAATAAGTTTGAAAGTCTGTCTGCGATTTGTAGACATAGTAAAAATAGTTGGAAAGATAAGCCACAGTTTAAAACTGGTTAACATAATTGAATTAGATGAAAATATTTAGTAATATGTCTTATTAATATGTACACTTAATTAATAAACTGAGTTTAAAACAAATATGAATGCATGCTATGCATATATACAGACATTTAAAAAATAAACAATATATTATTTATCTGCTATCTGCACAATTTAGTTTACAGTGTGAGTAAGCACATATACGTACGTCTACTGTAAGTTCAATGCAGATTTACTTGTTAGGGAATCTGAATTCTCAAAAAGAATATGCCAATTCCTCTTGTATTAGGTGACCTTAACTACTATGTACTCACATTTAATCATATGGTACTATGCACTTATTGTGTACATACATATTTTTAATTATATATTGCACACACACACACACACACACACACACACACATACATAGTTAGGGCCACCTAACATAAATTGTGACCAAAATTCTTGGCTTTGTATTTACAAAATTTACAGACAAGAATACATCAGTATATATGAGGAGAAAATACACAGTAAACATATGAGGAGAAGAAGGAGGAGGAGGAGAAGAAGAAGAAACATCCCTCAAGCATGCTGTCAAAGTTCATATGAATATACATGACAACAACAGACCTTCTTGCCTTGATCACCATGCAGGTTGTAGGATTTTGTGAAATTTAATATATCATGCAGTCGTACTCTATATGTATGAATGAGTAAATGCTAAATAATGTGCATAAAAAAAGGTTTTAGCAACCCTGGTAATATAATTCAAAGCGAACCAACAAACAAACCTAATTATTTTAGCAATAGAGACGTAGCAAGACTGAAACTATGCAAAAGCATAGCAATCAAAACAAAAATCAGCCCCTCTCTGTAATGTTTTGATCATTTGTGAGTAATCTCTCCCCTGACATTTGAAAGTAACTTGCATCACAGCTATTTCGCACTTTTACTGCTCATCATATGAGAGTACAGCAGCAATATGCATGCTGAGTATACCTGAAGCTAGCAGGCCATCCTAGTTACTTCATGGGCTAAACCCTCAGTGTGTTGTTATTGTGTTCCCCACAACAGATGCACCACTCTTCTCTCCCTGTCTCAGCGTGTTCTCATTGTGTCGAGAGCTGTCGCTTCTGCTTAACCCAACCCTGTTTAACCTGCTCCAATTAATTCATTACACTCCCAGAGAAACCAAAGTATAACGTGGTGTTCTAACTAATTCAACTTATGCTGTATGGCCAATAGAAAAAAAAAAATAGAACACTATCGGGGCCTGTGTTTGATCAGATAGCGCATCTTTGTACCCTTTAAGGTAACAAAGAATAAAATAAATAAATAAAAAGAGACAATTCTCTGCCATCATTTATAAGAACTTAATCGTGGTCCAAGTAAGTTGGTATCTGGGTCGCATTCCTTTAAAGGGTGACCTCTGAGCTAATCTTCCAGGCTGTGATGTACTTAATCCACTACACAATTTCACACCTCTATACAAAGGTTATATTTGTTGAGCTATCAGTTATTGGAATTAGATTTGTACAAACTGACTTCATGTTGCTCAAGAGCTGTTCATCTACTGAGCGTAAATACTCTCAAAGGGAATAAACTGTTCTACTATGTGTGCCCTCTGAAGGTGCCTGGTATCTGTCCAAACAATGATAGCTCTTTTCAGGGTTTCCTCTGCAAGGCCAAATAGCTTGTCGGACTAAACAAACACTGTAACCCATATATCTGCCAAGGATTGAGACAGAGGCAAACAACTGAAAGCAGGAAGAAATCTCCATCCTGTGGAAGAGATGTTCACCTTTCACTGAGGAAGAAGGAAGCAGTGGAGGAAGGTAGATGGTATCTAGAATGAGGAACCACCAGGTCAGATTTGTACAAGAAGGCCCTACTATAAAAACATAGGATAATGACCATAACACTAGTTTGGGAAGAAGCCGCATTCACTTAAAAGGCCATCTGACTGGACAAACATTACTCAAGATGAATACAGCGTCTTGGTTTTATGTGCTTCCTGTCCTTGTGACCTGTTAAATGCCATTAGAAGGGTGCAGAAACTTTACGACAATCTCCCTTTTTACAATCTCGACTGTTGCAGGATGCAGGCGTGCAGCCCTGGAGAACACGTGTCAGCCCTGTGGCAGTAAGGCTTGTAAAAATGTTGAGGTGCTGAGCCTTTGATGCTCTTCTTATGGAACATGACCCTTTTCTGGAGGAGACATCCAGGATGGCCATTTTCTAACCTCCAGGCCTGTTCGCCGCTAACAGGAAGTCATTTATTCTTCATGTCTCTTTTGTATGCAGACAGAGAAGTCTGCTGATGGACTGATTGTGAATCATGGAACAATGGATAGGCGTGTGTTTGTCGAGTTCCTACATAGCATGAAACACTTGCAACCCTACATAATACTCATGCTGGATCGGGGTCCGTTCCATGTAGCCTCAGGTTTCTGCACAACAAAACTAAATCATTTTTGTTGACATGAATCTGTGTATAATGGATGCACCTAATGTTGCAAAATCAGGGTTTTTTTCACACTGCCTTGGATACAAAAGGACTAAAGGTATGCAGAGTTTTTAAAATCGTATTCCCCTCCAAACCACTAGATGGCAAAAAAAAAAAAATTGCCATAGCATTTTTCCTAAACGTTTGATTTTCACTGTGCACATGGAAATTTGACTGATCATTGATGCGATCATGGGCAGCAATCCAAATAATTTATTTATTATTGTTGTTTTAAATGTTTAAATGTTCTAGATTTATTCAACAGTTGAGAAACTCATTTAATTAAACAGCAGATTTGTTTTTACTATACTGTCAAATCATATATATATTATGGAATCTCTTTCAAGAAGTATAAAAAGCACGCATAAAATAATAATAAAATTCATGAAAAACTGGCACTGGCAATGTAGAATTACAAAGTGCCGTGTGGCATGTCAGATGCAAACTCAAACGTTAACTTTAAGAAAATGATATGCAAAGGCTTGACTCCATCATAATAATATTATAAAAAAATATTTTATGCCGTAGAGAATTTAAGGCTGCCCCTCTAAATCGGGTTGTTCTTCTTTATTTAAATAACTTTGAAAAAAAGAGCAAAAAATATAGCTGCAAGCTCTTTAAGGTCAAGCAAAATCAAAGAATTTTGTAATTTTGAAGAACCAGCAGTGGTTCTTGAGTTAATGTTTTTCAGAAAAAGGTGATCTATATAAATACAATGTGCTGATTTCTTTCAAATTTCTGACAGGCCTTTAGGGCCTTACGTGAAACATGCCCACCAAATTCCATTCCGATCAGCCTCTGTTAACCCCGTTCATAGGTGCTCAGCCTTCATTGGCTGATAGTGTTCAGGTTTTTCAAGATACATGAATGTGATCATAGACAGCCGTGGTACTTGGAACACTGATACTGAGTGATTTTGATTAATGCATCAGGAAATGCCGAATATATTTTTTAGCGTTTAATATACCTTAATGATTTTAAATTAATTAAATTCTGTATTATAAATAATAAACTGTTAAAACTAGACGGTAAAAGTCCTTATATAATGGCCTAAACGCTATAAAACAGATGCACCTATGTACTGCCAGTCTATCCATCTAGAAGTCCAGAAGGAAGGATAGATAAATAAGTTCAAATGTGCTAACATAATGCGGAGCTTAATATATATTTATGCAACTTTGCTGCCACAGCAGACTTCTGAAGCCACCCGTACAAAAGCATGTGATGCTTATGACTTATGGCTTTTTTGCAGTTTCCAATGATTAATGGGTCTTTGATAGATCAGCAGTCTTTCATTAGGAACAAAAGAGTAAAAGGCTGATTGTGGTGCTCTGAGTGCAGGTGGATTGTTGTTTATGTGTGTGTGCCATGTATCCGAGAAGCAAATATGCTTATAAGTCAGAATGATTTGTGCTGGGCAGCTGAAACAAGCGGTAGAGAGAAAACCGGACAATGAACAAAGATTTTCATCTTTATTATGTTTAGTGTACTTAGTAGTCTGTTTAATACTTGCACAAAAATCGTACCACATGCAGCATTTTGCGCTTTGAATGCTTTCATGTTTTTGTTCAGTACTGATGGATATTGTGTTTTGCGATGCTAAAAGTGTGCGTTGTTTATCCCAGACGGATAAAAATGAATGTAGCGTTTTTATTTTTAACAGTAAGTAACTTTGCGGTTACATTTCAACTAACAGTCATCAGAGCATTAGTAGACAGTCTGCTTAATATCTTCTAAAACTTTATTTTCGTGTGTCCACAACATACCGCATAATGACTATGAGAAATTTTGCAAGTATATATCAGCTTATTCTACTAACCATAAACCTACCGCAACCGAGTAAATGTGCGTTTTCTTACACACCACATATCAAATTAATAACGTACCATTGTGCAAATAATACCACAACAACTAACATTCATAATTTTGAAGAAACAACCATACATCTTAACATTACACATAAAATTATCCCGCCTTCGACAGTTTGTTTTTCTGTGCTATATATATATGTGTGTGTGTAAACTACATATCATGAATTACTAAGAACGTGTGGGAGAAAAACGATAATTTTGCTGTATGGGAGTTTCACAGCATCACACAGCATATTTAATGTCACCACATGCAGGTTAAACACACAGGAAGGAACCTCCTGAGGATATGATACAACTTTCATAAAACCCCTCTATCTTGCACCCCACCCCCTCTCTCTCTATTCCCTTAAGAGCATTAATGTTCTTCACTTCCCCCTATCCCAAGCTTTCTGCAAACCAGCAGTCTCACCGTCTATTGAAGGACACACTAAAAAAATGCATCTTTGACAGAATAACTTCAACGATGGTAGCCAGAACACAGAGAAACAGCTGCTGTCCACAATATTTAGTTCACTATCCTGACAACAAAATTGTAAAAAGACAGCTTGGACTTCGCTTCTATTCTTGGTGTACGTATATGTGCGTATACGTGAATGTTTGTTGGTGACGCGCTCATGCTAACTGGTCACAAACGTGGAACAGCACACTAAATAAGTGCAATAAATTGATGTATAAGTCAGCAATGTGATACAAATATGGAAGCTTAATATAGATTGTGGACAGAGAGCAGAACTGGTTAAAATATCGGTTAAATTGAAGGGAATAGTGCTATTCGTGATTGATTTTTTAAGCGTTAAATAACAAAAAAATTCAGATCAGTTCAGGCAGAAGCCATGTCAACCACAGCCTGAATATTCTACGAACGTCTTAGGATGTGGTTGGCCAAGTAGGCTGTTATCGATGGTATATGTGCAACATACGTGTGTGAGTTTACTGTGTTTAAAGACAATGTCAAAGGGCTCAAAATGAAATTAAATGCAGCAATCACAGCAGATGAATCATTGCACAAGTATCACATTTATTATTTACCCTTATTTCGCCATATGTTACATGTACCGAGCTCCGAGCATTACCTCTGAATGCCTCGGCTTCTGTATGACTTTCCGTGTTTGAGGGTGAGAACAAACGAGTAATAAGAGAGAGACAGAGACAGAGACAGAAGAGAGCTCCATCTAAAAACCCAAAACCACATCCTCTAACACATCTGTCGGTAGCGACTATGCTACTGAACTAAACGCTCTCTCTCTCTCTCTCTCTCCTCTCTCTCTCTCTCTCACACACACACACACTTCTTTCTGTTTCTTCCTCACACACATTAAAACTGTGAGTTCCGGGAAATCACATTAACATAAGTGTGACTGTTAACAAGCGGCCGCTAATCACTCACCATCTCAACATATTCAAGCCTGGAAGTTGATGCATGTCAGAACATATGCATATATTCCATGCGTAACCATAACCATAAAAAAAGTAAATTAATACATTTGCTGACATATACCTCAACTAATAATATTCATATGATTAAGCGATCTATGTATAGAGAGAGAGAGGGAGAGAGATAGTTTATTTGCAAACACGGGTAACTTTTTAGTTATTATTTTATTTGTATGTATTGTGTTTACACAGTGTTTTGTTTATGTAATAATTTTTACACACAAAAAAAATCACCAAACTGCAGTTTGCTTAAGATGAATTATATATATATATATATATATATATATATGTATATGTGTATATATATGTGTATATGTATATATATATATATATGTGTGTGTGTGTGTGTGTGTGTGTGTGTGTGTGTGTGTGTGTTTATATATATATATATATATATATATTATTTATAATATATATATGTCTTTGGAAGACCAAAAATACAAAACAAAAACAAAAAAGCTCATTTCTTTATTGTTAATTAATTGCAAATTGAATATTTCTTTCTTTCTTTCTTTCTTTCTTTCTTTCTTTCTTTCTTTCTTTCTTTCATACTGTATAAATGTTTAATAGCAGAGGATCTGTAGAGGAACACAGGGGACTGGGGCTGGATCTGGCGAGCTGACAGCAGAGGTCAAGGCGGGGGCTAAAAGGAGAAGAGCTAAAAGATAATTGGAGAGTTTGAATACAGCACATCAAAAGAGAAGAGATGCTCCCCAGATACAATCTCTAAGAGCTGTGGCTCTTTACAGACAACATTCATTCACTAATCTTTGAATATTTTATTTTATTTTATTATTTTATTTTTTAATTGATTTAGTCTGTGTTTTTGTCAAGTTCGATTGCTTAGAAATACACCAATAGGCCAAACAAATTAGAGTAATTCATATTCATTCCACAAACTGCAAGGGGATAGATTATGCACGGGAGTTTAATATTTGGGGTTAAAATTATATTCAAATGTCTTCCTCTGCATTAGCAATGGCGAGTGCATTGGTAGTTTTTAGTTTACAATGAATTAACAGGTCTAACAGGTTAATTGTTCTGCTTCAGTTTACAGAAACAACTCAAAAATCTGAACACACATGTAACTATTTCATTGTTTAACACCATGAACATTGAGAGTGCCACGTAAAGAAAGAAAGAAAAAAAAGCTAGGCGGCCTTTTAGTAGTGTTCATGAGAAAAAGCACTTCAAAAGACTTTGCAATGCCTCTGCAGTCTAAAAGACAACAGTTGGCATGAATGTTACTCTGCTGTAAAGGTTCTTGTCTGCAACAGGTTTTAGACTCTGAGCATCCATTGATGCATATCTCATTATACTTTCACAATTCAAAAAGCTAGACCAACCTCTTTAGATGAACTTTCCATAAGCCGAAGCTAGCTTCTCATTGTTGCTTCTTACTTGCAAACAATATTTTACTTCAAAGACTGAGAGTAAAAGTGTGTCATGACTTTAGTTTTGTAGATCAGTTCTGAAACCCAGTCAGCTGTCTACCCATACAACTCTTTGCAGACTTGCGTTCGAGTTTGAAAACTTGAGTAAACTGTTTAGTTCCAACACTAAGGCACCGTTTCAGTTTACTTTATACCTTACAAAGTGGTCGCACACTGTAGGTCTGGTTTGGCTGTGTTGTAGTACTTGCAGTATAAAAGTACAAAATGCAAATTAAGTTTCCTGATCTTGTATAACAATCTTGTTTGGTGAAACCACAGTCTCCTCCTTCGCCTCCTCAATGATGACTTATAGATCAGTGTCGCTTCCTGTTGGACTGGTCTATTATTTCAACTAGGGGTGTCAGATGCCCGAAGTACAATAATAAACAGACATGCTATTGTTTCTAATTTTCTGCTGCTGACTGCAGGCTAGTGGTAAATATAGAGATAACTGACTTCTAAATGCCATGTTTAAGAGTGGAAATGAAGTGAGTCTGTGTGTATATCTCAGATCTACAATACTTTTCAGCTTTTTCTAATCAGGAAAATAAGAGGCTGTTTTGCTCAAAGTTTATTTATTTTGGTTTTATGTACCATTTAGTGAAGGTAATGTCTATAATACTTTATTCAATGAATGAATGAATGAATGAACCTGTGTAGCTTGTCAGTGGGGCAGCACCCTCACAGAAATATTTTTACACCTTATTTAAACTTAGGTATACAGTACTGCATTAGTCTAATAATCTAAGGCAGTAATATGCACCTTATTTAGGGCAATGTAGCGTATAGTGTTGTCCCATTATTGACCCAGTAGCAAGCTCTTGTACTTCTAGAGGTACAATCTTTGCTCTCATTGTCTGACATAACACAAAAAAACCCCCATAAACCATAAACATACTGTTTCGGAGGGAAATACAGCTGATCATTTAAGCCCAGCTCACATCTACCTAGGTATGTCCAATTCTGCTACTATAGAGCTGACACACTTGGATGGAAATATTCAGTGGTCTTTGAAAACCTTGATTTGTTGATTTAGGTGTTTATCTAGGGCTACAGCAAATGAGTCACTTGAAATTCTGGGCCCTTTGCACCAATTTTGCTACGGGGCTCCCTCAAAATCATGTCCATTTTGAAAGCTTTTGGTGGGTTTGTCAGGAAATCATATTCAGTATCGCAAAATCAAAGATTTGACAACTAAACAACTACATTTGTTGGAAATTGGCTCTCCGGGATTAGGATTAGGACTCTTTGTTTTAAATAATGTTCTATCAAAGCAATCAGCAGGACCATTTTCTGGCCCACGATTTCACTGTTTACTGTGTGCACTTCCCAACTTTCTGCAAAACCATCTTTCCCTGATGCTTTCTGCTATGCTTTTCATGTGGAGGTCACATGTGGTATGTCTCATGAGCGTTCAGATAGGACTTTAGTCTAATGCTAGTCAGTTCCACTCAATAAGAACAAATAGCACTGCATTTTGTTCTGTGATTGTCGTATACATTTTATTCATATTGAACTCATATTGAAAATCTATGTTTCATCGGCTGGAAACAGCATTTCAAATGCTCAAGAGCACGCTAACCGAAAGAACTCATCTAAACAATGACTGGAGCAAAAAAAAAGGAGACAGAAAATGCAATATGTAAACGTGGCATTTTGTAATTAAAGTAGCATGTCTTCAGTCGCAAGCAGGAGACACTAACGCATAACTTGTGAAATGTTTGAACTGTATCTAATTTAAGACGCCCCAGCACAGACTCGCACATACTTCTAGCAGTCCCCTGGGGCACAGAGGGCAAAGCTGGACGACTCAGCCGAGGCTTTTTATGACAAATATTGATCCTCTTGCCAGGGTGCGCCGCAAAAACTCTGCCCAGACAGACAACAAAAATAACTGTAACTATATCACAACTTCCTGCCAGAGGGAATGAATCTCTAGATATGAGCCACTGTGGAGGCTATTTCTGTCCGCAGTGGGGGGCTGAATGCAGGAGACCCAAGCTCGGGACCCTTCCCTGGAGATGTGCGAGTGTGGGAATGTGTCAGGATGCTGCAGATTACCGTAATAAGAGTGTGTAAAGGTTTAGGGGTGTAAGGCCAAGTGCTAGTACAAGTGTAATGGACTGCCAGCGAGAGTGTATGTGTCAGAAAACAGCAGCATTGATGGATTACGAGAAGAAAACCGGAGGGAGGGTGGGCATGTGAACAGGAGAGAGAATTACAGGGAGGAAACTCAGGGGTGAAAGGTCACGTTGTCTGCAGATAGATAGAAAATATCCCTCCACCTTTTTTGTTTTATTTCAGATCCTCCCAAAGCGGAAGAGCTGCTCACAAACTCCTGTGGGTAAAGCATGATCTTTATACACGCATACGGCCCACACACATACATGGTCAGGGTTCAAGAATACAGTCTTATGGATAACTTAGTGTACTTGTGTGCACTTAAAAGCTTTCACACTGATTATTTACAAGTGTGCCCTCTACCCTGCCATATGCTGCAGATGTTGTTTAATTATGATAATACCGGAGTCTTTGTCCAACAAACTCCTTTTAAGTAATAACTGTATTTCTGTAATGTTCTTTTTTTTTTTTTTTTTTAAGCCCAGACCCATTTAATTAAGCCAAATGTCAGTTAAGCAGCTGTTTGAAATATTAAGTGCATCGCACAGAGAGGAGAAATGTGTTTATTTGGTAGTTGTGCTGGTTGTGCAGAGGAAACACTTGTCATGGCAGAAGCTTCATTGCCGGTATAGTAAATAGAGTGTCTTTAATTTTGCAAGGAAGGGTTGTGGTCTCAGTAGGAAGTTCTATAATTTACATTTGAGTTACAGGAATCTGCAGCCAGATTGACAGTCATACTACAGCAAAGTGTAGGCTTAAGGCCAAGCAAATAAATAAATAGCAAACTAATATCATGTAAGCAAAGCAAAAAGGAAAATGTGTCTGAAAACATTCTCAGAAAAAAGCGCGCCAGTGTCATGAATTGACAAGCAGGGTTTTCATTGAGGTTTCCTTTTGATTTCAAGTGTGAATACCAAGCTTGCTCAGACAGGAAGGTTTACATATATTTTAGACATAGAAGAGCATATGAGCATATGCCTTCTCGGCAAATGGAACACGACCTTGGCCTTGCTAGAATTAATGCTTTAACAGTTAAGTTTGTATGACTCATGATGATGATGGTAATTATTATTATTGTTATTATTATTTTATTTATTTACTTTTTTTCAGTAACAGTCTGTACATCTGCAAATACATTTCTGGAGTTCTATATTTTACATTTGAGTTACAGGAATCTGCAGTCAGATGTCAATCATACTACAACGAAGTGTAAGCTTAAGGCCAAGCAAATAAATAAATAGCGAACTAATAACATGTAGGCAAAGCAAAAAGGAAAATGACAAAATGTGAAAGTGTTCACATCAAAGGTGAGAAAAAAACAGCGTGAAGTGAATCACAGTTATTCACATCAAGAACAAAACTACCAATCATATTTACACATAAACTAAACAACACTAATTAAGGGCAAGATATCTCTATACTATATGTTTTCTTTTTTTTTTTGTAAAGCTAAAACTGCCAATAGGTGGCAACAAGTCACTGTCTCAATGACCGAGTCATTCAATCATTCGTTCAATAATTTTTTTTTTCAATATTATGTTCATCACCGTGTTTAAACGCTACCTGGTCTCATGGCATAAACGTACCTTTTCGCACTTTTTAGCAAGATACTAAATACGTACCAATAAGTACATATCACTGCAGTTTCCAAAAGAAATGAACACTCTTTATTCCTTCTTTTTTCTTTATTTCAATTCATAAAGCATAATATCCACACGATTACCTGAATAATGTCATCTTACGACTTCAAAACAATAATAATATGCTGAGAGATTTGAAAACTGACGCTTTTGAATGCCAGCATCGCACATATCCAGCTAAATATCCGTTTTCACAGACGTTAGTTTTGGTTTGGTGTCTCACGGAGTACAGAAATGTAGGCGAGGAGTTACGGTTTGAATAACATGTAACTACAGTTCGACAAAAAAGGAAGTTGAAATGATGCGGTTGCATCAACAAATGCGTTTTTATAGTTTTGCATTTGTTAACACTATCGGGTACGTTTAGAGTACGATTTGGTGAAGGACGTGTTTGCAACATGATAAAGCATTAACCTTTATCGACAGCAATGTACACATATATTAACATAATAAAAACATGCCAAGGTTCACTTATCGAACCTGTACTGTGAAACCAGCAGTAAGAGACGTAAAAATGGTGTTGCACAAAAACTGCACAGGAGTACGTATTTTTATGAGAGCTTGGATAAGTGAAGTAAACATTTCAGCAGATCAGTTTTATGTGGACACATAACCCAAAAGCTATGCTATTGGCCTGACACAAATCAAAGAGAGAAAGAACATTTGTATTCGGTCCAACAAGTTTCATCCCACATATAAATATGTCTTTTTTGAAAGAGAGCGACAGAGAAAACAAGAGAAGATAAAGGTTCGACCTGACCTTGTAAGCAAAACTGAAAGAAACGTAAAAAGACACAAAGGAATAGTAAAATCTTTGATGTGTGCGTTAACTGTTTTTGTTATTGAATGGCAGAAAAATCCCTTCTGCCCCCTCCTACCTGATTTGCTTTCAACATCACAGACACATTTGAATCAACACATCCGATTCAAAGCAAGAGAAAAAGGAACCCACAGAAAGTGTCTATTGGTAAAGCAGCCATGAGCTCTCCGCCGACCCCCGTGTTTTCTGGAGCTAAAGTGCTCGTGTATTTGGAGGGCATTATTAAAGCTAAGCACGCTCTTAAAAAATGCATCCTGTTATAAAACTTAAAGCAGCCCCACAAAACAAGGCCCATTTTTTTGCTGAAAACACATACTCTACTCACAGATTTGCTTTTTAAGTACAAAGGTACATACTTCAAAATGAGAATTCTGTTCTGAAATTATTTCTTTTAGGCGCTTTAGGCTATGGTGCTGAACAATCACTATGTAGTTGGATTACTTTGTCACGCACAGTGTTGGATAGATTACATGCAAATCGTAGTGGATTAACTAATACAAACTGCATGACAAAAAATGTTAGTAATGTAATTATCACATTTTAAGTAATGTAAATTACAACTTTATTGTTTAGTATATGCATAACCTATATGCAATATTCATTCGATTCTTTGCTATAATCAATGCAAACTAAACAAACGTTGCATAATCTCAGACTGTTGTTTGTGAGGAATATAAGTCTGAATTGCTTGTCCTACGTAAGTGTCGTGGTGATGTTGGAGCCTATCCCAGCATCCTGGGACATAGGCAGGGAAACACTCGTGGGCAGGTTGCCAGTCAATCACATGACTACCCACATACTCACACATTCACACACTAACTGAGGACATTTTATTTGATCTAATTCACATGTACTACATGTATTTTGTGGGGGCACACCGGAGCACCCAAAGGAAATGCACGCCAACACCGAGAAAACTACTCCACACAGCCTCTTGCTGTGCTAGCACACTACATCTGTTACCAGATGAAACGTTAGGCCTTTCTGTTAGGAACCAGCACAAATATGGTTTAATGAGCCATGACACGGTTCTTGTACAGTGGTGGCCAAAGCAGAACGTGATTTTACCAAGTGCGACATGGATTAACATCTTTGTTGAATCTGGAACAACATTGAGATTAACCAGTCAAATGCGAATAACCAGTTTATAGTTTTTGTGAAGTCTGGTGTTTGGTGCTCGATTGCTTTATAATAATTTTCTCTGTTTTTAGGCATTACTCATGGATAGGGTTAGGTTTATGGGTAGGGATACGGTCAAGACTAATTGTTTGGTTTGAAATGTTCTATGGTCAAAAAAATATGCTGACCTAGGAGCACATCTAACAAGCAGTGGCCAAAATTATTAGAACACAAGTATTTTCACAGTCAAAAAAATGGTTTTAATTCAGTTATTTCTGTTGTTTGCTGTAGTGTGTCAGTAAATATCAGCTTACATTTTCAAACAATATTAATTGCTCTAATCCACTGAGATTTTTGCTTGCACGAGCAGTCTGACAACAGCCAGTCCTCCACACAGAGATCTGATCTCATCATCATCCTTCAGTCCGGAATGACACGGAGAAACAAAACAGAGACATACTAAATCTCTGAGATGCTTCAAAAAAACGTACCTGCATTAATCAAATGAATGTTTGGAAATGGAAACTGATATAAACTGACACTACAGCAAAAAAAATAAGTAACGTAAAACCATTTTTAGGGTTTTAATAATGGCCACCACTGCATATCTGTTGTTTTTGTCTTGTGCCATGCATGCGTCTGTGTGCCCTACCTTACGTTCCTGTTAATTGTATCATTTAATAAGAAATTGGTCACTCTCGTCACTATACATCCCTGTCATTATACTGTACAGTGCTTTGATGCAACCTGTGTTGTTAAAAGCGCTATATAAATAAAAATGATTGATTGATTGATTGATTGATTGATTGATTGTCTTCAGGTGTGTCTTATTAGTTTAGTCAATTCCTGTGTAAATTTAAGCTCCAGTTTACTTCCGTTTTATCGTCGGTTCTCGTCTTCAAATGCGTGCGTTTTTTTTCGTCCTGTCTACCTTCCTGCCTACCAGCCTGTAAAGATATTATTTTGTTCATAGAAGATTAAAAGTGTTTAAGTTGACTTTTCCTCATTGAGTGCTCTCTCTCTCGCAAACCACTAGCGTGACAATATCATTTAGATTTTTTTTTTTTTAATCTGTCACGACTTTGACTTTGAGTACCAAGACCGCTCTGACAGGCCTTGAAGACAAACCCTGAGAACTCTTTACTGTGATGTCTCGAAGGTGGTCATATTTTTCTGTTTGTTTTGAGTGTGCCACTGTGGTAATCAGCAGCTATCAGTCTGATCTGTGGTCTTCGGGACATAATCTCTTAACCATACTTAAAGACCCGTGAAACATTCTCAGAAAAAGCGTGCCGGTATCATGAATTGACAAGCAGGGTTTTCATTGAGGTTTCCTTTTGATTTCAAGTGTGAATACCAAGCTTGCTCAGACAGGAAGGTTTAGATATATTTTGGGCATAAGAGAGCACATAAGCATATGTCTTCTCGGCAAATGGAGCATGACCTTGGCCTTGCTAGAATTATGCTTTAACAGTTGAGTTAGTATTAATTATGATGATGATGATGATGATGATGATATTATTATATTTAAAAAATAATAGTTACAAATAACATACCTGGTGGGAGTGATTCGTGATGGCCGGTTGGACTTGAATATTCACAAAAACACAAATGAACCTATGCAGATATGAAGAGACATCATATAGTCTTCCTGCTTTGAGCACGATTGGAGTCAAGGGGGTTGGGGGGAATGGAATATTAATTTTCTCTTGGAAAAGAAGATCCCCACAGGGGAGTGGGATTTTCTGCACAGTCTGCAGTACACTGGTTCATATCTGGAGGCGTTTCTCTGGGCTGGGGGTTCTTATTAGACTCTTGGAAACAACAAAAGAACTTCAAGATTGGACTCACAGTAGAGTTAAATGCTAGAATGCTATTTGTTTTAATAAAGTCTTGTATATGACTCGGCAATTGTGTTTTATTTTTGAATACATTATTATATTATACCATATATCGGTTATAGATACATATCGTTTCAGCTTTTATTAATAATTTTGATAATAAATGTCCTGACTGTTTTAATCAAACACTGCGTTAAAAGACGAGGAATACAATGTGTTACGAACGCTTTAGTTATAGATAAGAATAAGATGAAAGAGAGTGAAATTGCGCAAGTGCATTAGCACTTTCGTTTCACACATTCATTTCACAGGATGTTAATATATTTTTGGGGAGGCAAAAGAATAAAACAACTCTTAAATCATCACCGGATCTCTAAAAGCAAGTAAAGAGTAGTAAAAATGTTTGGTCTTGGACAAAGCTCATCATTCGGAGCAGTCTGGAAAATGTCTTGAACAGTGACGCACACCGGTGGGGGTTTTCACCCGAATGCAACGCAGGTTATTGAGTACTCTTGGATTTCCTCTTCCACCCACTCTGACCGCTTGAGGCCCGGGTCCAATTCAGTGATGAGCACTACGCGTTCCATACATGCATAAGAAAACGACTCCTTGAAATGGTAAAAACATCACTTGCTTATTCATGCACTGACCTATGAAAAGACACACTTCTAAACTCTGTTATATCTATTCTGGGTCAACAACATTCATAATGGTAAAACAATGATTCATATCAGAATAGTATTAAATGTCAAACTACACCACCTTAAATAACTCTGAAAAAAGAAAATCACTAGAGACTCTATGAAGTTGTTTGATGAGCGCAGTTTTCTTTCTAGTGTTGACTTATTTCCTCTTAAAACAGAAAGCTGATTGGGACATATCTAAAGAGACATAAGGCATCAGGGGAAGATTTTCTCTCAAATAAGAATTTTCTAAAGATGGGTGACCAATATTTTTTTAAATTGCTAATTTTATTGCCCTACACTAGCATAAAGACTGCATCAAAGCTAAACAAATTAAAACTTAAAACCATAAAACTCCAATTTGGATTCTTTTTTTTACATTAAATTGACATCGCATTTGTTGTTTAATAGCAGGAATAGAAAAGCCATTTCTGTTTTTGTACATGCATTTTATTACTTTCACAGTCTTTTTAAGTACGAGAGTTTGCAGTCCAGAACAGATGCCAGTTTATGTGGGTAGTAAATGATTATCAGTTGGGGTTTTGCTGCTGGTGTTTGTCTTAACCGTTGATTTTAACCCAGAATGTTGATTCGGACACAACGATTTAATGTTCTTTAAATGCCTGAAAAAGACGGCAATGTGACCATTCAGAAGAGCTTTGGTGGTTTCCTTTTTAACGGCACCCATGAAATCAACATGCCACACGGATGTAAAGCTGTCTAGCCTCTAACAATGTGTGTCAAAACATTTCCTGTGAGAAAATATCATTTTTCTAAATAAAATTCATAAAAATGTTGAAACGGATCCGTGCTGTAGCAATCAACCTCAGCAGTGAAAACAGGAGACGTGTTTAAGGCTGCAGCTCTAAATTAACATCAAGAGCTTGCAAGTACTCAAAAGCCTTTTAGACTCTGCAGTTCACTGTCCATAAACTGCAAAAAAGTGAAAGTTTATCCTTCCAGCTGTCAAACTCAAATGGTGCTAATGCCATAATACTTGAGTTGTGTGACGCACCATTTCTTTTCTAATAATAAGATTGTTAGTGCTCACTAATAGCATAGCCAGTGCCTGCCAAAAGCCTGTTTCACTTGAGATACCTCACAAATCTATGTTGGCTCATTGGGATCAAATTGTACAGCTTGTTCTAATATACTACAGAACAAGTAGAAGTCATCTGATGAGATGACAGAATGTATATATATATATATATGTGCTGTGATGTGACATAGCAATTTTGTTATCACAAAATGCATTTGTGAAAAGTTTCTCTCTATTGTAGACTATTTCAACGTTACCTTTAGTAGGGGTGTCCATCAAAATAAGTAAGTACAGATTGATAGCAGCTATAAAAATATTGCTAATACTGATTTGGACAAGTAGTTTAGTTCTACCTCAAAAGCACTCCTTGTATCTAGCTGACACCTTGTAAAAACGAGTATGTTTCCTGATGGCCTGATTTACGAGACTGAGTGAAACTCAGCCAATTAGACTGAAAGTGACAATTATTGTCGGTTCTTGCCATTTTTGTATGCAGCATACTTTAGACAGTCAGTGACTCGATTGTGGGCAGGTCGTGGGCGTGCCATCTGAAGCTGAGACTATATTGTAATTGCAACAAGATGTAGATCCCTGACACACGTATATAGCAATCTTTATCTCCGGGTAAAACGAATGAGCCACTTAGAGTGACTCAGTGAGGCGTGAGCTTTCCCTAATCTTCTCTCTTATATTTCAAGAAGAGGCAATTTTCTGCTAAATGTCATTACAATGTTTTTGCACAAGTATACCAGCAAAGTGGCTCCATTAATTGTGGTTAGTTTTGAGGAGATAATTTCCCTATGTTAAGCAGGCTGTAAAAACACATGGCTTAGAGTGTAATTACAGGCACAGGCGCAGGCAAATTTATCTGCTGCTCAAATATACTATGAAGCCGGGAGTCATGTAAAAAAATAATTTTCCTTTTGAAGAGCTGTTAAGCGCATGCCACACGTCAGCTCACCCAAAAGAGCAAGCAATTCAGCATGTCCTACCAGATACGGATGACAGCGTTTACGCTCAAATAAACTGAGGGCATGACGTGAGTTATTAAGCTGAATATTTCAAACAACAAATTAATAACACAGAGGATGAAAGGAGAGGAGGAAGTGACACTGTGCTCAAATTTCAAGCAAATTTCATGGGTAAATGTGCCTTTCAAATACGAATTTGTGTATTAATAGCTAGGAAAATCCTAATATATTGGGGAATATACTGGTAAAACACTCACTATAACATAATGAAATATTGTTGCTTGCGAAAAACTTATGTTGTCAGAAACCAGGCTTATTGCCAGCAAAACTTTAATCACTTCCATTGTTATAAAACAAACATAATCCGAAAAGTACAACTTTTTTAGACCTCGGAAAGTTAGAAAACTGAAGCAAAATCAATCAGAATTTTCCAGAATGACTATGCATATAATTAGATGCTATGAACTTTTTTCTTTTTTTTTTTCTTCTGTCGGTTGGTGATGTTCTGGTACAATGCATGTACAGAACAAGACAAGGCAGGCTGCTGGATTCTCAGCAGGAGGCCACACAGACAGCTCCAGGAACAACATTCTGCAAATTAATCAGCCACTGCAAGAAAACATTTATAGCTGAAGTTATCGGTTTTACCTGTCATGGCTAAAGTGACATCATAGAGGATATACTAGAAATACCTCTGTTAGACCGCTGTCATGCAGTAGCATGTGTCTGAGTGTGTGTGTTTGTTTAGACATGTGGGTGAGTCTGCAGGAACAGTGAATTAATATAGTTTATTTATTTGGCATGAGGGTGTTCAGTTTAGACTGCTGAGACGGCCAGTGGCCTGTTTTCCTACGTGTAGCTAAAATAGACTCTTACAGTGGACAGCCACTCAGACTCTGCTATTTACAGAACACACACACACTGCGTAAGTATTCTGTTGCCAAGGCTATTTATGCGCATAAATCCAAACTAAAATGTATGAAAATGCACCATTTAATATAAACTTATAATAAATCGCATTCGTTACTTATTTAGCAAAAAATGGTTACCAAGTAATGTATATACAGCATGGCTGGATGTAACACGATTGTACAAAAGATGAAGAGAAGCCAAAAATTTTGTGATAGATATAAGTAAAATGTACAATTCATGCAAATAGCAAAAGCTTTATTTGCCAAAACATTGAAAGAAAACTATAGAGAAAAAACACAGGATTAACCTTCATTTACTGTATCGTGTGGTACTGTGAAGTGTAAACTACACATGCGAATTTGACAAACAGCCCAGAAGAGACAGTGTTGACCACAAATACATAAGTCACTGACAGAAGCATTTTCAGCGCTAACCGTTAATAACACTTACGACTGCAGATTGTCACATTAATGTAGCAGCGGATACCAGCAGCAGTCACTTACGGTGCTGACAAACAGAAGCGCTCATCACTAGAGACAAGAGGAACAGCTACATAACACCTCCATCCATTACAAACGAACAAAAATTAAAAACATTACTGATTGAAATTCATTCATCAAATATTTTGATTGTTATTCTTTCTTATTTTTTACTATTTCCATATGTTTGTGTTTGCATTTTGTTTTTCCTTCTACATACAGAATTGGGTTTCTTTTACTGATTTTTATAACCAATTTAGGTGCTTTTGGAACTTTTTTTAAATTATCATGCATGTAGTCGCTTAATTAATATGTTTTGCATTTAATGTTTAACAATTTATTTTACAATTATCATACATGTGGACTTCATGGCATTGTTTAAAACTTTTAACATGATACTTTTTGATTAATTGATTTTGATCAATTCATTTTATTTAATTATTTTTGATTTATATAATTGATTTTTGATTTTAATTAATTTTGATTAAATACATACCTGTAATTTAATATTGATTAATTAACCAATTAATTTATACTAATATATATATATATATATATATATATATATATATATATATATATATATATATATATATATATATATATATATATATGCTATGGAAGTGCACAGGATAATGAGGTGAGTTGAATAACAGATGTTTTATTTTGAGACACCTCAAGACTAATGAGACTAATGAGAAGTAAAAGTTTAGTAAACAGTTAGTAGAGTAATTTCACTTTGACTGGCTTGAGCTTGACTTTGATTTTCCATTTTAATTTTTTTCCATTTGGACATGGAGGTGACTGGAGCACACGTCACAGGATCTAGGAGTGAACTGGAAACACAGAGTAGAATTGATGATGTCGTCACAGGATTGTTCCCCTCCTAGTCAACCAAATACTCTAAACCACCACCATGATGTCAGGAGTCCAGGATCCCCTTGAACTTGAAGATTGATCTTTTCTTTAGGATCAGTGGGGTTCTTCAGCTGGGCCAGGCTTTGTGGAGACAGAAACAGGGTCATGGCTTGAGTAGTAAAACATGAAATGTGGGGTGAATTCTATAGTCGCCGGTTAACACAAGGAGTTTTGGGCGTACACTGCCCAGCCCTGGAACTGGTTCCAAGAGTCCTGGTGGCAATGGCAGAAGGTACGCATAAACCGCCCAATTGTCTTCCTAGTTTCCTCCATTAGATTGAGAATAGTAGTCTGAGGAGAGGCTTTCGGTCACACCCAGGAGTGAGAAAAAGTATTGCCATACTCGTAAGATGAACTGCAGTCTACGGTCTGATACTATGTCTTCAGGAATTCCATAATATCTGAATACATGGTTAAAAAAGAGTTTAGCAGTTTCCATGGCCATGGGGAGTCCATTCAAAGGAAGCGGACAATAAATTTGGAGAATCTATCCACAATAACAAGAGCACAGGTATTGGAACACAGGGGGCACATTGGTCATGCAGTCCACTCCTAAGTGTGTCCATGGGCGGTTGGGAATGGGTAAATGGATACTGCAATTAAGCCCCCTACAACCAATGTCTCCATTCTTCTAGGGCAAGCTTGATGGCTAGCAGCTCTCTGTTGTCGATTCCATAGTTCTTCTCCGCTGGCCTGAGCTTCCAGGAAAAGTAGGCAAATGGATGGAGATGTGGTGATTTCCTCTGCAGCTAGGAAAGAGTGCTCCTACTCCAGTGGTTGAGGCATCCACCTCAACCATCCAGCTCTCTGCTGCCTCCGGGTTTCAGAACAGAGACTTGGGCTTGTTTTTAAGCAGACTTGTGAGGGGGCTGGTGATAGAACTGTAGTGAATGAAGTGGATACTGCCCGCCCCTGTGATCAATGATGTAGCCTAAGAATGGCACAGAAAATGGATGGAAATCACAATTCTTGGCCTTGAGGAAGAGTTCATACAGATCCTTTACAGGACCTCCGCAACGTGGTAACGATGTTCAGCCTCACTACAAGAGTACATCAGGATGTCATCTATGTAAACCGGTACAAACTTATGGAGAAACTCCTGGAGGACCTCAAACATAAAGTCTTGAAATATTGAAGGGGCATTTACCAATCCATAGAGCGTGACAAAATACTTGTAGTGGCCACTAGGCATCACAAAAACCGTCTTGCATTCATCCCCTTCACGAATCCTGATTATATGATTATATGTGCTGCAAAGGTCCAGTTTAGGTAAGACTCTTTGCTCCTCTGATTTGTACGAGGGCGGCAGGGATGAGGAGAAGTGGGTAATAGAATTTGACTTTAATGTTATTCAAAGATCGATAATCTATACAGGGCCACAAGCCTCCATCCTTCTTGCAATTAAATACAGTATGTAAATAAATTAAAAAAAGTATTAAATTAAAAGAACAATGTGCTAATTCTTTTCATGCACAGCTAAAAAAACCTCTTGTCTGCTTTAAAGTTCCATATCCCTTAACAACATTATTTAACTGCCATTAAAAACCTACCTAAAATCACAAATGAAAACATTATTTCTGTGCAACATTACTAGATGAAAGACAGTCAAATTATACAAATAATTTATATCTCACCTTGAAAGAAAGCAATTATTTTTCAATATTGATCGTGTAACACCATATTTTGATGGCCCCTTATGAACATTCTGTTGACAATAAGTAACTTTGCACCTACATGTCAACTAACTTTCATTAGAGTACAAGTATACTGTATGTTTATTGTGATGATCTACAAACAGGCATTCCACTGACTATAAGTAGCTTTATCATATCAGTCATTATAATCAAATTGGCACTGCAAATAATGCATGATATTGATAATGCACAAGCATTATCTGGTTAAACTTCAAAGGATCAAAGTGCAGAGGTTGTATTTTATTGTTGTTGTTTGTGAATTTTGTGGTTGTATTTCAGTAGAACTAACTTTTGTGACATTTACTTGCACATTAAGTTAATTAGTATCTATAGTAAATTGTTTGTTATGCTTAAGTACTTACTTAACAACAAAAACCGTACACTATGTGAGAACCTACAAACGCTAATGAGATCACTACATTCTTAGAAAATGAATTATGTGTGAGTTCAGAAAGGAAGGTTTTGCTTGTAGAAGACAAATGCCATTAGATCACTTATAAATGAATGTGAAATTCTAATTACTCCACATTTATCTCTTCACATCACTATTATTATTGTTATTATTATTATTATTATTATTTGATTGCATTTTTTATAAATAAAGCTGGATATAATTACTTACTAGTCCTATTCAAAAACTTTAATCACTGAAGGAAACCACACACACACACACACATATGTAACATTCATTTACAGAATGTGTTTCCTTTCACTCCATCTCTTGATTTAGATCATTCTAAACATTTTATGCGGTCTGTGTCTGTCTGTCTCTCTCTTGCTCCCTTCTCTGGTTGTTTGTTTATTCTCTTCCCTGCTGAACTGCGGCAGGCCTCTGACTGTGAGGCTGAAACAAATCTTTTCTGTGCTTGTGTGCGGCGACTCGGCTGGAATTAGGAGGGATTTGTAAACATTAGCCAAAGAACAACACTGAAGTGTTTGAGAGCCTTAAGAGCACTGCACTGCAGAGTGTGGGTTTTTCTGTGCGAGAGCATACATGAATGTGGAGTGTGAGGTTGATGGGAGGTTTTCATGGAAGAGTCGATCTGAGGAGAGACAGGCTGTCAAATACTTGCAGAAGAAACTTCTTAAGAGAGAAAATAGGAGATGAAGTGTGCTAATAATTGCACACATACAGAAAACAGTACTGAGGGAAATGTCTAAAAGTAAACTCCATATCCCTGCAGGGGAGTATATATTCAAATAGCCTTTTCACATGCACATAATACATCTACTCGGAATCCAAAACTGACAATGACAAAACACAAAATGTGACTAAAAGCTATCGTATCAGCTAATAAGTGGTATTGCCGATAGAAGATATTGACCTATTGTTTAAAAGAGCTTTTGAAATGCTTTTGCTCAATGGAATTAAACACACACTCACAGAGTTAAGTTTCATGTGTAATTCCAAAAAATAAATAAATAGACTAAAAAACACTGATAAGGAGCCTATTTATTGTTAATTATGGGTTAAAATGATCCCAATTCAATTATTATATTGGTAATTCATATGTCTATTTGTCTTTAGATTTGTGGAGTAAAAATGTTTAAATATTTCAACAAGTGAGTATACAAACAATTGAGTATTGATTTGAGTGTGACTATTACACATAAAAATATATACAGAAGTTTGATATAATAGTTGGCCTCAGTTGTTTAATTTAATGTTATAGTAATATACTAAATCAATTAGATTTCCATGTATATTTTACAGCATTTAGTTGGGAGAGATCATACCACGCTATTGTCATTGTGTCATGTATTTGGACTATTTGCTGTTGTTTTTTCATGTTCCATGTGTTCTGTTTTCCCTACTTTTTGTCTTTAGTTAATTGTCTTATTTTGTTCAGGTGTGTTTAGTTATGTCATTTATTTTGTCCTATATAAGTTCCTGTTTGTTCTATGTTAAATGGTCCAGTCTCGTCTATGTATGCGTGTGGTTCCAGTCTGTCTACCTGCTTGCCTGTCCGTATTGCTATTTACTCTTTTGTGGAAGATTAAAAGCTGTTAAGAGTTATATTCTAGTTGAGTGCTCCTTCCCGCAACCACACTGTGACACTTTGACAGCATTTTGAATAACTGGCAAAGCTGTATCAATACATAACTAGTATAAAATATTTTATGTGACTATGTGTGGAAAGCATAATAGTCACTACATAAGTATGGAGTTCCCTTTCAGGCAGTTACTTATAACTTTACGTCAACACTGATGTTATTGGTCTCACTTGGGACCCCCAGTCACATGAGATTTACAAGAAAAGGAATTTGCATGCCAAGCCATTCCCCATCTGAGGAAATACCTTTCCAACCATATGCTTCTGGGTGTGGTAGTTTCTTTACGTCCAAGAACGGGTAAGATTTTAGTCTTACATGCCTGGGCCGTAACCATACCAAGACAGTGTTCATGGATGTTTCATACCCACATGGTGAGTGCATGATGTTTATGGCTTTGCTAAGGTTGTACCCATTTATAAAGAGGCTTCCCTCTGGCTGTACCTAGTTTGATTCCTTGGGTTGTAAAGATTCACCTTGCTTCCTCACAGTCAATCTCGGCACAAGATATTGCTACACAGAAGAAACTAGCTAAAGTACACCTCTCTTCCTCAGTCCTCTTGCTATCTTGGATTGGGAGGATTAGGTAAGAGCTGTTCTAAACCACTCACCTTTTCTTCAGGACGAGGCACTTGCTAGGTTGAAGTCCTAGGTTAATTCTGTCAAGCATTCGACATCAAGATGGAATTCAGCATCAGATGCGGTTCAAATCACTGCCGATTTGTTCCAGGACAGCTAAATTGTGCAGCTGATGCACACATGACAGCTCAATCTTCCTGGAGAAGGGAGACTCCATCTCCAGGTGGTTCAGCTGATTTGGAGTACATTCGGGGAAGCCCAGGTTGATCTGATCACTTCCTAGCAGTCCTCCCATTTTTGGATGTTTTATTCCCTGACTGAGGCTCCTCTTGGCATGGACACACTGGCATTTAGCTGACCCTGGTGTCTATCCAAGTGTGCCTTTTCCCAGGGTGAACCTCTTTGCACATACCCTGTGCAAGATCAGGCAGGATGAGGAGCAGGTCCTGTTGGTTGTATCATTTTAGCCAAACTGAACCTGGTTTTTGGACCTCATGCTTCTTGCCTGTCTTCTCTCTGGTGAAAGAAGGTATCTTCCAATTTGGATCCCGCGCACTGATTTATGGAACCTGCATGTGAGGCATCTGAATGATGTGCGGTAGACCTCTCTGGCCTTTCACAGACTGTGATAAATACTATCAGCTAGAGCCGCCTCTATGAGGCAGGACTAGTGTTCCTCTCGTAGGGAGGATCCACAGAGATGCAAGGTTAGCATGGTGCTTTCCTTCCAGCAGGAAAATTTGGAGCGGAGGCTGTCCCCCTCCACCTTAAAAGTGTATGCTGCTGCCATAGTGGCACATCACAATGCAGTGAATGGTACATTCTGGAAGCATAACCAGATTGTCTGGTTTCTGAGGAGTGTGATAAAACTAAATCCTTCCAGGCCAAACTATATCCTTTCTTGCAATCTTTCCATGGTTCTGGCAGGACTGTGGAGAGCCCCCTTTGAGTCACTTCGCTTAATAGAGCTGAAGTTATAGTATCGCAAAACTCTACTCCTGTTGGCGTTCACCTCAATTAAAAGGGAAGGGGGCCTGCAGGCATTCTCGGTCAAAGAATTGTTCCTTGAGTTTGGTCTGGTTTATGTATTTATGTGTTCCATCTGCATTTTGTAAATTTATTTGCACTGTTGTTTGCATCTGCTGAGGACAGCAGATGGGGATGGTTGTCCCCAAACAGAGATTGGCTCATTGGTTGGTGCATGCCAACACCTTGTTGTATCAAGCGATGGGGGAGCAGTGCACCCTAAGAGTAAGAGCTCATTCTATTCACAGTGTCACCTCCTCCTGGGTGCTAATGCATGGTGCCTCTCTGGCAATCATGCTGTTTGCAAAGCCACTGGCTGGGCAACACCAAACACCTTTGCAAGATTTTATCATCTTTGTGTTGAGCCAGTTTCCTCCCGTGTGTTGAGTGCAGTCAAGTAATTGCAGGGAGTATTGGCTTGATGACTTGCTTGTGGCGCCATTCCTCGGATGAGTTTATGTGCACTTGTTTTTCCAGTGAGTTCCTTGTTGGTGAACTCTGGTTTCTTCTGTTGCCCTGCAGTCTCAGACTTGGTGGAGAAGTATTGTAGCTCCCTTCAGGTTGGGGTTATTATCCTATCAATTCACCCCTTGGCCATACTTGGCACCTAATACCTCAGATATCCTATGCTCCACAATGTGCCCAATTATTACCATTTCTCGCCTAGACAGTTCAAATACTTGCTTGTCAGCACTTGTGTCTTCAATTTTAAGTAACACAGTTTGAGTTGTGGCATTTCCCATAGGACCGCCTAATTTAACTTTGAACATGACTGACTGAAAGGAAATTTCCTGGTACTCAGTTACTCAGTTACATATGTATACAGTGTATGAAACAAAACTTCTTTTTTTCTTTTAAGCGTTGACTATTCTGAACAGCTCTGACTGGCCATTGCATTCATAAGCTGAACAGAATCTTGTACGAATCCAATGAACATTATGGTAAAAACCTGTAAAAATAAATATGCTGATATTTGAGCTAATGCCACAGTCTTTTCTTTTTTTTTGATAAAGTATTTATTAGTATTTTGTTAGCCTTTTTTAGTTTTTTTGTTGTTGTTTTGTTTGTTGTTTTTGTTTGTTTGTGTTTTTTTTTTTTTTTTGTGACAAGGCATTGATTATTTTTCTCATGCTAAGCATTGCACACTCACAAATTTGGGTAAAAAACAATGCTCACCACTCTCACTTTTTAGTCAGCTAACCAATCACAATAGAGAAGGGGCGGGCTAATACCACACAGACAAAATATCACTCCCCACTTGTACTATCACTGAACAACAATGGTGAAGTAAATATTATTGCTCTCTGAATATTTATGTTTTGACCAGATGGAAGTACCAAACTATATTGTTATGAATAAGGAAAAAAAAATTGATAAACATTTCATTTTAGATATGTCTGTTATATAACTTTAGTTGATATCCCGTATCATAGCAACCTAAGTGTTCAACTGAAAACACAGCACCACAAAGGTGTTCAGAGTACCTTGCGTTTTCAGCTGGCTAAAAATGTTTTGGTGGACAAAACATTTTTAAAGTTGTCCAATTCCATGGTAAAACCTTACACATGCTCTACCTACGAGCATTTGCTTATATACGCAACAAAACTAATTTGCGATGCTGTTTGCAGATATTCATTAAACCATGTTAAAGAAAGCATTGGTAAACTTAACAGATACTGTTCAGCTATAGAATTACCAGAATATTTACATTTTTACATCATCTAGTTCCAGCATTTCCAATTTTTCTCCAGCAACAACAGGGCACTTACAGTCAAAGAGTACAATCTTACAACATGTAAGAACTGAACTGTAAAAAGTAAAGTCAGCTGTGGCCTTTTTTGTAGATCGCCTCTTTGTTGTTTGTTTATTCAAGTGTGACATTTATGTGAATTATGTTCTTTTGCGTTTAATGTTCTTGTATGATTCGGATATCTTCATGTTAAAGCTATAAATAAAGTGAAGGAGAGTTGGTTCTATTTTCACCTAAAATTGATTACTAATTATATGGATTTTGCTTCTATTATTCTACTATTTTGCTACTATTTCCCCGTCACTGATGGTCCTACAAATCAAACCTATTAAAGAGCTTTACCATCCTCTCTGTTATTCATCCCAAGTGTTTGAATCAAATTATCTATCTTTTGTTCCTCCATACATCTCCATAACTGTCAAATAGTTGACATGTAAACATGTGCAAGCTGTAAACATAACTGTGCTGTAGTTCAAGCTTTAAAGACAATGCAAATACTCTGCATTTTCAAAGTGATCTGAGGGCATGGGATAAAGTTTTGAAATACACACACTCAAATGCAATTTACATGATGCTTTTTCAAGACAAAATTTACCTTTAAAGTTTCCTTTTATAGTTTCATAAAGCCTAAGAATGTTTATCAAACCAAATTTCATGCATACTCAAAGAGAAATGTGTCATGCTATTTAGTAGACAAGTGGTCATTCTGACTTAATTCTTATTTTACTTTCTTTTTATGTCGGTTCTCAGTGCTCAACAAGACAAAGGGAAATGAGTTGTTTTGCAATTCCGAGGGCGTGCAAACAGTTGCATTTTTCATACTGCATACCACATGTAAATGTCCCGATTTGTGGCCAGGTTTTTAGCATGCATTATTTTGCTCCCAGTAAAGCCTGCCTCCTCAATGACCCATCTGAGTTTGTGACCCAAACGGAGCACATGAGAGCCATTAAAAAGCAGAGATTGTATCAGAACTTACACTGGTTGCATGACTCCAAAGCCACACTCCATAGTGAGGCTAACCAACATACACAGAGAACAAGCCATTAAAAGTTTGGAGTGAAGGACTCTGTCTTTCTCTGCAAACATAAGCCCTGTCCTGCTCATGGGGAATAACTTCTGACGGGTCTTTATAACTGAATCCCTCCAGTAATGGCTTTTCAGAAGGGTGACAGCAAGGCTAACCTATAATTAAACACGGAAAGTGCATTCTTTTGGCTAGTAAACCATTACTATGAAATGAGAGATCGAGAGAGAGAGAAAGAGAGAGCAAAGACATTATATATTCCCCCTCCGTCTTTTACCAACACATACACACATACACATACCAATCATTTAACAGCAAAGAGCCACTGAGCCTTGTAAACACTAGTTATGTCTGGCCTAAAAAACTTGAGGCAGACACACTGACTCCAACTACCCCGCTGTTCACTTTTCTTCTTCTTCGTGACGTATAGATGCAAAATGCTTAATAGCCCTGCAACATGGAAACACAGTACTAGGGCAAACATTGTTGCAGAATATAACTTGCATGCATGGATATAATTAATCAAAGCCAGCACATGATTGAAGAGGGGTGTCTGAAGTAATTATTACGGGGGCAATTTTGGCTTATTCGCATATTTGTGAGGTGTAATCAAACTGACATTACAACAAGATACAATTTAAAAAGGTCATCGGATGGCCATTTTCCACGAGTTGATATGATTCTTTATAGTCTTAATGAAAAGGTTATAGTACACTTTGGTTAAAAATTCTTAATGTTAATATAAAAACAAAAACCTTGTCAAAATTTGCTCTGTTTTCGGCTTAAATTTTGGGAGTAAATGAGGACTGCTATATTGATTATTACATTTAACAACAAAACTCCTAAATCTGAGACATTCTTGTCTTCCCCTGCAACACAATGGCAGACTGGTGACAGCTCACTCAGGACAGGTCTATGGTAAGATGGTCTTGTCAATCTTATCGTGGGAGGGGCCTGTGCTGAACTACATCACAGGCATCTCAGAACTGTCTGATTTGAGAAAGTGTACACACCCTTCCAACAAACATTCATGTTCAATGACCACTTTAAAGATGACAAAACAAAACAAAAGTAATAAAATAAAATTCCCTATGCAAAGTTCCACTAATATTGATGTAAACACCATTTAGGCAACCAGAACAATTTTAGCAGGTTTACCATTTAATATAGACAAATTATTGGCATACCACCACCAAATCTGTCGTATCTGCTTTATGCTACTGAAAAGAACACCTAATCATTTCAGAAATTATTATTACAGACTGTCTGTAACAGTACATTCACATGGCATAGGTGTCAACATTTAACAGACAGCATGTCTGAAGTTTGGTGTTGACCTGGCCATATTGCGACAACAGCCAATCACATTTTTCCCCCTGTGTTACATTGGCTAGTGTCTTGGCTAAGGTATTTGCATGAATACCAATCATTTGCATGATTGGCTGAGACCTGTGTTGGCACTTTTTCAACTTGTGGAGCGATGCAATTTGACAATGCATGACGTCACCATTCAAATTGAATAAGAACTGTTGATGCCGCCGCCCCATGTGAATGCACTGTAGTCATATTGTTTATGTGATAACACCTCATACTGGTAAGTTGGCCATTTGGAGTCACATACAAAATGAGACCATTTATGTACCACACCTTAGGGAGTTTGTTCTAACTGATACAATCAAATCCTGGTGAATGCTAAATGTTGTAAACGGTGTTTCCTGTTATTTAACCTTCTACAATGGGCTAATGACGGTCACTAGATAGAACCACGCAGCATCACACTTACTGTAGAAGGATTTGTTATACATTACAGTATCTGGTCCTGAGTGGAGGTCACCCTTTCCTAGCCGCAACAGCTGCTGCTATAGCAGACAGTAGAAAGGACACAAATGACTGATTAAGACCTTTGATTAGAGCAATTATAGTGGCGCTGCAGGGCTTACCCTACCACACACACACACACACACACACACACACACATAGAGAGAGAGGGAGAGAGAGATAGGGAAAGGATATGGGATACAGGGACACACTCATTCTGCTCTGGATGATAAAACCCGTGGGTGGAAAGGATTGAGAAATTTTGCTGAGAGACTGAACAAACCCTGTAATGAATCAAACCACAGGACTCCTTGGAGAGGCATTGCTCACTTGCAACACAGAATTAAATAAATTTTAGGCAAACTGACTTACAAGAACATCGTTAAGCAAATACAATCGCTACCTTCCTTTTTATACTTCTCACATATTTGTGGCTATGGTTACTGTCCTAAGTATTATGTGCTTGCTTTAACCTTTATTTTTAATCTTTAATTTAGAACCTTTATCATTATTGTATTTATATATTTATTCATTTATTTATTTGTCTATGCAATTAATTACAAGTTTCGATCAAAAGTTACCCATACCTTCAATAAAAGAGAAACCTACAAAACTAAAGGATAGGAATTATGCATTGTCCGAAATTCTTCGAAGTAGCTCTAAATTATTTAAAGTTCTCTCAACCCGTATGCATTAGGCTGTTTTTGAACATGGGCCAATCTTTTTTTTTTTTTTTTAGTTACACTTCATTTTGATCGTCCACTTTAGACATTCTTCTAACTATAAGTGACTTTGTAACTACTTTGTAACTACATGTCAACTAATTCTCATTAATGTACAACTACATGTCCACTTACTCTCAGAGTAGACTGTTAGAATAGGTTTCGTAGGATAAGCTGACATGTACTTGCAAAGTATCTCATAGTTAGCATGTTATTTCTCGTGGAGCCATTAAAATAAAGCGTTAATAAGTTATTTAGTTGACTGTCTACTAATACTGTAATTTAACATTTCCATGCAGTTTTAAAGTATGTGGACGTGTGCTTTTGTTTAGTTATTTATTGTTGTTTATTATATCAATATATTTATTATTATAATTTTTTTTAGCTCGGTTTATAGAAGTGGTTGCTTAAAATAATATCTAATGCTTAAAAAAAAAAAAGTGTACAACTAATTCGGAAATATATATATCTGTACATATGTATAAATAATTACATGGCATTAACATGCTTTGTTGCTGTGTTTGTACACTATTCTAGTTACTGCCCTTTAAAACACAAAGCCTGTTATTTGCTTACATATGAATCGCTGAGCAATAGAGACTGTGATCCGAGGGGCCATTACCTGGTGGTAGTTATTAAAAATAGATATGTTTGTGCTGGAAACATTAAATGTGGGCTGTAAGTAAGGTGCACTTAGGCAAAAGACAGTAGATGAAAGCCATTTATGAGGTCTGACGCATTACCACCAGGCTGTATGAATGAATGTGAGATACTGTATTCCTGCAGCTATGTTTTTTTTTTATTATTATTCTTTTATTTTTGTCAAAAAGATGCAAATAAACAGAAAACAGTCTCTCTCTCTCTCTGTCTCTCTCTCTCTCTCTCTCTCTCTCTCTCTCTCTCTCTCTCTCTCTCTCTCTCTCTCTCTCTCTCTCTCTCTCTCTGTCTCTCTCTCTCTCTCTCTCTCTCTCTCTCTCTCTCTCTCTCTCTCTCTCTCTCTCTGTCTCTCTCTCTCTGTCTCTCTCTCTCTCTCTCTCTCTCTCTCTCTCTCTCTCTCTCTCTCTCTCTCTCTCTCTCTCTCTCTCTCTCTCTCTCTCTCTCTCTCTCTCTCTCTCTCTCTCTCTCTCTCTCTCTCTCTCTCTCTCTCTCTCTCTCTCTCTCTCTCTCTCTCTCTCTCTCTGTCTCTCTCTCTCTCTCTCTCTCTCTGTCTCTCTCTCTCTCTCTCTCTCTCTCTCTCTCTCTCTCTCTCTCTCTCTCTCTCTCTCTCTCTCTCTCTCTCTCTCTCTCTCTCTCTCTCTCTCTCTCTCTCTCTCTCTCTCTCTCTCTCTCTCTCTCTCTCTCTCTCTCTCTCTCTCTCTCTCTCTCTCTCTCTCTCTCTCTCTCTCTCTCTCTCTCTCTCTCTCTCTCTCTCTCTCTCTCTCTCTCTCTCTCTCTCTCTCTCTCTCTCTCTCTCTCTCTCTCTCTCTCTCTCTCTCTCTCTCTCTCTCTCTCTCTCTCTCTCTCTCTCTCTCTCTCTCTCTCTCTCTCTCTCTCTCTCTCTCTCTCTCTCTCTCTCTCTCTCTCTCTCTCTCTCTCTCTCTCTCTCTCTCTCTCTCTCTCTCTCTCTCTCTCTCTCTCTCTCTCTCTCTCTCTCTCTCTCTCTCTCTCTCTCTCTCTCTCTCTCTCTCTCTCTCTCTCTCTCTCTCTCTCTCTCTCTCTCTCTCTCTCTCTCTCTCTCTCTCTCTCTCTCTCTCTCTCTGTCTCTCTCTCTCTCTCTCTCTCTCTTCATTCATGCCTGCCTCCCTTGTTAGGTAAAACAGATGGCGCTAAATTCAATGACAACACACTCCTGTATGTTATCTTTAGTCACATTCTCTTTAAATGTAATTTACATACTAATCACGGTGTAGACAAGTTTGTGTCAAAACAATTTAATTCATTCCGAAAAATGTGCAGGTTTCCTCATCTGCAAACCACACTTTAACCATGGAAAGTTATGAAATGACATTTTCAACAGAAATTCTTGCTCTGCATTGCTGGCTCACCATTTACAGCATAGTTTTCTCTCTCTCTCTCTCTCTCTCTCTCTCTCTCTCTCTCTCTCTCTCTCTCTCTCTCTCTCTCTCTATCGGAGCCATCCATTTATATATTTATTTGGCTGCCATCGATATTATCACAAAAACGTCTAGTATCTAGTATTACTTTTCACAATGAATACAATTAGACAGTATTAAACATATAAACAATTTTGCAGTCTCTCTCTCTCTGACTCTCTCTCTCTGTCTCTCTCTCTCTCTCTCTCTCTTCTCTTCCATTCCTTGCCTGCTTTTCAGCAAGAGCTTTTCATAAGAGAACAATATTATGTTATTTTTTTTATCTGCATGTAGATTTTTATTTTAACAGCATAACTTCCGTTACATACTCATTGTTATGCAACTCACCACAATATAGAAAATTACTTGTAACTAAATGATAGTGGCTGTTAATATTACCTTACTGTGTTTTTTATTTGTTAGTTGTTTTTTGTTTTGTTTGTTTGTTTGTTTGTACCAGGACTTCATTTTATAATTCACATGAATCAAGATATTTCAGTCAATGCAGACTAGTTAAATAATTCAACTGCTTACTTTTCCAGGTTTGATGTGGTAATGGTAATTTTTTATTTTAAAGTTACAACTAAAGTTTTTGTTTGTTCCATCTCACAGTTAGTTAATATAATAATTATATTATATAAAATGAAATCGGTTCATTTAAAAACCTTTGAAATAATGGGGGAAAAAAAGCAACTTCCCTAAAATTACAATTACAATTTGCCAGCGTTTCGGAGCGTATTATTTTCTGTCCAGATTCACCTCCATATAATGAGTTTGTGAAATGAATTAAACTCTCTAAAAGGTGGTAGACCACAGCTTTATAACACATGCCACAGAGCGCCTGTCTAACCCACTGCTGAAGGTTCATGACTACATCTCTCTAATTGCGTCCCATTACCCTGCAGGCGGACGGGTTCTGGAAAACTCTATAATGACCTCACATTTCAACTTTTGGCAGGAAATAGTCATGACCTTAAAAAAAAAAGAGCGCAATAATTACCCAAACAAAAGGCACGTGAGGATACTGCGCAGAAAAGAGCAGATACTGTGCTAGATGCCTTCGGTAAAACAGCACTTACGAAGAGCTAGTTTAATTAGACACACAGAATAATACTAACAAGCAAATGATGGAAGTAGAGAGGCAGAGGAAGAGGGTCGACCGCGGGCAGTGCTGGGGGAAACGGAGATGAAACTTCTCCTTGAATACATTTCGCTGAATTCTGCAATTCAGCAAGTTTAGCTCATACCAAATACATGTTAAGTTGCAAAGTTTCTTTATATATAATGTCAAGCAGGACTCGACTATCTTTCTTTCTTTCTTTCTTTCTTTAAACCACAACAAAAGTTATAATAACAATAGTAGTTATAACAATAACAAACAACAACGAAAAATGTATCTGTACATAATTGTTTACTGATTTCTGTATGTATTTTTAATTATACCCAAAATAAGAAAGCAAAGGTTTATTCAAACGGCACACATACTTTCTTTTCATATTACATTATTCACGTACATATTACCTTCATATTATAGATCCAAGTATTTTTATCCTAAAACACTGATGTTGCTACTGATGTAACATTACACAATTACAAAAATGTGAGTAAGCGATGCAGCATGTCACTTTGTATTATTACATAGTAATGACTCTATCATTACTATGTAATAATACAAAGTGACATGCTGCATTTCTTACTCACATTTTTGTAATTGTGTAATGTTAGTCTATTGATATTTTTCAGCTGTTCTGACAAGGTTTAGAATAATTGGTAGCACTTTAGAATAGGTAATACTTGTTAACTATTGACAATGACCTTTCCCTCAAAAAAATCTTAATTTTGCTGCATATTAATAGTTAGTAAGGTAGCTGTTAAGTTTATGTAGAACAATGCATTAATACGTGTTTAATTAGAACTAATAAATGACTAATATTCAAGGAATACACATGCTAATAAGAAACTAATAGGTGTAACTTTACAATATGGTGTTACCAAATAAGGATTCAGTCCAAAAAAGCATTTTAAACTATACTCTGATGTTAACATTTAAATAGCATAAAAAAGCGTGTGTGTGTGTGTGTTTGTAAGCCCTAAAACTTCAATTTCCCTGAGGAACCAATGGCTTCAAGCTAAAATGACATCCTCTCTATTACACAATTTCAAAATTCAGTGTACTTTGCTGTTTTAAAGAAAAAAAAAGTCACTTTACACTCCCTCTCTTGAGTCCAGTTACCTTTAAAAAAGGAAGCGAGGTTGTGCTACACAACACACACACACACACACACACACACACACACACACAGATCAGAAGCTGCAGATCAGAAGCAGTAAGCTAAAATAGACTCGGGGTAAAGACGCTATTCAGTGCATCGTACTGTACTCTGGCCTGACTGTACATAGATATCCATATTTTTAACCTTAAAGCCCAAATACAGTGTCTGCTGCCTGCACAGCTAAATATAGACCATCAGCCTCCGTCTCCAGTTTCTCTTGCCTGGAGCAGGTGGCTGGAAGATTGGGCGGACACAGCAAGTCTGGGTCGTCTTGTCCTGCTGGAACACAGAGTAACCCTGGAGCAGCATTCAAGTGCATAGGCTTTAAGTTCATTTATCACACTTGGAGTAAAAAAAAAAAAAAATTATTATGTTTGTTGTTTTGTTTTTTAACCTTGAATTTTATGAGTTTAAAATTTTCTGATTAGAAGGGATACAATGTTGCACATAGAATATGTTCTTGCCCTCAAAAACAGCTAGACAAATTGCAATTGATGACACATAACACAGTGGACTTAAGTCACTTTTTTTTTTAAGTTGAACTATTACTTTACTAAACTATTACCTTACTATAACTAAACTTTTAACTCATAGAATGATTCATATTATGAGGCACTGAGAAAAAATCTACAGTGTATGCGTCTCTAAATCTTGCTTTACCATTTTAGATTTAGTTTTTCTTTTGTGTGTGCTGGTCTGTGTGTGTGTGTGTGTGCGCGTGTGTGTGCGTGCATATCCATATTATTTCATACAGTCCAATTAATTAAACAGCAGGCTGTTAAAATAAGCAGAAACTACAAAACTGGCATTTCTGACTGAGCCTTTTTTATGAGCAATTAAAGTAAAGCAAAAATGTGCAAGAGGAAGTGACTGCAGTGTGTTTATAGATTCAGTTTCACTCACAATATAACATCGAAATAAATTAGCATTTATTAAATATGACGTATTTTTGGCATGGGCATTATATTGAGGGGTGGTCGGTGAAACTCATCGGATGCAGTAACAGGTTCAATTCTTACTTAAACAAGCGCCCCAAATTTAGAAATGATCAGAGCTGTTATGCTGGTAGTCAGGGGTGTTGCAAAAATACAGAAGTGTGTCGGGTGTGATATATGGCATTTTTGGCACCACCATTGGTAGATGACACTCCATCAGCGAGACTGACCAATCTCAACCGCCAGTCACGCCTCGCTTGGCCCTCCGTGTGGTCGATGTTGTGCTCACAACACCCCGACACGGGTATGGGTGTGTGTGTGCTAACACTGTCCTCTCAGGGATTTGGTCGTTTTCTCCTACCTCAGCAGTTACTGTGTCCTTTGTCCCCCCACTGGTGTCTGAACTATTGCCATGTGCAATGAAGGAGTCAGGGCAGCCCAGGGGGCATACTTTCTTCAACCCGCATCAGAGTGTGCGTCTTTTTATGTAGGTTAACAGAAGTTGTTTGCGTAAAAACACACACTCGCACAAAATGAAAAATCCTACTATAACGCAACTTGCAGCAAAACAGTTTCCCTTTTACACCAACAAAAAATTACCCAAAAATTATACTTTTCAACTAGCAACTGCACCGAATGTCCAAATCATATTACATTTCACTGACAGCTAGCTATCATTATCAGTCCCTAAACCAGTGTTGAGACCATTTTTTCATAGTCTCTGTTTTCTCATTTGGACTTCAAACTACAACACCACCCTAAACATCCAAACAAAGAGACCGGGGCTTCAATATCATTCTTAAAATGCAATCACTGCAATATGGTTTTAAAGTGCATGTTAACTGTATTTTTAAAGTTAGGACTGTTTACAAGACACTATCATAGACAAAAGGTGTCCAGTCTTGCTCAAGACAAGTAACCTCAATTAAACACACCTGAACCAGTTAATTACTTACTAGACATTCTAGAAACTTTTAGGCAGGTGTACTGAGGCAAGTTGGAGAACATTTCTTCAAGACAGTGGTACTCCAGGAACGAGTTTGGACGCCCTGTCATGCACCTATGGAAAAACCACACCTACAATACGCTGGAGGCTGAGTCATGTGGAAAACAAAATTCCCCCGCTAAAGACAAGCATCATTCTTATTTCAAACGCTTACATGAAAAAGCCTACACATTGTCCACTTGTGCTTTCTCATATATGCAAAGTCAGAAACAACGTTTACCAGAAAGACATTCAACTATGCTGGTCTCAGACCAAATGTCCAAATCCTCTAAAACTTTATAATTATAATGAGATAGAAAGACGGGTCCGAGACCGATGTTTGAGTAACATCCAATCTAAGATGCCTTCATAACCCACAATTGTGTGCGATAACAGAGCAGGTTTATGGAGGACACCTATCATCATGTTTTTCATTCCTGTGTTCTCCGTGTCCTGTCATTCCTAAGTGTTTATCCAGCACATTTCCTCGGCCGCCTTTAAAGGGCAACTAATTCACAGCCGCTCCAATGGCTGTTGGAAACAACAGCACTTAAAGCACTTCATTGAACGCTGATTTGTCCTTGTCATCTCCGACAGCTCCGTCTCATTTTTCCCTGGCGAAGTTAAGTGAGGCTGGAGCCTGGCCAGCCCTGATCCTGTGCTCTACTTAAAGACAATGGGGACGGGAACACAGAGCATTATGGGAAGGGCGGCATGACATTAACATCTCATCCTCATTATGCAGATTAGTATGAGGGAGACAGAGGAAAGGAAGCATGCTAAATGGACATTGGATACGAGGGGATGGGAAACTAAAGGGTAAACCTTCACCGGACCTCCTGACAAAGATTCAAGAACAACGAGGAGATCTCTTTACCTTGTTAATCATATAAAGGTGAAGTTTTTGTTTTAATCAAATAATTGATCTTATCCCACCTTAATATGCAAAGACAACTATGACTAAATCATTCCTAAGTAGAAACAATGTAACTCTTTGGTACTGTGTCGTTTATTGAATCATTCCAAATGTGCTGCTTTTTTTTGTTTAATAATGTATTTATTTATTGGGCCTTTTTTGTCATTTTTAATTGAATGCGTGTGTAAAAAAACTGACAGGAAGACCTGAGCACTGCTGCACATTACAATGTAGAGCAGCTTTTCAATATGACTCATCCATTCAGATTATCCATTTTCTAATATCTATCTATCTATCTATCTATAGATAATATGTATGCATTTTAACCCAACACAGAGGACACAAGATCTCTGACCTTTAGTCTTGTTCTAGAAGTCATAGTGTCTTTGAATCAATCATGGTTGGCCAGGCCACGGTGAATATGGAGAACCTTGGACACTAAATGCACTTTTATGAATCAGCAATGTACCGCGCGAACACCTTAATCTCTGACAGCTCAGAGAGCAGCCTCTACCCAAGAGCGAGGTGCATGAGGAGCTCCACTGAGATGTCATTGGTGTAGTCCTAATGTACTAGAGTACACACTGAGCCTGGAGAAAGATGGATTGCGCTTCAACTGGGCATTCAGAAATCCATCACCCCAACACTGAGAACTCGGCCTATGGGAAGGTGAATTTACACTTGCTTTTCACTGGGTGTAAAGTGGGAAAAAAAAATATTTTGTACGGAACTTCAGGAAGCACCAGCCTCACTGTAAAGTGTACTAAATGTTATTAAAAGTGCACTTTATATTAAAGCACTTTGGGATTCATATAAAAGATCATTGCATTTTATTATTTACATATATGCACTTTTTTTCTCCACACTGCTCAGCTATTGTACGCATTTATATTACCTTTATTGTGTTGTATGTCAGAGATGCAGGTGAAATTGTTTTACCTCATCAAGGCCAGGCTCGGAGGTTCACAGTCACAGATGAAGGAACTTTCTGGAAGACCTGACAGTGAAAGAGAAAGAAAGATATGTCATAGTACACCACAAACTAAGGGGAAACTGTGACTTTATCATGATGTCAGACCTTTTTATTGTGATATTTATAGAGACATTGCACTATAAACTGAAATGATATTATTGAGCACTATTATATTATGTAATACTGTCAGAGATAAACAGCCAGAGACATAAAAACTGCAAATTTGTCATACTTGGTAAAAAAAAAAAAACTCAGTATATTATTTTTACTATTTTTCTGATGAATAGGTTCCACCGAGGTGTGTGTCTATAACGAAATTACAGAAGACACAATTTATTCTTCAATATTTATTTTTCAGTCTAAGCTTTTCCATGAAGCATGTCATTTTGTTTTTATTACTGCTGGAAATTGACACCTAATTTTTTTAGGAGAGAACATTGATGTTGTGTGTGTGTGTGTGTGTGTGTGTGTGTGGGTGGGGGGGTTGGATTTGGTTCAATGTACACATATGCCACGTAGTCTAATAGTTATCATAGTAATTACATAATAGTTATTTTCCACCGTGCAGTCTACATTTAAACTCATTCAAGACACAGAATTACCTATTTTTTACACTACTCGTTTTTTTTTTTTTTTTTGTCAAAGGTGTGACAGTTCGGTGTATGTTGTGTGAATGCATAGTCATTAACATTTTATTAAATTCCACTACTTTGATTTAAAACAGAGTTTAGGAGCTCGTCTCAAAAACAGAAAGGAAACATAAAAAAGTTAAATAATCTAAAATTGTGAGGCTATGTCAACCCTGTAATACATTAAAGATGAAGAAACACACAAACTGCAACCTTTACCCAGGAACAGGATGAGGAAAAAAAAAAAGTGAATGAAAGAAAAAATTTCAAAATGTTACGGTAATCCAACACGCAGATGTTTCACAGAAACGCATGAACCACGTGTGAGTGCCATACATTATGAAGAGGAACTGAATTTCACAGTTTTTTTTTTTTCTTACTCGCCTAAATGGCTAAATTAGCTGAGAAAAACTTGTAGATAAGATGTAATATCACCAACAGTAATGCTGGCTGTAGATAAAATGAATCAATTAAGCAAATGAACCCCTTATTAATTTAATGAATGCTACAAATATCATAGTATTCATATCAGAGACTCGACGCTACATTTGTTAGATACACTGCAAACATAAATATCGATTATTTACGTGTGTTGCAATGTTCCTTATCAACTAAGAAATTAGATTACGGACGATTTTACACATCATCCAGAAAATGGAAATATTCTCTCTCTACATGCACGTTTCTGACTAATTATCAACACACTTGTCAACACTTTTCAAAAAAAAGGGAGCTGTCAAATGTATTATATTGAATTAAGGTGATATTTATATAAACTGATGTTCATTGCGCATTGCCATCGCCAAATAAAAGACTAAGTAAATTCTTTTTTAATGCAAAGATGTCTCATTTTCTCTCTGTATCGTACGTGCATCATCGTCTGTGCATTGCTGGAAAACCCCAATACTCTGACACACAGTTTCAAAGTGTGTGCACATCTTTCCGAAAGCTCAAGTTTAGCCGCATCACTTACAAGCCAAAAGACTTCCAAACTGACCTATCTATCTATCTATCTATCTATCTATCTATCTATCTATCTATCTATCTATCTATCTATCTATCTATCTATCTATCTATATGTCGAGCTATCTAGCTAGCTATCATGACGTTATGTATATTTAGCGCACACGACGTGACACGTACACTAAATTTTAATAAAGCTTCAGTACAGCCTGCAATATACATGGGCATTGACGACCGTGTGATTACATTAAGTCAACCGATCAAAACGATGCAAAATCTGTGGACGAATGTGTTGAGCAAAGCTGTTGTCGTTATCTAACTGGAAGGGAAAATGGACGAAACCTGTGGATCCATAAGAAGAGTGTTACACCTATGTGCACATGCGTTCGACTTAAGGTCTGGCACAGGAAATGAATAAGGTCTCCCCTGAGGGTAAAGATCTCTGTAACGACTGTGCGTGTTCCTACAGTACATCTCGCTTACTGACCCCGTCTGTATACACATACACTCGAAATACACCTTCACTAAAACCTATACCCGCTCAGTAAGAGTTCAACATTCATTGATTCAGTTAACTGGTACTTTTTTCTTCCTTATGAAGTAACGATGGAAGTAATAAATAAACACGAGGTTCATAACAGGCCGGCTCTAACGTCAGGATTTTAAGCAAGTTTTAAGCGTGTAACGTTAACACATTTCAAACGAAAGAAAGCAGATTGAATGATAAGAATGTCAAGTTGAAGTGCAGTTTAATTCTAGGGTTCGGCCAATTCAGTGTTGTAAAATGCGTGCACATAAGAGAGAGATGTGTTACAAATTGCCGTTTTTGCATGCACGCTAAAAGCCCAGTTTGGACACAGCTGCAGCTATACAAATTCATGATTTATAATTTTTTGCACGGCTAAAGTCGGCCCCTTTCTGAGCGATTAATCACTGGGAAAATCACTTTAACTCTCCAGCTATCCTCTCGCCCAATCTCCTGCTCTCTCCTCCACAGCTCTTGTTTCGGGAGAGAAGGACGACAAAGCCGTCTCCTTCACAAAACTACTACTAATTAAAGAAAAAAATCTCAAAACCAACCAAAAACTGTTAATCCCGATGAAGATTAAATGTATCCGTGATTGGACCTTTCTTTGTGTGAAACAATTCTGTATGCCTGTGTTTTCTTAGAATTGTTATATTTTTTTTTCATGCACACATATACAGGACGTGAATGCTTTCTCTGACCTCCAAAAACATATTCACTAGTCTAAGTGTTTCTTAACGAATTTTGCCTCAGAATTGAACATTATAACGCTTAACCTAAATTGTTTATCGTGCAGAGGTATGCGAAATGTCCTAAAAAAATCGATTTATCTGATGTAGCTTAATCAGAGCTGCATGCTTTTTTATGCCCAGCAATATCCAAATTGTTAACGTAACAAACTGAAAAGGATGACTTAAAATATATATTTAATAAAAAATAAACAAATTTGTAAATGTGTCTAAATTTAGGTGGGCAATTAATTATATATATATATATATATATATATATATATATATATATATATATATATATATATATAGACCATTATTATTATTATTATTATTCAGATTCATCGCAGAATTTTCCATGCTATCTGCGGCACCATCAGAACAGACCTACATCTCACCAATTGAGAACCCCTAGTACCTGCTCTCAAACAGCTCTGACCTCTTTTAAACATGTATGTTTTAGGCGCATACATAACCAGCTTTTGCATTTAAACGACTCTCTTATTTTTGTAACCCAAGACCTGTCCTAACAGTTTCGAGAGCTGCTCTGTGCTGTCCTGTGTCTGTTCCAACACAGCACACGCAAGCTGCGCCCCTTTAAAATGGATAGCTTTCATAAATGAATCCACAGTTCATCTCGTGAGTTACCGCAGAAAGATGACACCTCCAGTGGAGCTATAACCTCCTTCTAAACACGAAGCAAAGTCCACTGCATTGAGAACTTTGGAATGTTCCAGAACCGTCTGCCATAAAATTCATTATTTAAACTCTATCGAACGGTACGTGCTAATAGCCCTGCGATCCCGTAGTCTTTTTCCCAGAGAATACTTCTGGATGCACGAGACAGTGTTTGTAGTAAAATTGCCATGCATCTTGGGAAAATCAGCACTGTGTGGTGTTAACCAAGTTGTCTTTTGAGCCAAACGACTATATGATAAGAGCAAATGCTGTTTACATAGTTTCAGTCTCAATCTTGCGCTAGACGGTCTATTTTTAAGACGACCGACACGTTTTGCGCAACGCATGCACCGGATAAGACCAATAAAAACAGGCTGCTGACGAGAATTGAGATTTGGACAACTAATAAAAATAAAGAAATAAAACGTTAACAAACGACATCCAGAGAGAGCAGACTTTAAGTGGCCCAAATTGCATTTTATTGCATATCATAATCGTACGAAATGAAGATAAGCATATATGAACATCACATATGGTTAGTGGGTAAAAGAATTTTGCACAGCAAAATATATATGGAAAAAAAAAATAATTAACAGTTTTAAGAATTTATTGATGAACGGTATATCCTGATTTTATACAAGCAGGGTATCAATCCCTGACCATAAAACAATGTCCAGACATTTTAATATCGATTACTACATTATTGCCATGTAAATAATGAATTTATTAACAAAGAAAGAAAGAAAGAAAGAAATAGAGAATCGAGTCCTGCTTGACATATATCTAAATAAGATTACATCCTTTAGTTTTCAGCAAAGCCATGACGGGTGCCTTTTAAATTAGCGTTCTAGATAGATTCCAATACGTTATATATAATTTGCTACAAGCTACATTTAGTGCAACTCATTCCAGATAGGTCAGATTTTATATCAGACATTTTTTTTCGAATGCTTGATTTTTCACGTCGACTTAAAATTCCACTTTAATACTTTGGTTTTAAAATGCAGTAAATGGCAGGCTACAACAGGAACTACAACCGTCGAACTGTTGTTTCCATTGCGAGTACATGCTGCGAAAAAGCTCAAGTTACGCATGATAAAAATCCAGCTGTACGCAAACTCGGAGCCTTCCCCAAAACTTCTAGCAAAAAGAAACAGGCAACATCTAAACGCTAAGTCACCTTCTCCATGTCAACCTGTGGCATGGGCTACCTCTAACTGTTCTTATACGACGCAACAAAAAAAAAAAGAAGAAGAAAAGAAAAGCAGTTCATTTCAGAATGATCAAAATGCAAAGGTTTGACATTAAATACACAAACCGCTTTTAGCAACAACACTGTTTAAGTCCCAGAGGGAGAATTCCTTTTAGAAACCGGGTCCTTGTTCGCTCCCTCGAAAAACACTGCTTCCAGTTGGCTCTCAACACAGAATCAACCGCACGGATCAACTTTTTCATGGGGAGGGTGATGACATGATGCTCCTTTCACTTTTTTAGTCCGTATTCCAAAAAAGTGATCGAGAAATGAAAGAAATGTATGAACGCCATGCCGAGCAGAAGTTCTCTTCCAAGTAGAAGTTCATTTTCAAGCACTTAAAAAAACAGAAGGGGAATAAAGAACAAACGAAAAAGACCGTACATGTCCAGCATGCAGGCACTTCAATGACATGTCTCTTTATATAGTCAATATTTTCTCATGTAAAGTCACAAAACAGCAAGCAGAGGGCATGAGATGATAATGAAGGGGTGGGGGATCCTTGGACTTTGGCAAAAGAGCAAAAAAATATATATATATATGTAAAAAAAAAATAGCTAACTTTAATATTTGGCAAAAAAAAAAAAATGCAAACGTGAATGAAGGTCAATATCATGAGCACATATGCATACGCATTGAAATATCAGTATGCATACACGTCAAAATATGAACTGCTTTAGAGAATAATATAAATGCGTATATTCAATTCGGTTGTACAACGAGCCTCCAAAACTCAAGACTTCAGTTCTTTAAAAATATTCAGTCTTGATCTAACAACCCCCAAAACTGAAAGCAAAAAAAAAAACTTTTAAAAACTTTATTGATTTCTTTTTTAGGCTTTTTTTTTTTATGAAACTCACATGAAAAACTCCGGGGACGAGGGGTTGTTGTCGCTGCTCGACGAGTTTTCTCGGAAGCCGCTGCTCACGAGCTTCTCGTACTTCTCTTTGTACGCGTCTCGCTCGCGCACCAGTCTGGAGATCTCTTGTTTGAGGTGGTCCACCTGCTGCATGAGCTGTGTCTTCTCGCCCTCCAGTACGTGCCTCTGCTGGACCCTCTTGTAGCGGCACGACTGGGCATAGCCCCTGTTTTTGAGGGTTCTCCTCTTCTGTTTGAGCCGGATCACCTCCTCTTTGCTGACGCCGCGCAGCTGCCGGTTGAGCTCCCGCACGGACATGGTAACGAGTTGCTCGTCCGAGAAGCGGTCATCCATGTGGGAGTGCTGGTGGTGGGTGGCCGAGGAGTTGTTGCTGGACTGGACCCCTGGGGTTTGGTGCTGCTGGTGGTGGCTGTGGTGGTGATGGTGGTGGTGGTGGTGAGGCGCCCCGTTCTGCGCTGCAGCGGCGGCGATGACTGCGGACACCACCGCGGCGGCGGATCCCATCTCCTCCCCGGCCATGGCGCCTCCCGCGCCGGCCGCGCTGCCGAATTGCTGCCCTCTAGCATAGCCGTCGAAGCTCTGGAGCTGATGTGTGCTGCTGATCAGCGCTTCAACCGCGTCCTCGGGACTGAAGCCCAACGCCTCCGGGTTGAGCTGCTGCTGATAGCCGGTCATCCAGTAGAAATCCTCCAGGTGCGCCTTCTGCTCGCTCCCGGAGCCGGGACTGGGCGCCGAGAAGCTTGGGGAAGGGGGAACCGAGCTGCAGGGCGTGCTCATCGGGGTGGAAGACAGGGAGCCCCCGGCGATCAGGCGGCTGCACTGGCTGATGCTGCGATCGGGCTCCAGTGGCTCTTTCTTCACCTCAAACTTCATCAGATCGAAGTCATTAACATATTCCATGGCCAGGGGACTGGTGGGCAGGTCGGAGCTGCTCAGTGCCAGCTCTGATGCCATCCTCTTGCTGCTGACCGTCCTCCAGAGCGGGTGAAGAGCAGCTGTCAAAGCGGGCTGGGTCGGGAGAGAGTGAGCCAGCTTGATGATGTTTAAATGCTTTACTCTTTGCAGGAAAATACGGACCGCACAAGACTTTGCACTGCTTGTCCTAACTCCAGATTATGAGCTCTCGTAGGCACAGTCTATTACAAAGATGCATCGGATCTCTTTCTCCTCTTTTTACAAGTGAATTTCGGCGGCCTCGGATTTCAAACATTTAACACTTTGGTGACTCCTCGCGAGCAGACATCATCGTGGTCAAACGGGTGAGTGGAACGTAAAAGAAGCGCGCTAAATGCCGCTGACACAGACCGAGCCGAGAGTGTTTTTAAAGTCGACACACTACAGTACAGTTTAAAAGCATTGCTGAGTTTTATAGCCGCCGTGACGTAAGGTTCGGATCGAGCCAATGGGGTCTCTGGATCTCAGAGCTCGTTAACATACGAGTTCGGAAACCAAAACTTTTCTCGTCAGCTGACTGTCATTTTGGAAACGCCGTGGAGGAACGAGCCGAACGGACTTCGAACGTTTAACTCTTTAGCCCTTCGCTTTTTTTTTTTTTTTTCAAAACGTTCAGTTCTATCACTTTAGTGACACGAGCGTCTGGACGTGCGCGCGTTTCCGTGGAGTTTATTTTAATATAATTAATTAATTTATTTATTTATTTATTTTACTTTTTAATATTATACAGCAGTGGGATGACAAATTATATTTCAGCGTAATCCTGAAATAAATGCTAAACGTCTAACTTAAATGGTTGTTGCGCCTGAATTAGCATGTAAAATGTAACGCACGACACATAAACAGTATGCTATTGCATAACGTTATTGCTGTTATAGCGGTAATTAAATCATTGGAGTTAATACAATTGTTTGCAAATAATTAAACTCGGGGACGTTCTTGGGTAAAAGAGCCTTTTGAAAACTCAACAGTGCCACCTCTTGGATAAAAAGAGAATTGTGTGTGTGTGTGTGTGTGTGTGTGTGTGTGTGTGTGTGTGTGTGCGTGCGTGCGTGGATGTAGGTACTTATTTAACCAGAACGTAGTTTTGGTAAAAAAAAATTATTACAGAAGTCAACTTAATCTGACAAACCCTCACCCTTCAAATGACATTTTGTTGACACTGTACAAATAATGTAAATTAAGTTTTGTTTTAGTAGTTATTTTATAGCACTTATAACTCATTCACTATTATACAATATAAGTCAACAAATGTGTGTGTGTGTGTGTGTGTGTGTTGGGGGAGGTGGGGGATATACCAAGCCTTCGTGTAATTTAATCAGACCTATTGGAAACCGAAACTTTCTATTCACGTTTACGTAGATGTGAATGAAAGGCATAGATTTCCTCACGGCTTGAACAATACACAGAAAAATAATATTTGTAGTTGTGCTAAAACAACTGTATTTGCGTGATTTCATGTACTACGAGAGGCTATATATTCTTTTCAGGATTGACAGTCGAAGGGTGGGGGGGGAAAAAGCAAAAAAAAATAAAAATAGATCCTAAGTTAACAATTGCGCATTTTGTACCCTAATATCAGACTTGAAATACATTAGACTGTAGTTCAGTGATCAACCAAATGATTCAAGCATAGATCAAGAGAACAGCTATAAAACCTGTTTATCAGCTCTGTGAGATCTGCCTCATCTAGTCATATATTAAACTACTCTTCCATTCATTGCTCTTTTACTGGAGGTCAGGGGTCGATTTCGGCAGTATTTCTTAGCGACTTTTTTTTCTTTCCCTTTTCTTCAAGTATTCACTTAGCAGGGAGCACATTATAAAGTCATTTTTGCTTTGCATAATATACCTGTCTGATTAATTAATGATCTTCAATTTGCACGATTCTTACATTCTCGTCTTTTCAGGATCTAAATGAACCGCTCAGTGCCACGCTCTGCAGAATAGAAACAAAAAAAAAAAACTGAATTTCAAATCCACGAATGAGTTGCACTCGTGTGACTTGTCTTAGGCTTGACTCTGCACCCACCGTTTCATGCACTGCACAAAAGCCTATAATCATTTACTCAGTATCTTTTCTGGCAAAGTCTATAATCTCATGCTTTGGATCCTTGGTATTTTTAGAGGATGGACTGAGACGAGTGTAATGATCTCTCTGACCGCTGGCCGTGAATGATTACATCAATAGCTCTTACTGTATGTGTATGTGGACTGTATTTGCATTTGCTCTTCATACGCTCCGACGGAGCAGTTGCGAAGTTTGTTCAACTTTATTTACATTATAATACGTATTTTCACGAATTTACAAGTTTGGCAAATATTGTGCCTCATAACAATGCAGCGTCATATTAGAATGACATTTTGCTTTTTAGTTTTTGCATTCTGTTCTAATTAGTGATTTTAGTCATTTCACGTATTCTTTTTTATTGAAAGTGAAAATGCTGAATGACACAGCATAATCGAATGTGTTAATTCAATCAATCAAATGAATATAATACAGCAAGTAGATCAAGATATCGGACCAAACTGTAATAATTGTGTCCAGTGATTCCAATGAGCATATAGAATGTTACATACATAGAATAACAGATTGCGATCAGAATAATATTACTTTCTTCTGATTTATATTATTATTATTTCAGAAATAGCCAGCTGCACTCTGCAAATCTCTAAATAAATAAATAGATGCATTTTGAAGCAAAGTGCACGGATGAATATAGTGTAACCTCAAATGATTTCATTTCAAATTCCGCATTGCTTGTATTTACTTTACGCATGGATAGTGTATTTTGTACTTCTTTTCAAACACCCACACTGTGTGCTTACCGCACACTTCCACCACAGATGCAAAAAAAAAAAAAAAAAAATTTGTCAAATTACTGTAATCTCAATTATGTCATATGGTGAGAAAATTAAAAACGATAAGCATCAAGGACTTCAAGAAGAGTATCTGACTCAAAGTCATTCCACTGCAGTCTACAAAAGCCCAATCAGTTCGAAAATAGGATGGATAGGGTGGAACAGTTACATGTGAAATTGAGAAAAATCGAGTCTTTCCACACTTATAAGAGGGGAAAAAAAAAAAGATTCATAAAATGAATAAAGTTAGCGCTTCAATTTAAGAGCAAGTGGGTAAAGAGCCGGAATATTAGCCCGAGTGTGGCAGGTCGTGAACGAATGCTCATATTGCTTTTGTTCAGATTTATTTATGTATATCTTCATTTGACACGTTAATCCAAAACAGAGCCAAATAAACTCCATTGTGTATAACAGTGAAATCGTACGAAAGCCAGCGATGTCAGTCTAAAAAACTATCACTACAGGAGTAGTTCGTCTGATGAAAATGGTACAATCTGCTTCTGTGTGCAGTGAGCATGTGCATCACTTCTCTGAGTACAGATAAAGGATTTAGTGTATCCCGATGGGCTGCTTTATTATCTTTTATGGTCACTGCTCACCCATGTCATGCCATTAGGTTAAATCCAAGTCTTTTCCAAACTCTAGTCTGGGTTAATAACCAGTCGGATTTTTACGCGTTTAGTGCACTGCACAAATGCAGAACTCAACATTTATAACATTGATAAGATGTTTTGCTGTATGTATGTGTGTGTGTGTGTTTGTGTATATGTATGTATGTATGTATATATATATATTTATTTTTTTGCCATTGTATTTCTCAGGTTACTACACTAGCATACACCTCTAAAGCAGTACTGTAGAATCAGAACGGAGCAATAAAGGCGTCATTGATTACGACCATGCAGAGCTGCTATACGTCTCCATTTGTCCCCGAGAACTACAAACTGTCAAAAATACTGTAATCTTAATGACTTCAGAGAGTTAAAGGGTTTACCTAATGGACCTTTTGATATTTTTACAATTACAGCTCACCAATCGAATACCAAATGACACGAGGCTTTACTGCAGTGTAGTTTGTGGACAGAATCGTCATCCTGCATTCACTGCATTCTGCATATTTAAGGCATCTTTGAGATAAGTAGACCGTTTTAAATTGTATGCAGTGAAGATATGCTGATGTTCCGTGCTGTAAGCTCAGTAAAGATTTCACATCGACACTTCAATTACTTTATATAACTTCATATTTCACGTGTATGAAATCATATTTTGAAGATGCAACAGATGCAGGTATACTTAAAAAAAAAAAAAAAGTGTGCTACAAAAGAATACATAAAGGAGCACCAGTCAAAGGTTCTACATCAATAGACCTGATTCAGCAGTTATGAAAGACTGTGAGAAGTTTAAATATGAAAAGCTTTTGTATAACCTTTTTAGTGCCCACGGCAGCGAGGCGCTTCAGTCTCTGTCTGTCGTGAGTATAATGATAATAAAAACTTGGGTTACGAGGTGGAATATATTTTGAAATGTATTAAAAATAACTCCTGAACAAACAGAACCTGCTCAGTTCACACATATGCACTCTCTTTTGTCTATATTTATAAAATGTCAAATTTATTTACTTTATTTCCACATTAGAGCTTTTTGTCCTCTTTAATCTTTATGTGGAACGCATAAAAGAGAAACTAATATCACTAGCAAAATAATAAAAATAATAATAATAATAAAACATAGGTACATAAATACACAAGACACGATATTTACATATTAGTACACTAATATAAAAATATTCATTATTGATAAATTTCCAAAAGTGTCATATAAAGCATGCAGATAAAAAAATACGGTAAAAAATACGGTAACGACATTTTAGGTTTTACAGTTTAAATGTACAGTTAAATACAGCAATTTCATCAGCTGATATACTATTAATATACCAACCCAGTTAAGTTATTTCAAAGAAAAAAACATCAAACACAAGCAAAATCTGAAATGCAATGCAGTGAATTCTGGTTTACCAGTTTTTTACTGTAGCCTTTAAAATCACGATGATTGTTTTACAGCGTACATTTTGATTTGAAACCCGCATGGTATCATATATAACTTTTTGGAGACCAGTATGTTGTTCCTTTAACATTTGAATCATTCGGATCATTTTAATGAACTTTTTCAGATAGGTCTAACCAAATAAAAGACATCCCTGTTGTCTTGTAGACGATGAACTGCTGACCAAATGTGAAAATACCGCTTCACAGCTCCACAGTGAGTATCGTACATGATGATGATGATGATGATGATGCATGCATTTCTGTCTGTGAGACACTGTGTGACATTATGAAGTTATCCTAATGAGGCTATACATTACAGGCACATGGATAAGGTCACTGACCTCTAGTTTTTTAAACTTTAGTTGTGTCCGTAGCTAAATTGACTTACAGTAAAAAATTCCACCAGCTACAACTCACATTGATCGAAAGGTTTACTTTGAACTTTAACCTCATTTCTCATCATAAATAAACAGAGCTCAGAGCTCAGATCTTCAGACGAAGATTGATTTCCTTCAAAATAACTGTTCAGTGGACAGATAAATCTATAAGCGTTATTTGGCTAACTGCATTGCTCAAACTGACTTTGATTAATCTGCAGGTAATCTCATGCTGTTCGGTTGTGCTCTGGTTCCACTCACTGATTTAGAAAAGCGAGATAACGAAACCATAAAAATAATAAGCAAATAAAAAAATACTCTTACAATATCTATTGCTCAAATTTAAATCCTTACTTAATCTCATAAAAAGGGTTTGTATTATCGCCTGTAGTGCATCATTTATACAGTATATACCTTGGTATATATATGAACAAAGGCGGCTGTAAAAATAATTGTTATCATTCTGTTTGATATTTCATTCAAAAACAATAACAACAAAAATTCTACCCTATAATTAAAATAAAACTACTGATAACGGGGGAGGAGGTATCATTGTGAAATAAATGCTTTCTCTAGTTCTTGATGGCCACCAGCTTTAAAAAAGGGCATGTTACTTTAAAAAAGTAATTAGTTATAGTTAATAGTTACTTCTCACAAGCAGCAGCTGATTTAATAATTAAGTTACATTATTATTAAAGTAACTAATTACTAGGGAAAATAACTGTTCCATTAAAAAAAATTTATATGCCAAATAACTTGGTTGTCCCCGATATTAAATATGTTAAATGAATGAAATGGACACTAAATAGAATTATTACTATACACCATTGTACACTAACGTACACTATTTTTATTTCTGTGGGACAATGTGAGAGACACCTATAAAATTATATATATATATATATATATATATATATATATATATATATATATATATATATATATATATATATATATATATATATATATATTTTTTTTATTACTCATATTTACCCCGGGAGTGTTACAATATTAGTGGAAGGCACAATTGAAATTGTATTAAATAAAACTAGAAATTATCAAAATCTCAAGCAAGAATGGCTATGAATGACACCGTTTCTAAAACTCTGTGATCTAAATCTGCAAAGCTTCTGTTCTGACCTATATGTGTGATGTGGGTTGACCTGTGTGAACATATATGTGATCATTTCAAGTGAGAGAGAGACAAACTAGTAGAGGAAGTTGGAAAACAAGTACGTGAGCGAGGACGTGACACTCGTGACAGAGCCTGAAACTATTCTTGCATGCACAGTGAAGAGGATGTGATGTTCAAACGGACTATCTCCATGATCATATATGACAGAAACAGAGAAAAAAATCCGCTCAGTTGCGGTCACTTGAACCGCTCTGGTTTTGTAAAAACATGTTTTGCAGCATATTGCATGTGAAGTACCATGTCAAGTCATCCAAACCAGAAGTGTTTTTTTTTTTGTCAAAAGTCACAAAGGGGTTTGGAGAAACATGGTGGAGCGTAAAGGATGGGTGATCTATTAATGTTATATTGAGAACTTTATGAAATAGAGTTTAATGACTTACCTGTAGTAAGTTAAAGAGACTCTGGAAAAGCAGGGAAAGGCACAAGAGATGTTTCAACCCTCCAGAAAATAAAACATTTTGCTTTTTAATGCCAAATGACTATTCGCAAAATTAACTTATCTCCTCAGCATTCAGGAACAAATGCACTCTTCCACTATTTGCTTATTTGTATGATTTGTAGCAATTTAGTCTTCATGCAGCTTAAGAATCTAATAGATGCCATAATTTAATACTTTAACCAGAATTAATTAGCTAAAATAGCTATTTTCTTTTTCTTCTTTACAAATCATTTAATTACCTTAGAGTCTTTATGCTTATATTCATAGCTTATTTTCTCGATGATATCTTTCTATGAAACGCACGGCAGCAATCTAATTAGACTGTGGAAATAAGCCCGAATATTTAGACATACGTATCCTCTTACGCTATGAATCTTGTTTTACAACCGAGTTAACCATAAATTGTTATAATGCTCCAAGTGAAAAGGTTTAAAACCGTTTCATTTATTGAGTTATTCCCAAAGGTGTCCTAAAATCCTTCCAGAGCCTCAGTTCTTCTCTAAACATCCACTATAATTCACTTGACACCGGTTAAAATTGGAAATGTAAGACCACCCTGTGACAAAAACATGCCATTATGAATCAAAGATCTTCCCTTAGAGTTTACAGAGGAGCCAAGTCGGATGTTCCTACACTCAGATAAGCAAAAGGGCCCTTGTGGAATCTCAATTTTCACCCGCCTTCCAGAATGTGGGCAGTGCTGTGAGTAATTACATTAATCCATTTATCATCCACTGCCCGGGCAACCTGGGAGACCGCAGCAGAGGCCAAAACCAGAGGGCTGGCATTATGCTGGGTATTTTATGCTATTATCGGCATCCATTTTGGGAGGTTTTGATTGTTAAAACGCACCGACTAGACATAACAGCAGTTTGACCCCGTGATTCAAAGCTGTGACCGTGACCTTAGCTTGTGCTCTTTTAACACATCGCAAAACAAGCAGCGGTAAACCATCAATATGACACAGCCATGAGAAAACCATCAACAGACACGAAACATTTGAGGCCACAGAGGAGTCAAGAGGTTGCAGACCGCAGTTAACCGGTTTAATCGCACTTTTAAGATTCAAAAATAAGAAAAGATTCTGATATATCAAATCTATCCTGTTTGAAACACTCACGCGGAACAAATTTCAGCGTGAATTATTATGTAAATGGTCGCATTGGACTGAATACAGCCATTTAGATCAAGGGTTTACAACGCATTTACATTCAATTATTTCTGTTTTTGCTTTAGAAATGAGGCCATTACTTTTTTTTTTTTTTAAAAGTGCACAAGGGAGAATTATGATTGGAGGAATTTTTCAGCAAGTATCAAATTTTTCACAAAACTACTATGCATGTGTTGACTTGGTAGCCCTGCATTAATTTATATCTCCGAAATCAGTTTGAAAAACACCATGCAGCTGAAATGCAGACAAAGCCATGCTAGATGAAAATATATTTAGGGAGACCAAAGTAGAGCAGTTTTCATTTACCACAAGAAAGCGCACCTTTGATTCAGTCATGGCATGCCTACACAAGTGGATCTGTAATGTCAGTAATTCAGATATGTTTCACTGATAAACTTATAGTGGTTTTGTGTGCAGGAATTGTGTGTATCTGAATACTATAAAGATGACTAGCTGTTTGCTACCCAGCAATGACTGCAGTTTGTAATCGTCTGCTTTCTCATTTGCTTTCCAGGAGATTCTCACCACGGTGCCTGTTTAGTAAGTTGCGCATCTGTAGTCGAGGTAAACATCTGTAATAATTCTCGATCCAGCCAGATATATTAAAGCATTCTGAAAGTCGTTATTGTATCATCGTATCTTTGTATTGTTTCTGTCATGAAATGTTTTATACTTGTCGAGTAATTCTGGAATGAATGAATCAATGAATGTTGTCAAGGTCAGTTTGGGCTCGCATGTTTGTTTGTTGACCAAGTTAAAATGTAGTTATTGCAATTTGATATGTATGTTTTGCACCAGTAATACACAAATTTGTGCGCGCACATGACATGCCAACTCATAAACACATACACCACACATAATGAGACATCCTCTGACCTTTCCTCGCACACCCCAAGAGAACAGTGATGAATCATCCTTTAAAAATAACCTCCTGTGTTGGGTCATTTAATGATTTACAGTTTTCATCCACATGTAATTATTACATTCATTATTTGGACAGAGATTGTCTACCGATAGCAGTGACTGAGAGAGCCTTCTTTTGTATGCTAACTAAAGATGAACATTTCAAGGGTTGTGTTATTTTAAAACATTGTATTTTTTATGAAATAAATTAGTTTAAAAACGATCTAGCCTTTGATCATATTAATTTTTCAATTTTAAAACGATAAAGTTGTTGATTGGTTGTTGCGTGTGATTACATGTGATGTGTGTGCGTGTGTGTGTGTGTGTGTGTGTATATGTATATAAATGGCTAATATTCTAGTATTACTCATGCTAGTTAACTGATAAAACCTATATTTTAACTACACTGTAAGAAAATTGAAAATGGCAGAATGAATGAACGTAGCAGTTGTTAACACGGGCGTGAACTCAAAATGCGACACATTTCCTTTTGTGTAAGAAATGCACCCACGATGCAGAATCTGGTGAATTCAAGTGGACTCCAGCTGAATTCTTGTGGTTCGCTGTGGAAATTCCCATTTTAAAAATTCAGGACACCTGCACCATACATTATGAGGAATCTCCCTCCCCCCATTTCTCTATGAAGAACCAGAGAACATCTGCTTTCCCCAAGGGCCTTCTCCAGACATTCCAGCAGATTAGTGCAGTGGGCATTCGTGCAGTACGCTCAAACCCTTTCCCTCTGAGTTCGTTCTCTATCTATCTGTCCATCTTGGTTGGGGTGAGTGAATGTATGTTTGCATCTGCCAATCCTGTTTGTGTAATCTGGGGCCCAGTAGAAGCCACAGAAGGGCTGTAAGGGCCTCTATCTGGGTTGGTCTAGTATAGACACGGCTTTTTAACCATTCTCTGCTCGGTAATGAGGCATCATGTCAAACAATAAGGCATCCATGAGACTGTGACAGAGAGAGACAGTGTAGAATCGCAACAGGCCGAAAACAAAAAAAAGCATTGGAATATAACAGCTTGCAAAAGAGTAAAATATTTTGCTCATAGTTTGCTCGTTTATTCTTCAAAGAAAGACAGTATTCTCAGTTATACGTTTAAAAAAAGAAATATGAAAAATGAACAAATCTGTAAACAAGTGTCCTATGCTCGTTTAAAGGAAACTTGGCACAAATGACCAAATGTTAATGTTAGGTAACTTTATTAGTTATCATGAACTGGTTAAAGTTGGTTGCTTTGTATCATTTACTCACAAAGCGACCAATTTGTGATATTTTTTTTCCAACAGTTCAGCACAGGACAATCTTTTTAGTGGTTTTTAGTCCTTTGTAAGAAGACTTGGTAATGAAGGAAGAAAAAAAAGCCCAAGACAATTAGTAGGTTAGAAAGATTAGAAAAAAAGACTGATCTGAGTGATCTGTTAGTGGAGGATGTGTTCATGATCAGATAAGAAGGAAAATGCACCTCGTGTCTGGGCGGGTGGGCGGATGTCCGTTAAAATGGTCAAAGTTTCTGAGAACCTGGAGTCGTCTGGGGCCAATGTCAGTGTGTGCCACATTATTTTACATGTGCTTAAATGAGGTGCTTCAGAAAACGTTTTACAGCATGGATAATATATAGCCTCAATACAAAAAAATAATTAAAAAAAATTAAATAATTTAAAGCTGACTTTCTTGGTTTTCTAAGAATGACTTTAATAAGTGATATATTTGTGAGTAAGAAACTGAAACTGGTTGCAAATCGATGTGTCGCAATAATCTTTTATCAGAGTTTTCACCTATTATGATATGAAGCTTCTCAATGGAGGTTTTACTTTTATCAGTCAGAAATTCTCAGTTAAGCTTTAAAACATAAATGCTGGTGTTTCTTCTAAAATTCCTAATTAAAAAAACTCAATCAATCAAAATAATAATAATAATAACAAATATATATGACTGCACACACACACACACACACACACACATATATATATATATATATATATATATATATATATATATATATATATATATATATATACATTTATGCGTGTATGTATTTATTTTTTGTCACATTTATGTCACATTGATATGCATTCGCAGAGCATGTTTTGAGTTTAAAAATTGAAGACAGGTGCATTTTATCGTTGAGTATATACATATTCTCCCACTCACAAGTAGAAATCTCTTAAAATAATAATAATAATAATAATAACAATAATACAAAAAATTCTCAGTTTTTGTCCTTAAACCCACTGACTCTGATAAGTGAAGTGTAAAGTCTCTGTGTGTGTTTTCTTGTGTGGTTAAGGAAATTAAGACACCAAGTTTCAGTGTCACAATGTCAGGCACGTCTTTGGAGCAGCCAAGGAGCCTAAATCCTCCGGCTAACTTGAACAATGATCTCCAGTGGTCTGAGATATGCACCGTAAACCAGCCAGCATTCCTGGACACAATTACAGAACCGAGCCATATGGGCCTGTCCAAAACACCTACACATGACAGACAAAAGCCCCGACTGTTCGAAAACAAGGGAACTCTGATTGCTGGCCTTGTCACCCCTGCAATCTCCTCCCAGAGTAGCGTTCAAATCATATTATCATAGTTAACTCAATAAATTGTGAAGACATTTCCACTTGTTCTTCGATAATGAAATGTGCCATTATGTCAGAGAGGAAGGGAAGGTTATTGCTGTGTTAACTGTGATTGACCCTGAAATAATTAAATAAGAAAATAAATAAAATCCAGTGTAGAATGTAGTCTGCTTTTGAGTCTTTTTATCCAGTTAAAAACTACAACAAAGTCATTTGGTATTAAACAAACTGTAATGTTGCATTGAGTAGTTAAAGCTAAAGTAAAAAAAAAGATTGAATGTTCAACCACCGGCCAAAAGCTTGTATTAGGTACATGCAGATATATTTACACAACATAATTATGTGTTAATGGCCTGCACAGCCATTCTGTGGGGAAAAACACTGGATGTAATTCAGTTTGCTGTGAATTATTCCAGATGTAATGTAGAAATACATCTGCAAGAGATTAGTTGTGACTATACACACGGACCCATAACATACTTTTCAATGTAGAAAGGTAGAAAAAGTAGAAAAGGAGTTTTTCCAACTACTTACTCTCTTATAGCAACCTTTAGAATTCAACACAAAAAATTAACACAACGGCACATGGACTTAAGCTAGCATAGCTAGTGTTTAGGTTCAATGTCAGTATTTTTTGAATCATAGTCTATTTCAACCAATGTAAGCAACCATCTAAAGTCAATTGCGGAGTTGAGAATTCCTAATAGGACAAATATAAATCTATAATTAAGGCTTGTTTTTTCAGTAACACTTATGATTAATGTATGTGCTGTTGATTAGTATTATAACATATATATAAAGTATATATTCTGCATTCTATACATTCTACGTCCCTAATTCTGCCAAATACCTAAACTTAACAACTACCTTACTAACTATTAACGAGCAGGTATTTAGGAGTTATTAAAGAAAAAACAAAACTGATTCAAACTTTGCACACTAAATACTCTAACCAAAAATGGAAAACTAAACATTAAATGAATATTCTAGAGTCACAAGATGTGCTGTAAGTATCGCCATCACAAAGATTCCGATGACAATTTCCCTGAAAGTTTGAGTTAGAATAGTTTGCGAGAATGTGATTATACACAGTATTTAAAAGCAGACTAGTGAGGAGATGAGTTTAGCTGTCAGGGTTGATGACTTTTAAAGTTTCAAACAACCTGGGTAGTCTCATTTAGCTGTTAGCAACCGCTTGATAAAAAAATGTGAAACCGGAATAACTAAATGCTAATTCAATCCTACAAAATATGTCATCCCTGCAGCACTCAAAACTGACTTTTTATTTATGTTCCTATATGGATTTTTTAAATAAAACTCACTCAGTATGCATACGCCTGCCATGTTTTGGATTCAATCGGTCCACTCCATCCCCCCCAACCCCAAAGAGGCAACAGTACTTCTGAGGACCATGAAAAGTAATCGCTACATGAATTTATTTCCTTTTTGCTCTTGCCAGAGAAGGCAGTGGTGGTGACAGCCAGGGTTTTTCCTGTTGTGTCCTGGTCTCACTCCAGAAAGCTGTTAGACTCATTAACAGACTGAAAATGCATCCCGGCCATGTGCCATACCACCACTGACACGCTATGGGCTGGAGACACGTGGTAAGATGGAAAATGGCAAAAGATGTTAAAAAAGAATACAATTTAAAAACTGTGAAATGCAGCCACTTCTTTGCTGGTCGTGGAACAATGTTTCTATCAGCCAATCAGAGGGGTAGGCCTATGGGCTTCTTACAACATCTACAGTTTTGCTTCTGATTTTAGGTAAAGTTAATAGTTACGTTTGGGCTTAGGACAAGACGGACCAAACATGTCCTACTTGGCAAAATCACAGTTTATAATAAGCATCTACAGTTTTAGTCCAAAAGTAAAAATATTTCAGAGAGAAAAATGTGGGCTAGAAAAATTAATTTTGACTGCAATAATGTTACATTGCTTGTTGTGCACATAAAAACAGATGGAGGTTGTTGAGTCGGGTGAGTGGGGCAAATAATCAAGTTGAAGTGACACAAAATGACCAGTCTGTAGAGTAAACTGGACAGTATTGATTTTTTTTTTTCTTTCATACACCACAATGTCCGACTCATTCAAAACATCCGGTGCATGGCGCTTCAACATGCTTTGAAGTTACCTGATACTCTTCAAGTAATTGTGTGAAAATCATTAATGGTAACTCTACATTTCTGTGAAAAGGAATAAGAGGTTTCAGAGTTTTACTGTCTCTAGTGTTCATTTCTTTTGAAATCTGCAGTGATCTGTAATTGTTGGTACGCTGTCACGAATCCGGATTATGAACTTCTGTTCACTGACCACCATAGGTCACTGCCTTTGGCTCTTGCACTACACCACTGTTGGACTTAATTTCCTATCCTCCATTGTACAGATTGATTACACCTGCATTCAATTACACAGTCTCACCCGATTAAACAGCTGCTCCCAATCAGACTCACGCTATATAATCCTTGGACTTTCTCCCACTCAGTGCTGAGTATTGTTTTGCATATATCAGTGTGATTGCTGATAGATACTTTACGGAGCACTGTGGGTGTCTCAGAGGATCGCGACACCGCATTCACTACTGATGCACTCGATTCCACTCACAAGATGGCAGTAACAACAGAGCCTGATTACAAGATGGTGGACACCACAGCGTCCCGTTTTGTCTCAGCTACCAATCATGAGCCAGGTCAGGTCAAAGCTGATTGTCATGAGTGAAGTCAAATCACTGTTGAGCTTCATGAGCCCAGTCAAAAAAACGGATAATGTTCACGAGTCAGGTCAAATCACCATTGTTCCTCATGGTTCCGGTCAAGTCATGGCATTACTAATCTACATGATTTCTTACCAGTCAGCCCTGCCAGTCATGTCAAATCATCGCTGATCTGCCAAGGTCATGTCATATCTTATATAGAGTTTCGTTACATCCTGTCTAATACACCCAGATCTTCTTCAGTCCTTTACGTTCACCACCTAGCATCTAGTGTTACAGAAAAGCCAATGCTGTCTGTTCACAAGGCTGGTTTCTTCGGAATTACTCACACCAGCCCTCCTGTTTGTGAACTGATTCTCCTGTCTGAAGCCCTCCACTTGATGGGGGTCACTTTGTATTGCGTTTGGACTGCATACACTGCCATAGAATTTTCTAAAATGACCACTACTACTTCTGAGGTGGCGGTGGTGCTCGCCTCAGCTTCAGGTATGGTGATGCAGAACTCTCACCCTATCCTATCCTGGCTAACGAGGCCATCAATGAGCTCTCATTCTATTCTGCACCAGACATTTTGTGAGCCAAGTATCTGTTTACTGTACATCAGGCTGTGCCAAGGCAATGTAATTTCCCATACTTCGTTTGTACAGACTGATTACACCTGTATTCAGTTACACACACTATACACACTTATATACACCTTGGACATTTTCCCACTCAATGCTGAGTATTGTTTAGTGCATATCACTGTAATAGCTGATAGCTACATTATGGAGGCTCTTCTAATTTTTGCCTATTCTAGTCAAAGTGTTGCCTAGCCTGTTTTACTGTGCTTAGGTTCTTGCCTGTGTATCTTGGATTCATCTTTTGTCTTGTCATTTGGATTGTGTTTGCACCTCGCCTGGATTATTTCCTGTTTGTGGATTATCTCTCATTGCTTCACCCCTGGATTAATTTTGGCGATTGAAGAACCCAGCTTGCCCTAGGATTACTCTTTTGTTTTGCTATGCCATACCCATTTGATATTTTTCGCCATTTGTCTTTTTGACTACATAACATACGCATTTCGTGTCTCGCTAAAAATTGCACACAAACAAGACTATACAGGGGAAATAATCTTGTAAAATTGAAAACACTTTTCAGGTGGTATTATTCATTTAGTTGCAAACACCTGCATTTGACACCCAATTTGTAAAAAAAAAAAAAAAAATCAAAAGGTGACCTGTTTCTTTACAGAACAGGTGAGCCATGTTCACAAAAAACTTGATTATACCTTTAGGTATCCTTACTCAGGTGTGCATGTTGACAGCAAAGCCTCAGAGAGTTTACGGAGGGAAATCTGGAACTACTGTCTTTGTCCTGTTTCAGCCGGTGAAATCAAAAGCAAATGCTCCTGAAGTCTGATGGTAGGTATTAAAGTCTCAGTCAAACAAGATATAAAACAAGAGCTAATTTCTTGTTTTGATACAGTAACTGCTAACACCAAGTTACCCTTTTTTAACGTTATTTATTTTAATAATTTTCCACAGTATATGGAGAGAGAGTCAGTATAAGGTAGACAGGCACATGACACATAACTCATGTGAAAAACACATATTTATGTATTGTTATATTACCCAAGCACAAGTTATTTGTCACGTTTTTTCTTCGGCCTTGATTCATTACACGAAACGAAAGTGCTCCTCAGTTCGGCTTGCAAAAAGATCAGCAAAGAAACTGGAGCTGACATATACTGAGAGGTCAGAGATCATGCAGGGTCAGGCCTCCACCCACAGGATAACACATAAATCTATTCCCCTAAGGCTGAGAGAGTCAAGCGTGTACATGTAAACCCTGCTGGACATGTCTTAATTATAGTGAACTTGAACATAAGACTCACCAGATAACACCCTAGAGCATTGAAGCCTATTACTTTAACCAAAGCAATAACAAAAGGAACTGTAAACTGAAGACAGTTTTGGACTCTTTGCTCTTTGTTAGATGAATACAGTGGAGAGTGGTGGGATATTATCAGGGAAGGAGAGGGAGGAGTAAGACAAAGTCTATAGTGTTGAAATTGCATTGCCCTCACAAGCTTGTCAGAACATGTCCACTAAACACTGTGTCATGTATTGTGAACTACTTTTATAGGGCTTTGTATCATATTTGGAGCTTGGGACAACATGACACAACGTGATGGCAGAATTTTGACTTTTGGGTAAACAAAAGGAAAAGTCAAACTATGAGCAATAAGTTGTGGTCTTTGGAAAAATCAGTGTCAAAATAGGTCTTCAATTAGTCTTCCACCAAATGGTTAGCTTCAGACATGTTTAATTAAACTATCCAGTCTCTTGCATCTTGTTCACTCTCCTCACCTCTTATTGCTTTGCCCTCCCCCACCTACATGGGAAAGAGGGCTTTGTCTGTAGGCAGACGTCACCGCTAATAATTTGTTACAGAGCTTTCGCAAGGTTCTTCTGTTAAAGCGCGGATTAAAATGGAGGTGGTCACTGGGGGATGTTCTTCTGTGATTGTAGAGTTATTAACAGGATTTGCTTCAGCTCAGTATATCAAAGTCTCCCACTGCGATAAACAGTCAGCACATCAGCAAATTAAAAAGTTGCCCACAGGTGTGTCATCTCTCCATCTACTGACCAAGGAATAAAGCACTAATTGCTTTTAAATTCTGTTAAAGGGCCATCAAATTAAAGGAAGGGGAGAGAAGGGGTTTTACTGAGGGTTGAGGTGCTGTGCAAGGCAGTAGTGTTATTATCCCAGAGTGGTCAATAACAGCAAGCAAGATCCGTGCAGCCACAAGGACAGGACAAGATATGAGTCTCTGAGCTTTCTTATAGCTCATTTGGAAAACATAAATAAACAAATAAATAAATATATGCATACATACATACATACAAAGGGTAAGAAAAAGGAAATCTGGGCCTTTCGCACCAAATTTAGTTCCAGAACTAGTACTGGGATGATTTTGCTCAAAGTATTTCTCCATTTAAAGGGTTGCATTTGCACCCAGAGTGGGTACTAGAAAGTAAATCCGGTCGACAGTGACATTATATGTGCTTGGCGTTCAACAAAGGAAACAAAGAAGAACAAAGTTAACAACAGGAGGATGGAAGACACTGTAGTCGGAGCTATGTTTTTTTTTGCTTCTCAGGGTTTCACAATAATAGACATTCAATGTAGACATATACATCAAACGACTGAAAACACGGGAAGGAAGTCTAAGAATCTCCAGCATCAACTAGCAGTGCTACATGTCATTGTCTACTGTGTTTTATGTTTCTCTCAGCCTTAGTCTTCCGGTAAATTTTGTTTAAACAAGAAATAAGTTGATTTCAATTTATACTCAGTATATGTTTAAATGGTGGTTTAAATTATGGTAAGGGCATTTTTGTATGAGTTAAGCCAATCAGCTTACACTTAAATAAATGACTGTTCCTAGACTTTCTTTTTTAGACTTTTTAGAGCTAATTTACTTCCTCCAAATGGAGCAGCTGTAACTAAAATCATTTCTAGGTCCTGTTGCGCAAACACGCCAAAAAATGGGTAGTTCCACAATTAGTTTGGGTACTACGAAATGGTTCCTGCAGTGCAAAATGCTGTTTAAGTGGCACATTTTAGCATGCGTTGTTTAATGAATCAGCATAATGCAAAGCGATGAGGTTAGAATGAGGCAGTTCTAAACTAGATTGGACCTGACACAATCCATAAGTAGGGAGATTGTGAAGTCTTTATGCAGTTGACACCAAGCGTTAGAATTAGCATGGTTACTTTTGTGGTGTGCCATTATGATTTTACAATATTCATCGCCAATGTTCATCAACCCACATTAATAAAAACATGTTCGCAAAGCTTGTGACAATTAATTATGCCTTGCTGACACTATTCACTTGCTGGCACTTCACAAATGTGAGAAGCCTTCTGAAGGAATGCAGATGATATTTTTCCACAACTAAGAACTAAGTGTTCCTGTTAGTATATTTCAATTCAATAGCGTGCTTCAGTAATTGGGCAAAAGTGTTGAGGCATTTGACACAGGCATTAATCTGTGTCTGTGTAGGTGGTCCTGTTCTTGAGATGTATATATTGTTTTTGATAAATGTAAATTGTGTAGCTACTGGTGTGAAACCATGTTGTCTTACATTATAAATGGACTTATACTTTGTTTCGGAGGTAAATGTAAATGTATATTGAGATTCCTTTAATGTGGTCTATAGGACAGTTGTACATCATTTCTAGAACATGAACGAGGTTAAGCAAAGCAAGAGAAAACACTCAACAGAGCATATATTGAAACCATGAGATGTCTTTCAAAGCAACTCGGAGGAAGTGAGTTACACATAGAAAACACCTCTGTACATTCCTAACAAATAAACCAGAGTGCATATCCTCTGTGATCCACTGCACACTTTTGTATCGGTTGAGAGTCTATGATATACACAGACTACAGAGTAGACGTTTAGTGCTAGATGACAGGATGTCTAGCCTGCAGTGCATCATTTCTCGGATCCTGTCTGGTTACTGAAACCCTGCGACTGACATTCGGTTAACAGTTCATGGATTTTTTTTTTTCTTTACAAGTCAAAATGCAGTCCAGATATTTGGCAACGTGTCAAATTTGTCCCGTTTGTCTTTGATTTGCCACATCATCACATTCGGACCAGAAGATGTTCTGATGTTGAGTGACTGCGGCCTGTATGGTGTGTGTATGTGTGTGTGTCTATGTCTGTAACACCTATACTCTTCTGTTCTCAGGAGTAAAATAGCAGTTTTGATGGGATGTGCCGGTAATACACACCTTCTTGGCTGACTCACTGAGAGAGAAGTGGAGGGGAGGCAGGAGAAACAAAGAGATCATTCAATGTGTGGAGGAGGTCTAGTTAGAGTACACCTGCTCTCAGGACTGCTGCACAACTGCCACCTAACAGCCACCCTATACTAACTTGCACCTAAACGCCGCGGGTTACTGCAGTTATGCACTCTGCCCTATAATCAGAAACACTTTGATGGGGGCAAGAAAAGGGGGCAATTTATTCCATTGTTTTATAATTATTATTATTATTTATTTATTTAATTGTATTTATTTTTGTTTTTTTCCCAAATAGGTTTTTCATTTATTTTATGTCTTTGGATCAAATAATGTGTATATGTACTAAACTATTCAACTGTATAAACTACTAAACATAATGTTTTGTTAGTTAAATATGTCACTTGAAAATCTATTTCACATAGTAACATCTAAATACATTTTTATACAAGTTCAATAAATAAATAAATAAATATAAGACAGAATATAGATGATCGTGAATAATGCAACATGCCTAATTCATGAGCCTGATACTTTATATGCATAGCATTGTTTCTAGAGCAAGGCTGTTTGGAAAACGGAGATCTGGCAAACATTGGATTTGATTTGATCCTACATTTTATGGACTTTAAACAATATGCATTCATTCATTCATTCATTTGTTTGTTTATAGTGGTCACACATGATTTTTTTAATGTTCTACTAATTATAAGTAACTTTGCAACTACTTCACCTGACTCCTTCATTTGTAACTACACATCAACTAATTCACATTGGAGTATTAGTATAATAAGTACTTTGACATAGATGCAGTTACTTACAGTTATGTCTGTTTTAGGACCATTAAAATCAAGTGTTATTTATTTTTATGCTTATGGATATTTTATATGGTTTAAAAAAAAATATCATGCGCTCATATTTCAGATGACTTAAAGTGCTCTATTTTTGCGCACTAATTTTGTACTTAATATATTAAAAATGATTCATTAGTACGTCTTAAAATAACTATAAGATTATCTAAATGTACTTAACTGTGCTATTTTGAGACATTATGAATTTTAACATACTATCTTTGTTTTAAAAAATTTATTTAGTTACCACTTATAGCACACTTGAAACCATCTTTCATATAATAGTACATTTTAATTACATTATGGAAGTTGGTTCTTCTTTTCTTTTCTTTTTTTACCTGGGCATCTGTAAAAATCATTTTGATAGGAAAGGATGATGAATACAAAAAAATAATTAAAAAATGCATACAAAAGTTTTGGGCTCGGTGCGCAAGGACCTTTAGCCCCACCCCAAACACTGTAGGATACTGGTTAATCAACAAGCGTTTATTGTGGGAAGCCACGTGTCTATGCCAGCTCTTAAACATACAAAAAAGTGCCTGATGTACATGATGCAACACATTATTTATACTAAAAAGAAAACAGGGAAGAAAAAAGGATGAAAAAATCCTTTTTACCATATGAAGGGCTGTAAACATTTTACTAGCACTAACCATTTAATTTAAGTCATATAGTCTGTGGCTTCTATCCAAAGCGGTGCAGCGTATTAATCATTTATAGCATCTGGAGAGCACAAACTGCACTTCTGGAAGCTTCCATTCTCTCATTACCGCTCAACAGCACCGCAATAATTACATGCAGTTTGCTGCATGGAGACACGAAGTTCCATTTGTCTGTGCATAATCTCCAAATAATATACCTAAAGTATTTGCTTTAAACCAAACGTGCTAACAAAGAACATAACAAATGTATAGGATATTGTGATAAAGTGAATCAACATTGCATTTACACTGCAGTTTGTGTGTTGCAGTTACAATGTGTCTTGAATTCATTTATTTAGTTTTAACACAAAATGTGGGGATGTTCAACATGGAAACTGCAGTTCATAGAAATGATGAGCTATCTGATAGGGCCACTGTAAATGAAAATGAAGACTCTTCTGTCTTCTATTAAGGCAGTGCAGTTGCTTCTAGCGGTTTCATTGTTGTATATACAATTTTCTCTTTTCACATACAGTGATACAATAACCAGAATGAGCCACTTTATAACCACCAGAATACGTTTTGACACTGAAATGCTACAAAACATACTGTACTGATTTATTTATTACACTTATTGTTGTGTGTATAATTCTGTGAAAGCACCCTCAGCGCTTTCTGCATCCCTGAGCCACACAGTGATTCGTTCAGTCTTGAAGACAGTCTTGAAAGCAGCCGCTGCAATCTTCCATATAAGATACGCAATGGTATTGTGTCTGATTCCTTCAAACCGTATCTGGAGGTTTCCCTGGTTAGTTTGAAAGGGTCTTGTTTTTGTTGGTTTGACTATCATACAGGCTTTTGATGGCTTTGTTTTGTACTTTATTTAAGCATTGCTGTGGTCTGGCAAATATGGTCAGTGGGCAGTTTTCTGGACTGAACGCTATTAGTGGCTCATTGTCTTTGTGCTCACTTTGTTAAAAGATAAGAAAATGTGTGCCCCTTAAATGACTTATAATCAAGTAATCTCAGTTAAATCACATTATGTAGGTCTCACGTATCAGATTTAGTAAATGAACTTAAATTAAATTACACATAATTACATTTTTCGTCAATTTATGAATAAGTGAATTGTGTATACTGACATGCACAAATGAAATGCACTACCGTGTTAGCTATAGTAAATTTGTAAGTACATATCAACCATCAGTTATTAGTAGACTGTCTGCTTAATATCTACTAACACTTTCTTTGGTGGTCCCATTGTAATAACAATAGGTAAATACACGTCAACTTGGCATATAGTTTCAAATTAATAAGAGCTAGCTGGAATATACTTGCAAAGCTACTATAGTTAGTCCAGCGCTTAACGTGGGCAGCTGAAATAAAGTGTAACCATATTATTTAACTGTGCTATTCAACATTAATTTACAAATCAGACACTTGTTTGATCAGAAGGAAATATGCTTGAAGGAGTGAAAACTATGTATTTTGAAGCCGTCAAAGCAGTGTTGCTGCACGGACCGTGTTTTTGGGTTAATAAAACGTTTTTAAGGGTTTTGAGAATGCTGGGTCATGCTCGCATCACATACTGCCTTTAATATACAGCAAACCGCCGTTACCTTAAAATGTGTTTTGACTGCATGCATGTGGGTCTCCACGGGGGAGAGTTTTTTTATAGAGGACATAAAATGCAACAACTAAGGAGACCAAATCTTGACAAACACTCTCAAATCCAAAGGATAAACACACTACCATACCACAGCCAAGAGGTGGGCGATGGGTAGTATAATGTATTTGACAATGTCTGTATGATCATTATAGAGGATAATTTGCCATGTCCAAGATCATTTTTTAATCAGTAATAAATGAATCCGAATATTTTAATCAGTTCATGGATAACTCACACGTTAAAACCAATGACCTTTTGAAATTGCTAATGTTATTGCTAATGTAATAAACACAAAACCATTGTCATTGTAACATAACCTTCCTCGAGTTTCCAGGACATATCATTGCAACTCATATTTGATTTGTGGTGTTTGCAAAATTCAGTAAACATCACAAGAGTAATGAATAAGGCAGCAAAACTGGGAGCTTTAACTAAATACAGTGTCTGTACTGCTGTGTCTGATCACATCAGAATGAGACTCTGGCCTCACTGGCAACTTCCTGTGAAAGGAAATGATTGATCTGAAGAGTTGCAAACATCAACCCAGTTCCTTTTTGAAGTCATACGATCCATTGACGATTTTAAACCTTGCTTTAATATATTTGGAAATTTGTAAAGAAAATTATGTTCATGGATAGGTGTGTAATAAATGATGGCAGTATATTAAAGGATGCATTTGAACACAGTTTGAACAGTTGAGTATTATAGCCAACAAATATGCAAGCTTAAGGATTTACTTTACTGTCATTCTCTGATAAATACAATAAATATATAGTTTAAACTGCATTACTCCAGCTGGCATAGCAATGATTTCTTTAGGCTGCCAAAATAGACAACAACAACAAAAAAAAACAACCGTAATAAGCGTATAAATACGATCAAGCGGCAACCTCACGGTCCTCCTTGTGAAACACGAAAGTGATTAAAACTGACCACTAGAGGCTGGCCAAAAGGAAGTCAGTCAAATACACTCCACATATTAAAATGCCCAACTTTATTTTTTAAAATATGTTTACAGCCTGGTATATACAGTTTTTTTAATACAGATTTTTGAGCTTCAGAAACATTCTTCAGAAACCTACGGGTGACGTTATGGACACTACGTCCATTTTACAGTCTATAACCCTATACCATGAAAATTAATGTTATCTAGGGTCCCCTCGTGTGGTTTAGAAATTAGCCCACCACATCCTAATTTTGTGTGACGCGCATGAAATGACAATGAAATGATGTATTACTGTTATTACCATGATTGTTTATTTAAATGCAATGCGTGGACTTTTTACACTGATCTTACTGTAATTTGGATTTTTTAATAGTTGTAATTCATGCGAATGACCACACCTAATCCACTCCCACTAAATTTACCTCTCACAGAAAAATTGCTAACTCATGATTTATAGTGCCTTAACAGTTTTTGAAGGCGTGCATTCTCTGGGTCGCATGATCACAAAATCATTGTATATAACTCAATGCGCTATCAAGTGAGCTACTCGAAACCTAAATTATGACAAAGATAAAAGAGTACAAAACATTAATATGAAAATGTCCCGTTGACAATAGGGGCGTAATTGTAGTGTATGTTCTGATGGTAACACTTTGTAGTGTCAGTTTGGTTACAATACTGCAGTTCTTTTGCTGATTTTTACTGTAGCACAATGAAGTCTCGCACTTAGATTGTTTATTTTAAAGTAACGCTCTGTTAATACTCTATTAATATTTTTTTATTTGCAGTTGCATTTGCACAAAACCCCCCAATCGCTAAAAGAGGAGCTAACATAGGATTTAACTATCGAAATATGAACACTGTAATTAAATTATATAATGTCTAAGCATGAAAGTAATTTATTCGATATGAAACAAAGACACATTGTGGTAAACAGCATTACACAATAAAAATCCGCTGCAGAGGAAGAGAAGAAGAGAGAGATGCAGGCATGACATCAAGCAAAGGTTAACTGACACAGACGTGATGTTGGTCACTGAAGCTCAGGTCTTGGGTCACAGCCAAACCATGCGATGAGCCCCTTCACCCGCAACAGCCACAAGAGCTCTCACATTACGTCAGAGCGATATCTTCGAACTCTGATCCCAACACACAACCGAGCCTCCTTTTCTCTTGCTTTTATCACTCGCTCCACAAGGCCAATTTGTTGTGGTAGGCCGGCATCTCCAAGTCCCGATCTTGTTACATGAACTTGGATTTAGCTCAACTAAGTGTTTTGGGCTGGTTCCAGACTGGTTATGGTAAGCAACATGAACGGTGGAGGAGAGCTGAGAAAGAGAGAAATGATAGGGCTTGTAGGGAAGATATCAGAAAATAGCAAAGTGCCATTTTATCAGAAAGTTCCAAAAATAGACAGAAAACTGACTACATGGGATAGATCTTAATCCCTGCAATTTTCCCACTTATTACGGGAATGGAAATTCACAGTAGGACACAACATCTAAGACCACTAGTTATTTTAACAGACAGTTAACTATTATTTTGTTCCAAACACATGAGACTTCTATCTTCTAAGACACATTAAAACATCTTTAAACCTGAGAGGTTTCAGTCTCTACATTGAAAGTCTAGGTAACCAAAACGTGGATGTCATTAAGTCATTGTAAGATGAACTGGTAACACTTTAGAATAGGAAACACTTATTCACTATTAATATTCTGTTTTTCCTCAATAAATTCCTAAATTGCTACTTATTAATAGTTAGTGAGGTAGTTGTTAAGGTCAACATGAAATCAAAACTGACTATATTAATTTTGTTAGCTCACGTTGCTATTTTTGTGGTGAACAATTCATTCACTGCAAGTCAATCCAGAAAATAAATAAATAAAATAGTTTGTCTTTGTAATCTTTAATACAAATCTGAAAATGATCCTCCCTTGTAAAATGACATGTCTTTTCTGATGACATCAGTTGACGGCTTGGGAATGAGCATGACAATCCCTAACTACGCACCTCCCACTGTCAGTGTTCATTTCTGAATGAAACGCCTACTTTACTATATCCAATCAATTCAAAGTAGAAATAAGTGTCAATATTCTGTTTCTATTATAAGTATACCACAATATGAAAGTAAAATCGGTCGACAACTTCGAGTTCACATGGACTTTAGGTAGGTATTGGGTAGGATTAGGGATGTAGGATAAGGTCATGTAGAACTCATTGACACCTTTTTGAGACCCATTTATATAATTTGAATAGTCTCTATAATTAAATAGTATAGTCTCTGAATAATACCACATGTAATTTTGCTTTTAAGGCATTTTTTTTTGTATCTTCTATGTTGTTTTGACTCACTAGGTACTATGTATGAGGAAATTAGAAGAATTATCTCCAAGTGGAATTATTTGTTCATCCAAACTGCCCAAAAATACTAATAAAAATGCAATAAATCAATCCAGAACACTAAATACAGTGCAGAGGTAAAAGAAGACAAATGCTGAGGCCCAGTAAATGACCTGATAATAAAGTGAAGATCATTTCTGATATCATATCTATTATTCTCTGAGAAACTTTATGTGTGTCTTTGTTCAAGAGCTAGGTACTAAGCAGTCAGCCCAAGGTCATGTTACCTCTGTGCTTTGGTGCTGAGCTAATCACCGTCATCCGGTGATAAAGATCTTTGAGCCATTGAGTGGACAAGACATGATTGCTGCAGTCAGTAGAGTGAACCTAGACTTAAACCTAAACTCAGTCCACCTCACTGACCTCCGCCGCATCACTGTTTCTGTCACGAAATTATTCGAATGAAGGATGTGGTTATACTGTTGGTAAAGCTTCTATTACTTCTGAGAGTGTTATCAAAGAGTTCTGGCCAGTGCATTGTAAGGTTTTCTCATAACGGAAATTGATAAAGTTATTTTCAAACAAATTGACTCCTTGAGAACAACAACAAAAAAAAAAAAAATGGTTTCACTTGATGATCTCTTTAGTTCTGTTGACTAAGTAACACTGCACCTACATATCTATTAATTCTCATGTTAGTAGATCATTAGTAGATTAGTAGGTTAGGATTACAAAAAAGTTGACGTACTTGACGTACTAGACTATTGACTCAATAATCAGTAGAATGTCTGTTGAGACCATCAAAACAAATAGTTAGAAGATATTAATCAGACAATGTAATAATTTTCTAATGATTGTTAAATGTATGACTTGTAGGTTGCCGTGATTTTGCCATGTAAGACATGATCCTGGATCAACATTTTTTGTTTTTAAATATATAGACTTATCCCAACCTCTACCCCTAAACTTTACTCTACCCTAAAACAGATATTTCCTGAAAAATTATCCCTCAAATCCGATTGGTTGACTGGATCAGACTGCTCAAAAGGGACCATGAAGATAAAGTGTTACCAAAAAACAAAAACAAGTGTTGGCCTTTCAAAGCACAGGCACATGTTATTTGGCACATACATATTGAAACATGGAGGTAGGGGAAAGTTTTGTCTACACCAACCCAACCCCACTCCCCCAAAGGTACATTGCAGGTTCTGGCCCGGTTTCCACCAGAGCGTGGGACACAAGGACCAAGACATAGTGCAAGAAAAGCCTCTTTTGAAAGTAAACAGATACATAATTGTGAAAACAAGGAAGAAGTAGGCATCTAGAGCATGTGGGCATTCCTGGAATGCTGAAGCATCAGGACAAAGAGCTGCAGTGATGGCAGTCTTAGACTGACTGCAGGGACACAGCCATCGGATTGCAGCGCTGAGGAAAAAAAATACCAGATTGTGAATGAAGAATTTTTCTCACAGTGAAAGGGGTCAAAGGATTCTAAATGCCCCTTCTTTGGCTGCCCTTTTTTTCGCATGGGTGTCGTGGGGGCAGGCAAGCCAACATTCTCAGTTTCCTTTGTGCATTAATAAATGTACGAAGATGAAATTACAGGTTGATCCCATTGACTTCTGTGAAATCTGTGCATTGTTACAAGGTCCGCATTGTTCTGTGGCATCAGAAAGTGGACTGTTTCAGCATGATAGCCAGTTCCATTGTAAAGTGAATATCATTGCGCTTGACTTCGGTGTAGGCAAAAATGGGATTCATCATTTGGAATTTCTCTGGTCCCAGACACAAGACACACAAACCCATGAGAGCTTTGTTCGTATTTAAAACACAAATTAAGACCTATACCACTGCTTGGGGGTGGTCGAGTCTTACATTCCATAACCCAGCTAATGGATGCCTGGATTTATGAACAGGGAATAACTGCAAATCCTTTCATTTATATGATGCATTGCAAGAATAGAATGCAGAGGAAAAACACATTATACTTTTCTTTCCTTTTTTTAACATTTCATTTAAAAACAGTGTGATGTAGAGTACTGTGCAAAAACCCATTAGTATTATTAGCCATTATAATATTATTAATAATAATCCAGTGATAGTTTAGAATAAGGAACACTAAATCACTACTGATTACTAATTGTTCCTCAGTAAATTCCTAATTTTATCTCATTAATAGTTAGTAAGGTAGTTGTTTGGTTTAGATATCGATATTCAGTAAAATGACAACTAAAAAGATACACAAGTACAGTAATTAGTATAGATTAGTGTAGATGTGACCAATAAGAATTTCAGATGGTCCTGTTGTGCTTTCAGAAATCAAATCTGCAGTATTCCATCTCGATTTCAAACTGATATATCTCTTTCTCCACCTTCAACATTTTCTAGCGTTTAATGCATGCCACATTGTCCTGTGTAATTTAGTATTTTTATTTCATTTCTTCGGTTAGTATTGCAGATTCCTGTTGGACGTAAACTTGATGGCTCAAGTGTTCCATGGACACATTTACAACTGTCAGTCACAAAACCACCAGCTTCCACTACACATTGACAGGTTTTTCCTATGTCCACCTCCTCCTCAACCCACGCCAAACCAACCTATTAAACACTTTCTCATTAACACACATCAAGGGTGAACAGCATTCATCTCCACCAAGTCTAATGGGAGCAGGCTTGAGACAATCAAGTCAATGAGTCTTTTCAGTACAGGAGTGCTGAGATTGTCTGCGGGTGGACACTTCTGCCAGAGAGAGCACTTCTGTCCAGCAGAATCATTCCTTAGCCCAAGTTTTCACTCTTGTACATGAATACTTTCAATGCAAAACGTTCAGTCATTTTTAGTGATACAAAAAAACTGTGTATGTTTGATATTTGCAAATTGGTATTTCATATCATATTATTCACATTAAAATTATTTCTGTAAACAAACAAAAAAGCATTCGGTTGTGAAAAGCGATTTTTTTTTGTATTTGTCATTCTTTCCTATCAAAATGCTTGCTACAGATGCAAAAACAGAGAAAATCAAAAAAATCTTTTCCTTTTTATAATAGATGAAAGTTTCAGAGGCAGTGTGTAAACATGATTGACTTGACATGTGGTCGTGGTCAACATTTGGTTCTTAGTTGTTTGTTTTTTCATTTTTTACTGACATTTCTAGCTTGTCACCAGTATGGGGGTACCTATATTTTGATACTATTTTTTTTAAATGGTTTAGGATGTGAACAGATATGTCATAAGCAGCACATACAAAAAGAATTTGACAAAAGATAGAAGGCATTTTCAAGTTTTTTTTTTCCGTATTATAAAATATTGTATTACTATTGTATTACTGTATTACTATTGCATTACTATTATATTACTATTACTATTAGTATGGAAATCACTGTAAATGATTTTTCTGATGAAATGAACTTTTCTCACACCTGTTTACATTAATCTGGTATCAGTAGATTATTATTTGTTTTCTATGCATGCATTTAATAGTGATATTAATATTTAGTAATAATTAAATTGTTATTACACATTGTCTCTTTTCTTAAATCTAGTGAACTGGTTCACTGTCTACTATCTGCATAGATAGCAGCCTAATTTTATCCTAATATTAAAATTTAAATTAAAAAAATGACTGTTTCTCAATGCTCTACATAGAACATTATCTCCATTAATGCTCACTCACATTTTACCTCAAGAATACATGAGCAAAACCTGCTGTGAATTTAAAATTCAAATATGCACATAGAGGCTCCTGTTTCAATACAGTTGTGGAAAACAGACAAATCTGTTATAACCGTGTCCTTTATAATGTCCTTTAAATGAGAGCAGTGCTGAAGGAACATATAAAATAAATATGCAGTTAAAATACTGTAAACAGAGGCCCTGTCTGAATTTATATGAGGTGTCTGAGAAAAGGAAAAAGAGGACGCCACAGCAGGTAGACTTTGTGGTTTAGAGATGGCAAAGTGTGTATGTCTGATTCCACCATTGCCTAGAGTGACACCAAGAGCTAACAGCTTTTTCAGATGGTAGCGGTCATGGAACATTGAAATCTGGCCATTGCCCTGTCAAACAGTACCAGACGTTAAAACTGCCAACCTGAGACCCAATTCAGAAGACTTACTTCTTCAAATACTATGGAAAAAAGGCCTCAAGACATAAAACATAAAATCCTGCAATGCTATGTCCAAAATGTTTAATAAAAATAATAATAATAATAAACAATAATACATGTCATGATGAAAATTCCTTGTGGTATCTTAAACTGAAGGTCATATCTACTGGGTTTCAATATGCAGTAAGTAAATCTCTGTAGTAGCATTTATAAAAAGAAGTAGTCCTCAAAAGTAGGGGGGGTCATTAGACTGCATTTGTTCTCAAATTGTGTTACATGTCAGAATTATTCAACTGCTTGTCTCGTGTGCATGTGCATGGTGTCAAGTGCACGTTGCACATGCTATATTTTCATGAGTGAAATGCAAGGATTTAAGTGAAGGCTGATTAAATCCCGTTCTCTTCTTAAATACAATACAATAATAGTAGTAGTATTAAATGTATACAGTTTAACAACCATGTATACGGTTTTATAAATGTGTGCAATGCAGGCTAAAGAGGAAATAAGGAAATGGAAGGGTGACAAATCAAAAGAAAGTACATATTTTGTTCAATTAGGCTATTTTCAAGTGGCAGAGGAGTATCTATTTCCCTTCATCTCAGTCATATGTCTGGAGGCCAGAGATCGCAGCCCAATTAAGGCCAGCCGTTTAATCAATATGCTGCTTATTCGTAGAGCAGAAGGTAAAGAAGTACTCTCATGAGAGCTGCAACTCACACTGCTCTGCTGTCAAAGAGGTGGAAAGAAGCAGACCCAGAGCTATTCACCGAGATTCATTCAAGCTTTGTAGCCACCTAGGATAACACATAATATCACCTTTTACCTTCTGAGCTGCATTAAATGGTATCTTGACAAATGGCTTCTTGTTCATGGAAGGGATCGTTATGTAAGGCCACGAAGCATCTGGTTTTCCAATACACTCTGTCTGGAGAGCAAAGAGCACAAATGTTTGAACGTCGAGGAAAAAGTCCAGTGTCTGTTATTACATATCTTAATCAAAGATAGCTAGTCGCTCTTGCAAGTTAGTTAAAGTGATAACATTTCCAGTATATAATGTTGCTTATATGCAGAGATTAGTTTCAATAGAATTTCAATAGCTACTTCAGGAAAACACTGTTTATAACTGCTGGTCGAAGATCTGATTGTACAAATTTATATATACATTTCATCTATATAAAAATCCATCTCTATATTTCAATATCTTATCAAGTTTTCAACCAAAACAAAACTAGTCTGTACTGGAAATCCCAGGTTCAAGTATTTCGGATGTTTGAAATGTTATATTAGAAATAACTCATATAGACTGCAGTATTGATTGAAGAACAAATCTTGCATGCTTTGTTTATGCTACATTGGGGGGGAGCAAATTTCCCAACAAGGATGTCAAATTTAAATTTTTGGATTCTGGGGATCAGCCCCATTACATTTATCTGAAAGTAAAACAATGCAAACAGGTTTTCTTAAAGGGATAGGTTTAGGTTTGGTTAAGGAATTATATATATATATATATATATATATATATATATATATATATATATATATATATATATATATATATATGCTTTTGTTTGTGTTTGAAAAGCAAAACTTTTCAGTGGGAAATTCCAGTCTTCACCCGGTGTGACATCCTCCCTCCACCCTCTTTCAACGTTATCAGGACACTAAAGATTACTGCGGCAATTGCCCCCTAGAAAATGCCCCTTGGCTGCTTCCTGCAGTGAGCTGCCCTCACAAAACTATTTCTTTAAACACAACACAAGTGTTTCAGGAAGCTACTGTTTACAGCTGGATCTTGCAGAATCTATATGCAGAAATTCCGAGTGTGGCACCTGCCTCCCTCTTTGGAGGGTAAGGGGACACATACAGTAAGTAGGCTCCCTGTAAACATGGGCATCTCAACAAGGCCCTAATCAAACGTGTCCAGTTGATCCCTGTCATTGAGCGGTTTCAGGTCACTGAACAAATTGATTTTAATTCTTCCAAAACAAATGAGGATCCAATACGGTCACACTACACATATAGCTTTGTCCTATGAGGTCTCTTTGTGTCAGGGCCCGCTCCACTAAGAGTATAACTAAACATAGTTTGATGATCTCGTGTTTCTTAAAACTATAGTTCCAGTGAACATTCACAAACATGGCATTCGACAGTTATGTAGTTGGAACTACAAATCTCCACCTGTTAGCATGTTCTTGTTAGCATGATAGTAATTTAAATATTAAGAACTGAGGACAAAGGTGACAGTTGGACGAAATAATCATTTATGCTTTAAAGTCCCGCTGAGTCAAGGCCTTATCCAAATTATCTTCTTTTCTGCAGAAGAATGCAAGTCATATGAGTTTCAAGCAACATGAGGCTGAGTAAATGATGACAGAATTTTCCTTTTTGAGTGGCTGTTTCTTTAATGTATATTTTAACAGTAGTAATACACTAGCTGTTCATTTATTTTTTTATTTCTTGAAGTGAGATGGGGGGGTTACCTAGAGTGCCAAATGGGGCTGGACCAACAGTAATGCTAAACTGTGTAAACAAGCTAAGACTCTGCTCTACCCTCCCTTTTCTAGTCCACCAAAAACATGTAGCACAAATGTGGTCATATTACGGCACATGTAAGCCAAAGGCGTCTCCTGAAAAAATAACATGTCAGGGGCATATCCTTACCCTCTAACCAAACAAACTCTTCAAGCGTTTTCATATGTGCCGAGACAAATTAACACACTGAATAATTTAACGCACTGATTGTGAACACATCCAAGCTTTCCACCAGCCCACCAACTGGGATATGTGAAGTAAGGGAAGACAAATATTTAGGTATCAGAGTCTTGGAAATAATGACAGATGTCTTGGCTATAGATACCTGAATGAGGTGAACGTTTTGGTAATTGGGGGACTTTTTCACAATTTCATCATCCTTGGAACTAAAAAAAATCGTTTGCGAATATTTCCTATTATCTTGTTATTTAACAGGTTTTATTTATATCGAGCAACTACATTAAGTAGTTGAATACAAGTTACATCGAGCCACCTCAAGGATGTATTTCCTTTATTTATTCTAAATTTGCGGTAGTTTCAGATAATTGTTTACTAGTCCTTCCTTGCATCAACAGGTCATTTTTATGGATCAGGTGAGGTGGAATAAGCCTTCCCAGAACACTTTCCATTTTTAAGGGGCGTGGATGACAAACAGCAAAGCTTTAGTAACATGTATAAAAATAAAACCTGCATAATGTTTAGTTTGCAGAGAAGTCTGTCAACGTGCAAGCCAATATGAGCAGAGAATTTTATAGTAATTAAGTTTTCGGTAAATCTTTTCAATAATGTTCAGTCTGTTTTATTAGTAAACTAAATCAGGTGACATAAACAACAGTGCAAAAATATGTATAAAAAATAGGTATAAAAATGTTAATGTTAATGCACATTTTTGTATTTAATAATTTTTTTTCTGTTCATTTTAATTAACGTACTTGAGCTAACATGAACTAACAATGAACCTTAACAAAGAACTTTTATTATGTCCCAGTCATTAAATTTCTGCGAATCATAACTTGGTATGAATTAATTAGCAAAACACAAATACACCTTTCCCTTAGGCAAACTTTTGTTCTCCACAAAGTATTTCCAAATCAAAGGTTGTTCATCCTTCCTAATCCCGGATCCATCCTTTGTCCTAATTCCTCTGCTACCTGATCGCTGTATTCCAGCAATCGATACTTTAAAGAATCATTCAAAGCAGTTCTTTATCAAAGCATGCTAATCAGGAGCACAACTGGGTCCGGCAAACATCTGTGGATAGATTTTTCCTGTCTAATGCTCCGCTCAATCAAACATTACAGGGGAAGTGAAAGACCGAAAGGATCAAAAGAAAGGGGGGTGGGGAGTGATATACGTCTCTGGAGGATTAAGAGAAAAGAGACACATCCAGCCTTGAGAAGAAGATCTGCATATATAGACAAAGGCAGCAAAGTTCATATTGCTTTTGATATGTCATTCACTCTAACTAGGAATACACAACAAAGATTCTGCAACAAAGCACAGATGAAAATAGGATGTTTTGAGGTTGCTCTTTCATTGCTCAGAAGATTTCTGAGATCTCTGCTGTGTTTCATTTAATCATTCATACAGTCTCAGATGTTTATATTCTTCAATTCTTAGAGAGAACTACAAATAACTGATTTAGCTATAAAATGAATGGGAATAAGATCATTTTGAGAAGTGTTGAAGTTCACACCGAGATCTTTCGATTCCTATTTGGTTGTCTTGGCGAATGTGAGCAGTTTGAGACACTCCTAAGATCTCTTATGAAACAGAATATATATTAAATGTGATTTTTTTTATTGTCAAAGGTTTTTTTTTTCTTTTACGTGTCGAAGATGATCATTTCACTAATTCAACTTTAACAAGGTAACGTAAAACCCTCTTCTAAATCAATTACCTCGTTAATGAAGTGCAGTTTCCCAAGTTGTTCGCATAACGCAAGACAAATTTCTTCCATTAAATATGGAAAATCATAACCATTGAATTGCTCATCCCATTACTGAACACTGGAGTGGAATAACATGGTAACAGTCTGAATAGAGAACATGGCCTTCAGCTCACTTCTGGCGTGTGTGTGTGTGTGGTCTCCAGACCAAAGTCTTCCTTCTAGCCCTCCAAAGCCCCTCTGTAGACTGGAGAGGGTGTCTCAAAGGGCAAAGCAAAGCGGAGCCCGTTTTTTCAAAATCACTGTAGACACAGAATACAATCCAAACAAAACATGACGGAGGGATTAAAGCCGCAGTGGGCATGTTGGTCGAACTACACATCCGTAGAGCTGCTGAACAGCCCAGACTAAAATATGTTTGTTTTAGCAATCGATAGATCATATCACCAAAAAAGCAGAACACACCTAAAACAGTGTTTGGTGGAACTCACATTTGGTGATATGATAATGGATGAATATATTAAATTAAAAATAAATTCAAATTTAAATAAACAAATAACAAGATTGTGGAGGGGAAGACTTTCAACAGACTTTCGATAAGCTGCTGCTCTATGGAGAAGAAAAACAACAGATTGAAAAAGTTTGAAGTGGAATGGGGGTGATTAGGTAATGTCAGGATTTCCCTTTTTTGCTTTATTGCTGTAAGAGACAGACAAACTGACAGACAATATAATGACTAATATAATTTCACTAAACACCTTGATGTAAGCATCAAATCTAATGAAACCGCAGCACATCTGCTTTTTTCGGTATTTGAGCTGCTGCCGTGTAGTGTTAAGCTCTTTAGCGGTAGGGGTTAATGGAGGGGGGGGGTGAAGACTGGTCGTCTCTGGTTCATGGAGGGCCGCTCACAGGCTGAAAGGGGGCATTGTGCTGTTAAGGGGAGGGAAGAGGAGAGGGGCCAGTGGGTAAAGCTTAAACACTCGTCTGCTCCATTCTAAATGGGCTGTGGTTTGGGGCCTGGCGCTGTGGTCTGGCCTGGCCCCCTTACAGTCGCCATAGAGACAATACCTGAGTTGCCTTGCTGAGAGAGAAGAGAGACAGACGAAGAGAGGCAGAAAGAAATAAGCTGTTTGTTTAAACACTCTTTTCTCTTCATCTCTTCACAGGCTGTTAATTCTGCACTTAGCTTGTCCAAGCACAGACAGACAATGTAGACCTTTAGTTTCATTCATTGCTCCACTGGGCAGGAGAAAAAAAAAAAGTGATTGGAAATGGTTGATGAAATTGGCAGTGTTATTAGTATGCATGCATACACAATCATTATACTATAATCAGCAAATAGAAATAGCAAATGGCAACCTTTGATGTGGATTTACTTAGACCTAATTTTAAAAGAGATCTCAGTAAGATCTCAGTAAGGTCTGCGCTAATTTACCAAGACACCATATTTCAGTAACGTCTCAGAAGAGCTGCATTTGTAATGAAGAATATTAACACAGACTATGTGGTATTAAACGATTTGAATTGCATTAAACCGGAGTAAATATTTTGATGCCAAATTAACAAAGAATAAAAAGAGAAAGTTACTTTTCTATCTTTTGCTTTATTTGCATATATTTGTGTCTTCACAAATCCCACAGGAGTTTGAGTGTTTCAGGCCCAAGTCCTCCGAGAGGGTTTTTATTTAGGAATTCCATTCTGGTTCGTCTTTTCCAGGTTGATGTGTCAGTTTGGTGTATTATGATAAATTCAGCGCAGGTGTCACCTCCGCTGAGGCAGGTGAGAATTGATGTGCTGCAGACAAAGGCCATCCATCAGCTCTGTGCATCGGGATTTGAAGAATCTGTTCCCAATCACACCCTGCTGTTAGGCAACGTGGTAACGACCCCTTTTTGTGCGACGCCACAGGAAATCAATGCCAGGTACTCAAGGTCAATGTCCTGTTGGAAAGCTACTTAAGCCCTGATGGATGGATTTCACTCCAAGGGAAGTTGGTAGTGGAAACATGACAGGAGGGAGCACAATGACCCATAGCGCAGTGATATACTTAAATATTGAATTGTTCATATGTACCCTTACAACATCTCTACGTTTATTCAAAGCCATTGTCAAGGGGGGAGGGGTAACCAGGAAATCTGTTCTAGAAATGGGGACGCAGGTTATCCTGGGCCCTGTGATGAGGTGGCCCACTTATCAGATGTTTGTATGGGTAGGGCATGTACCTATAAATATTTTGCTAAGAGTGCCATGCTTAGGTGACTATTTTGGCAAAGCCTTCTCTGGAGATGCCAAGAAAAGGTGTTGAGAGATCTCCAACCTCTTCGCTAGAACATGCCAAGCTTCTTAATAGTATTTTCTGTAACCATGTTTTTTTTTCCTGTTATTTGTCCACCTAGATCACCACTCATATGTGTCAGGGGGCCAAGGGCCAACATCCAGGAAGGGAAAAAAGGTTTTTAGGCGTCAATAACGCAATGAAAATCACTGTAATGATTTATTATTATTAGCAATTTTCATTTTTTTAATTACTTGCATAGTTTCCTGATCTGAGTAATAACCGTTTGCGTCTTTTCAAACGAAAACTCTTTTCTTTCAGCTGTAATGATGAATGACAAAGGGATTTTACGTGGGTGCAAACATTTCTGTGAAACAGGAAATGGTGGAGTGCTGAGCTACCGTGTCCTCAATACTGAAACCAAGACTGAAAAGTCTTTTATTAGTCTTTATTTAATTTGTCTTTATTTAATAAAAAAATAAAAAGTTCAAGATGCTAAATTGTTGTGTTTGGATAAGAAAAAAAAATATCCAAGGTCAAATTATGACTGGAGGTGTGTGCTTTAATTTAATTTGTCATTATTTGACTGTATTATACCTACACCACAGTCACTGTAGTATATTGTAGGGTCTGGGGTAACATATTGTAAGTAACCTACCTTAGAAACTGATTGTTCACACAAAATGAAAATTAGCCCACGTTTTACTTACCCTCAAGGCATTCTCCCTAGATATATATGACTTCCTTTAGATGAATGTAATTGGAGTTATATTAACAACGTTTATCCATGTCTCACGGGTCATTGTGGTGTAAATGATCCACAACAATGGTTAACTCGTGAGCTGACAACATTTCAGGTTTATCCCTTTAAGCCATTCGAAGACTTACAAAAATGTGTTTTTAAAGGCGATGCATCTATATTAAGCCTTCAGGTGACTGGCTATTACTCTGAATAATTGAAATGAGACATTTTTAAAACTAATCCCAAGCCATTTCATATTGACGACATGAACAGTTAGAATATTTCCCACCCATTTCTTGGTCTTTTCATGTTGGTCTGAATGAAAATGCAAAGTCACTCTTTGGCAGTAGGTGTCGCTTTTGGAGCGACAAAAATAGCAGTTTCTTCTGTAACGCAGGACAGGCATTATGAAACAAAAATGAGATCGACTGGACTAATCAACACAGATTAGCGTCAAAGGAAGGGTTCTCATTTGTACGTCGCTTTGGATAAAAGCGTCTGCTAAATGACTAAATGTCAATGTAAATTAAAAAATTAATTGTTGAGAGATTTGGGAGTTGTTGAGCAAATAAGGTGAAAACAATAAAATAACAATAAATATTTTTTTCAGTTTTTTGATAGTCTCTACATGTCAGCAAACTTTGTATATGTTAGAGTATAAGTTACTTATCAACAGAATGTTCATAAGGGAGCATCAAAATAAATTGTTACCATTTTTTTACCTTGCATGCATATCGAGTTGTTTTTTGGAGACTCACAAAGCCAAAATATTAACCATTAATTACCCATAAGAGAGGTATTTTAAGCATACAGTCTACAGTTAAATCAAAATAAATTGTTAGCCATCCAGAGAGCCATATATACGAAAGAGGTCCAGAATGTTCTTATGATAATCTATGAATATATCAATAAAGCAGTGTAATTTCTATATTTTACAGTTAAGCATTCAGGTCCTATAACAACAATCTTGGAAGTCTGCTTGAGCAAATAAATCTATTGACTGAAACCATGTTGGATCGCACCTGCTTGAATGCCAGTTAAAATGATCAAAATGTATGTGTAAACCAACAGCACGGTTAGGAGTGTGGTATTGTTTTTATACAACAGTTCATTAAACAAGAAGTAAAAATTCCTGTTATGTTTGCATGTATATAAGTACATATTAATAAATTAATTAAAAAATTTAAAATAATTAAATCAGCATATATAAAATAACTTTCGAGTTTAAAGCATTTTCAAACCATCCAGGCATCTTCAATTTATATTTACCACTAATAAATTGAAGAAGAAGAAAATATTAAACCTTGGATCGGTCAGTGTAAGTAAATAAATTCACAGTATCACTCAGGAATGCATTATATAACAGACTTTCACAGACACAATATATCATAACTTCAAAAATGCTTTTGTATTCCAGACCTAGAGCACTCAAATTGTTTGTTTGCAAGAGGGAAATTATTATTATTTTATACAATACATTAGAGTTAATTATTTTGCTTCATGAACAGAAACCTATACATTCATTGTAAGAGATAAGAGGATAACTAGTGTCTTGTCTGAATTCCTCAATGTGTTTATCCTTAAAATAAGACAGAAATAAATCCATCTGGGGTATTGACAGAGATTCCTCGCAGACAGCTAAAGATAATAATGCTTTAATTAAGGAGGTATTAGGGAATGCTCAGCCTCAGACGAACATAATTTAAAATTACCTAATCCTGATAGGTACATAATTACCCATTCCTGTGTGGACAAACCACAAATCACACAAGAGGAATGTACCAGACTCCACTGTTTTCTGCATGCTGGAGTGTTTAAAGTCCTAATCCATTAGAGAAGACGTTTAATGCTGTGTTAAAGCAGCACTGGATTCAACTACATTGCTGTACCTTTAATATTTTGCCACAGGAACTAACAACATAACGGCCCGACATCATACTCAACTCTCCTCTGTCCCAGGAAAACCAAAGCCATCATAACTCTCCACTTCTCCCTGGTCTGCGGGAACACTGGTATGTGTGTTTATGTGAGTGTGTCTGCATGTATAAAGATACCATGAATAAGGGCGCTCATTTGGACGAATTAGTGGGCTAACCTCGGCCTTGGCAGCACTATCGAGTGCAGCCACTGAGCCGACGAGGATCGCGTTTCTTTTTCCGACCTCCACTTCTGCAGCCAGCCTCAGGCTGCGTCACACTGGAGTCAGGTTTCCAGCTAGCGTCTTAATTACAGCCGCCTGCTCAAACAAGGTCAATGTGAACGCCTGCCAGGACTTATCTCTGGCTTCCTGTTCTCTTCATCTAAACTGAGCATCAACCCCCAAACAGTTTCATTTATGTGCTTGAAGGTTAAGTACACTGGTCTCTGACTTTAAATTAACTCAGCTACTGCTGAAGAGGTTTAGACACAAAAGGTTGTACTCTTGAGTAAATGATTCTGTCTGCAGCTAGAGTTTTCGAGCAGGGCTACAGAAAAAAAAAAATCCAAACGGCACTATAGACCAGTGTGGTTATTACATATCAAAAAGTGGAATTTAATTAAACAACTATATAGTCTGCTTCATAGTGCATGGGTGGCACAGTGGGCGGTGCTAAGGGGGTGGGCTTCTACGGCTTAAGCCCTGAACGTTTTTTATTACTTTGTCAAGATTTCAAGCCCGTAATTTTGTCACTAATAAAATCATTCAGAGCTGCAATCTGCTCTATAAATCTGACGTAGTGTCGCACATAAAATTTGGCAGATATTGTAGTTTATTCTGCAACAAAGTAAAAGCTCATTTAAAATTATTGCTGAGCCTTCTGTTCTGCAGAGAAAGTAAAGGAACCTATTTTTTGATTTTTTTTTGTTGTTGTGCTCTGTCCAAATTTAAAATGCACCAAATAGTACAATGTGGTAAATCAATAACACGAAGTAACATGCAGTTAAAATCAGGATTTTTGAAACTTTAATATATGAACTTCACCACTTCTAGCAAAACCATGAATTTCTCTAAGGAAGTGTACAGCACTACTTTTCCATTGTTTCACTATGTAAAAACATTTGATCATTGCACCCATCTCTCTCATGATAAGGTGTTATAAAAATGCGGCACTCTAGTTAACACATTGCATTTTACACATTCCACTCAAAGAATCTTGCATTTTTTAAAGCAAAAACATGTTATCACTATAAACTTGGTTTAGGGGCCAATCCTCACTGTGAAGTAGTTGATTTTAAATGTGCATCTTATTACTAGCATGTAGGCCCTTTATTAGTACTTATGACATGCATATCAGTATTTTACTCTGATTGATCTTATTTTGGATCCCTTAATACTACCATAATCCCATACCTAAACCTAACAAGTGCCCCACTAACTATTAATAAGCAGCAACTTAGTTAATAGTAAGCTGATGTTGCAAATTGTTCCCTAAACCAAAGTTTGAATGGCTCCTTCCTACCACTATTTATTTATCAGAACATTTTTCTGCTTGATTGTTGCTTGGTTTTCTGGTTGCTTATAACCAAATGGCAACTCTAATAATAAATTAAATAAATTAAAAAATATTATTTCTTTATACTTTTTTTTTTTGCAGAAAATCAAAAAATCTAAACTTAAAAATATAATTTGATATTGGTAAAATATATTTGATAATTGGCTTTGTGGATAAATGTCATTTGATCTCAAAATAATATTTCTGTAAAAAAAAAAAAAAAAAAAAAAAAAAAAAAAAAAGCTTGCTTTTTTAGAGTACCTTAACACGGTCATTATGTTCGTGTATCATCTTCATTTACTTTCTCTTAGAAAGCTTGCCTGTCAATCTTCATAATAAAACTAAACCTAGATCCAAGATACCAGAGTGCTTACAGGACCAATTCTGTTGTAGAATCTCCCAGCTCTATTCAGCAACTACAGTAAGCGAAATGAAGAGCTTTATCATCTATGAGAAATGCTTATTTCCTGTCATGGTTGTGGGATAATTTGACACTACCACACCAAGCCCACAAGGTACTTTCTGTGTGGTCACGCTTGTTAGTAAATCAATAGATACAAACATCAACTTTGACATCCTGTAACTCATGGAGCGACGCTCTATAAGAGAAGAAAAAAAAAGAAAATGCGTCAAAAAGACCCTGCTGATATGCACAACAAAATTGCACATCAGCTTCCACTAACACACTGTCTATCTTACAAAGAGACCACAGAAACCTACTTATTGTCTCAGTATGAATGATTTTTTGTACATCCTGGTCTTTGGTAAATGTGGAGTTTCTGAACAGTGCTGTCGAAATTCTGTTGAATTTGATGTATTTATGCTAAAACATAAACAACTACAATAACAACTAACATGGAAATCTTAAAGCTTATAGCATAGTTTAACATTTCCTGTTGTTGGGTTGGGTTTCAAATGAAACAGGGATAGTTTACCCAACAATGTAAATTGTGTCAGCATTTACTCATGTCATTCCAAGCTGATGTCCTCATTTCAAGAAAGAGTCTGATGCTGGCCTCAAAAAAACCTTCAAGCTCTGTGTCTCTTGAATATTCTTATTCTTTAATTTTGTAGACCACCCAGCTTTACTGCCTCTTTTAGACCCTGCCTGATTCTTGGCCTTGCCTCCTCTGGTTCCTGTCAGTCCATGCTCAGTCAGCTCCATCCAGGTGCTTTGATTCACCTTAGGCCTTTCAGTCTCCAGCTTCTCCTTAGACTTAGCAGTCTCTGCCTAATGCATTTGCCCCAGATTCCACATGGGCCTACAGCCCATTGGCTCTGGCTTGACTGTTTGTGCCCTCATCTCCATCGTGGCCTGTCATCCCATGGTTCCACAAGGCTCCCTCATCCTTGGTCAGTCATCGCTCTGCTTCCACTATGGGATTCCACACCTCTGCAGTTACCTTGTCTCTCATCCTTCTGACTCCATCGAGGGCCTTTTTCTCCTTTGTTCTCTGCTACACCAACGCCACCTCTATCTTCTGGTTCCCCTCCTCAGCCTCAATAACCATGGCCCTCCAGGGCTGTGGTGCCACTCTGGCTCCACCTCTCCTCAACTTCACTTGGGTCTCCACCTCCAGCAGCTCCATCTTCATCTCCATTCTTATAGTGTCATCAAGGGCATCGCTATGGCTATGGCTCATCCCTCCCTTAACTCCACCTTACACTCAGGTCCTCACCTGGCTTCTTTTGCTTCTGCCTTTTTTCTGGGAGGCACCATCATCTTCACCCTTGTCTTTCCTGTCATTTCCATTGGTTTCCTGTCCTCTGCCTGTTCTGCGTCCTCCTTTTGCACTTTAATCCCTCTGTAGAACTGGCATTATGATAGTCAGTCAGTTAAACATACTAGTTGATAATTAATGGTTCAGACATTAAGCAGTTCTCAATTCCTTAAAGATCTGAAACTTATATGAATACGCAAAGTCATTTACACGATTGATTAAATGGGATTATATAGAATTATTTATTTTGCATGCACAACAAATTATGTTGCCCTGGAATTGATCTAATCTTTCATCTCAAGTCAGTTCAGCTCCTTACAAACCTCAAAGCAAAAAACAAGCTAAAAAAAAAAAAGAATTCATAAATGGAAAATTAACATGACATTTTTACATTGAGCGTGGCATTCAGATTGGGTCCTACACATGGCTTGAGATGTCTCAGTATTTTCTTTTTGCTGTCACATTAAACACCCCTCCCGTCTTTGTGCTAAAAGATGACAGCAGTAAATCAAGCAGATGTGAGAAGGTACATGATGAACTAGGAATTAATGCCACATTCCTGGCAAGGCCTGAAGCAACCAAAGGGGCTTTAGGCCTAGAAAAATTAAGAGGAATTGAATTATGGCTCTAGAGCTTTGCTAAAATCTTGCCAGTGCTATTTTGAAACTGTAACTTCTAAACATATCATAGCTAAGGAGAGGATATGTTTCAGTGAGCAGCATGGATCTACAAGTTACTCAATCAAAACTTTTTCAGACATGCCTGATGGACATGCTGTTTTTGCCAAATCATTCAGCGCTCCAACAGAAAAAAATAACTATGGTCTACAATGGTTTTGAAATTAATTAAGATTTAAAAATTGTCTAGTGTGTGGCCAGACTAAGTCAAGTTCAATAATTCACTGAGACAATGTCTACCCACTTGAGCTCACAATTCATATTCATGTATTGCTTTTATAACAATGGAAATTACTATAATAAATTTGTATTTATTTTTTTATTTTAACTAGGATGACATCTCTTATTGTCATTCCATTATTTGTCCACGCAAAGAAAAAACTATTTTAAAATGCACATTTAGTCACTAACTTAAGTTAGCAGAGGTTATCTTGAGAGTTATGTATGTATGTATACTTGCATGTATGTATTGTTTGTTTAATGCATCTGTTTTCTTTGTTGTTGTTTTTATATGTTCAATGCATCATCTCACTTTTTTTTAGCCCAGCCAACTTATGCCTTTTTACATCTTGTTTCCACATCTTACATTTGAAAGACTGAATGTAATTTCAGACTTTTTATGTAATTTACAAGCAGCTTTAGGAACTCAAATTATCATCTTCAAATGGGACACGCAGAAGGCATTGCGTTCACTTGTAGTCTGTAAGAAAAAAAAAACACGCAGAAGTAAAAGGAAAAAACATAAAAAATTAGCCCTGCTCTCAGACACTAGTCGTTATGCGGCTACTGCGTGGCTTTTCCTATGACCGCAGGCAAAAGGAAGCGCCAGCCGGCTCACTATCAACCCTGCAGGCTGGCTATTCAGAAAGGGAGAGAAAAAAAGGGTTCCTTTGGAAGAACCCGTCATGGAGAGAAAGACTGGCAATTAATGGCATTCAGAGCGAGTGTGCGCCATTGCCAGTGTCTGTCCAGCTTTTTTTTTAGCAATGCCTGCATCTCTCATCTCCTTAAAAAGAATCAGTTGGCAACAAAACTGGAAAGATCTTAAAACTAGTTACCAAAAGTACTTTTGCACTATTGAAATGCATTAATGAATAATAATAATATTAATAATAATAATAAATAACAATAATAAAAAAACTAAATTACAATGCAGTTTAATTTCCTACACTATAAATAGGATCAAAAAGGCAGCAAGCATTCATTGCCTTATAATGCATTATATTAGTTTTACGATGAAATAAAAATTACTTTATGTTGATTGCACATTAGTGAGAGAAAATGAATTATTTAGCAACTGCTTTAGGTTTAGTCACTGTCAAACATACAATACTGGTTTTCTTTCCTGCTTGCTTGCTTTGCTTATTTTAATCAAATATTACAGGCCAAAATCTGAATTATAAATGATTATTAATAAAGATACCCATTGGCCACAAGTTGGTATGATTCTTTAGGATCTATAACATATTTTAAATTTATTTTATTTAATTGATTTTTTTAATTGATTTTTTTTTTATAGCAGTGTAAAACAACATCCTTTTTACCTTGTGAAAAACAACTTTTGGGCCCATGTCTAATGACCTCTGCTCACCCATTCCCTTTTTTAGTGACTTCACTTTTCCACAATTTTACGGGCCGATTTCTGGAGTTCTTTTCAGGTCTAAGGTGTCAATTTATTTATATATATATTATACCAATGTAATTTTAATAACCTATCAGCATGATGCCTGTGAATTGACCCTTGACCCTAGCAATTTGAGTCTGTTTAATGTGTCATAACAGATGACTATAGCACCACAGTTCAAGCAGAATAAAATATCAACTGGTCTCATAATAATATGTACCTTTAAGCACTTTGTGCAATGCTGTTTTTATGTACCTGACTGTTCATTTTGCTGCAGTTTCGAAGAGAACTGTCTACTGAATGGCGCCGAAACACCGGTTCAATATGTGAACCCTCACACATTTTTATTACATTGACATAGGTAAGCTGCAGATGCCATATGCTCTGGAGCCTTATTTAGCCTTCAGTGGAATGGCTCTCCTGTCTTTGAATGAAGGAAAGAGATTCTCTGCAAATTGGAAAGTTTGCTCTGTTCCCGGTTAACGCAAATCTCGTTGAGGTAGTTGAGAATGCAAATGCCTGCTTCCCTCAAGTGAAAAAGGGCTGCCTCTATGACTTTTATGAAGACACAAGGTGACAGGGGGAGCTTAAAGGGTAGGTTCTTGTACTGATATGCTCATCCTTTGACTTAATGTTGACTAGAGGGACTGGCATTTGCGTCCTTCGCCAGTTATACTTTGATCTCTGCCCCTAAGCCTGAGGAGAACTGGATGCCCCTGAACTGTGATGATGCCTGGCGAACTGAATCGCTTATTTCCAGGGGAACGAGTGGTGCACTTATCATCTCCTGAAGAGCAGGATCCTGCATCTCTGGATCCCATCTCAGGGATGCTACTGAGTGCTTTGATGCTTCACAGGCCTTGCAGGGGCAGATACAGGCTGCACCCTTTTCCTGCATTTTTATTGCCGGTCTAGGTGGATGCAGTCAGCCATAGGGCAGGGTCTGTCAATGTATGTCATTCCTTCATCATGCCTGAGGCAAAAGCCACCTGTACATCATATGCATCATAATAGCCCACTCAACTGGGTGGTTACCTTCACATACCCACGATCTACTCTACCATAGAGGGGATTGAGGATGGAAGTAGAGCTTTCCATTGCATCCTGACACTCTCTGCGGACCACATAGCATAGCAATGCCACCTTCAGCTGCCAACACAACCAAGTCTTCCTCCCCGGAGCCTTTATATTATATATATATATATAGAATATATAGAATTCTCTTGTGTCTTGTCCTCGACGGATCCGATTATTGATGTTTGACCCTGCTTATGTCTGACTGTGTTTGTAAATAAAAGCTTGCACATGAATCTGCTCTTCTCTCATTCCTGTCACCCTAATGTGCATTATATTCAGAATGTATGCCTGGCAACGTAAGAACTGAGAGGTTGAACCATCACAAACAACATGAGGTTCAGGCAGAGCTTACATGTTAAAGTTTTTACACAGCAGAAACATGACAACAGCTGCTATAAGATAATATACACGATCACAGTACAATATGGTTTATATGTGATTTGGATTTGGATATTTTCATATTAATGAATGCATAACATCTGAAATGCTAATTTGTTATAATTTGTAATAAAAAGGTATTACACTCGATGGTGGTTTAAAATAAATTGGGGTAAGTGTACTGTTAATCTCATAATTGTACCCTTTCAGTCGGTCACTTCTAGTCATGTCGGATATGACCAACGAATCGGGATCTCGCATCGAGAGACCAAACTACTTTGAGTGTATTAAAACTAGCCAATGAACAATGGCATGCGCTAATTGCTTCCAGCTGCCATTGATCACAGCGCAAGTATAAATGAGCAGCGGATGCCATGCATATTCCGCTATTCGCTTCAGAGCAGAGCATGACACTTTCTGCTCCATTCCTACTTCTACAAGTGACTGACGCTATGGCGATTCAGTGGAGGTCATTCCCAGTGTCTAGTGGATTGTCACATCAGGCTGCACTACCTCCCTGTTGTGAGCAAAGTGGCCATCTCCTGTTTGCCTCAGCACTAAAAGAGCTAGCTCACGGGTGGAACGTCTTTTTAAAGATGCATCTGCAAGATCCCCTTCCACCCATGCATTTCTGGTTTACCTTGTGCCAGGTGATGGTCATGATCGCTGCCTCACGTGTCTGAGCCTTAAGCATGCTGAGGTGGCCTCCGTGGATGACTCATGCTCCCACTGTGGGAAAATGACCAACGCGGAGTTGCAGACCAAACTTCGTTTCCTGCAAAGGGGCAGAGTACCTGTTCCTCTGCCGAGGTCTAGGGCTCCAACTGCTGGGAGCGGCAGGGTGAATACTGCCTCTGGTGGAGGACAGACTGGTCTTACAGTGACGGTGAGGACCTCTAACTCGAGGGCTACTCCTTCCACCAGCACTCCGCAGTCTGGACAGCCTGGACCTTTCTTGTGGGTGCAGCTGTATCCTTTGGAGCTCCCCCAATGACAGGATGTTGATTGCTGCATCGGAGGGCAGTCTGAATGTTGTGGAGATGAAGATCTGTCTGGTGCGGCACTGGTGATATGGATCCAGAACTGGTGGCTAAGCTTGCCCATGCCACTGAGAGGATGAGGCTCTAGTGGAAACCTCCACATGTCCCGAACCCTTGAGGCTGGACAATTGGTACATAGGGCAAAAGAACAGTTTGAATTTGTTCAAGAGCAGGACGTCGGCCCTACTGAAGTATTTTCAGAGGCTCCTCGGACATATGGCACCTTCATATGAGACCGCTTCAACACTGGCTGATGATAGTAGCTGGCTTCTTGTGGTAGAGCCCTGGTCTACGCCAATAGACTGAGGGGGCTTGTGCTCCCACAGGACACTGGAAGAGGCAGCCTCCATGGTATTTTGGTAGGAATCCCAATTCATCGATCATATCTGACGTGACTCAGAGTGACCGACTGAAAGGGAATGTCTCGGTTACGTATGTAACCCTCGTTCCCTGAAGAAGGGAATGGAGACATCACATCCCGTTGTCACAGTGCTGTAGCTCCACTGAGGGGAAAACCTTGTCTATGCGCTGCACCCGCTGCTCATTTATACTCGCGATGTGATCAGCGGCAGCTGGATGCCAATGTTCATTGGCATGTTTTAATAAACTCAAAGTAGATTGGTCTCTCGCAGCTAGATCCCAATTCATCGGTCATATCTGATGTGACGTCTCCATTCCCTTCTTCAGGGAACGAGGGTAACATACGTTACTGAGACATTTTATGTGGCATGATGCTAATGTTAGCTCTAATGCAGCTAATGCAGAACAGGTGCAGTTCTTCCTCATAATGCATTATTTCATAATACCGCATGTAAGGTCTCAAGAAAATGTTTGTTGTATTTATTTAGGAATACTTTTGATAATTCTTGGGTAAATGTGTACTGGGATTAAAGCGATGTGGCTTAGTAAATGTTTTATTGCTAGTATAAAGGCTGTTAATAGCTAAATATAAACAGAATTTTTTTTTTTATAAAATAATAATAAAGGATTATGTCTCATACCTGGCAGAGGTGTGAAAAGTTTCCTTAAACTGGTTTGTCTTTTATTTCTGTATTGCAACACATTTACAGGTAAACCCTACTATTTAAAATTTGTGATTAATTGTAGTCCATAACTGTGTGATTAACACATTTTCTGAATCGATTTATTATATATATATATATATATATATATATATATATATATATATATATATATATATATATATATATATATATATATATAAAAATCAATTGATCACTATATATAGTGTCTCCTGGGGTCATTTAACACCAATGTATGATTGTCCTGACAAATCAAAAACAAATCTCACTGTGTCTCCTTTAATTAAACATATAAACACCCAAATTGTATATGACCTAGATGTTTAAATGAGATCTGATGATTTAAAAATGATTTAAAAAACTGATTTCTGCTCCCTTAAATTAATATATAAATAGGAATGATAAACAGAATGATATTAGAACATGTAATGGGGACCGTATGTTGTGAAATAAATCATTCAAAACTACACACTGGAGTAAAACACTCATTATGTTCTTTTAAAATTCTGAGTAGCACCTCTTTATCTGGAGTCTTAAAACATAGTAGTTAGTCCTTCCACTGAAAACCCCTGTCAGCACTTTCACACTCTTACTATTTAATATTGATGATTCTCACAGGATCAAATAAGTTAAGTCCAGATATGTTAATCCTTTCTTTTTTTTTTTTTTTTTTTTTTTTGCTTGCCAAAGAAAATTATTTACTCTGGGGTGTCAACATGTTCTTCAGCACACATGCAAATCATCTTTCATTTTACCATCTGAGCCCTGGTTGTGTGGAATTCAAGGTCAAAATGTGTTAAAGTATCTGCACAGCACCTACATAAAATTCCATATTAATGGATTAATATTTAATGTCCAATTGTTGTATGGGTATTTGAAATATAAAAGCAAAAATGCAATATGCATTCACTGGATATGGTTCAATGTTCATTTTAATAATGGAGATAAATAGCAAGAGAGAGAGAGAGAGAGAGAGAGAGAGAGATCTACCCATAAGAATATACAATTTATATTTATTCATTCATGCAACACACAGCATTAAAAAAGTGCGCAAAAACATGTAGTAAAGGACAATCTCTGGAGGTAAAGCCTTTCTTGCTTTGTTAATATGTAATAGTTGTTTATCTATTGGTGGGACATGCACCCACAATAAGAACATGCTGCCGTGTCTTTCACTTATGAATGACCATTACTAGTTGATCCTTTACACTCATTAAACCCATTCTGACATTTAGTCATTAAAAGGTATGTCAAAAACATCCCTTTATTGTAGAAGACATGTTTAAAGCATACTCAGAGGAATTAAGAGTGTACCAGTGACAGGTCAAGCACTTCTTTGTTTGTGGTGTGTATATATATATATATATATATATATATATATATATATATATATATATATATACATATATATATAATATATATTTGTTATCTATTTGTTATACATACTTTGTGCAGAGCTAAGCCAAAGGGTTATTAGCTGGTGTGGAAAAAGACATTCAGATTCTGTTAAAGATGTGCAAATCAAAATTGAAAGATTTGCCAAAATAAACAAAGACAGTTAAAGTTCAACTTAAAAGTATTCCCAATATTTTAATCTCTTTATTTAAAGTAGTACAGAGGAAAAAAGTAATGGCAAGTTTTTTTTTATTAATTTAAATTTTTTTCTAAAATATGCACACAATTTAAAAAGCTTAAAATTTCTTATTACTATTTCTTTGGAGATGGTTCTTTAAGTTCTGATGGGTTTTTGGCAAAAAACCCACTTTACGCTGAATGTCTCTTTTTTGCGGTGGTGAAATTCTATTCTCTGTGACAACACTGACATGCATGAAGTAGATGTTTCCTTGGAAAACCTCACACTACACATCATTCCCATTTTCAGGAAAGAAACTGGATCCTTTTATTTGGGCAGACCAAGAATGGCACAAGAGCTGTTATAAAATGCTCATCTATTAAAAAAAGGTTCTTTCCAGACCACTACGACTCATTGGTAAGTCTAAATGGGAGTATCCCTTTCCAAGCTATGATGAAGGAGTATGTCTTGCTGGAGGGGACTTCTTGCTAGGTTGACCACGCAGTGACAGGACTAAACCTCCATCCCACTGGAACGCAGTGGCCACGCGCATCTAGGGAGTATAACGAGACTATAACGTCATCTGATGGTGCCCAGACAGCATGCCAGTTCCTGGATTTGGGCCTTACCTCTCAATTGCCTGTTTTAACTGGGTCGTCATGAAAATGACATGCCATCTGAGACAGATTCAGCCATTCATGTGATGTGCATGCTAATTCTCCTTGTGCTCTGTGGTGATAGAGATCTTTGACCAAACTTGTCACCATTTCCATGTGGTTCCAAAGTGCTACTTTGTCCTTTTATACCTTGTCATGTACATTAATTCAGGCATAGTCTGGTTTATTTCCTTCCTTCACTTTGGTTTACTGTCATTGTGTGATTATACATTCAAAGATGTATTTTTTTTATAAATTTTGTGGTTTCAAAAATGTTGTTATAAAGGGACTATATGTAATTTTTTGACTCACTAAAATAAAAAAAAAATAAAAAAGCTGACAAAACGTTTGCAGATATCTAGGAAACATGCTAAGTTAACTTATACTTGTGTTTTTCTGAAAAACAATGCTACGGTCAGTTTTTCACTTTTGAAAATATCCCCCACTGCCAGTTCACCCAATTGTATTTCGATGGAAATAATTAAAATGCTTATTATAGACCCACATATATTGTGCAGTGCGTGTATTTATGAGTATAATTCGCGAAGCAATTCTCAAATCATTTCAATTTTTGGTCATTACATACGGGACTGTTCACGGTGCGTTAACAGCAGCCACAACAGGTCTTGGAAAGATATAACCTCCAATGTACACTTCACACCAAAACCAAAGATAACAAGCCCAAGAGGAAATGGAGGCAGAGTACTTAGAGTGAGCTAAGTGCTCTAGTGCTTATCTGCATCTCTATCTATCCATCCAGCTTAACGCATCACAGGTTGGCCATGGGACAACGCGATAAAGTGTGAAAGAGCAAACAGTAGGAAATGTTCGGCTCATGACAGAAAGCTGCCAGTTATTGCCGGCTCTTGCTAACAAACCATTGTGTTTTGCCACGCTTCCCTGAAATAAAACCCCAACGTTAATGTCGTTTCCTCGCAAATAATGGCCCACATGTGTGGGTGTGTTGAGTGGGAACGCTGCCCATTCGGAGCACTGTCAGGCATGCTATAAATTTACCCGCTTGTTTTTTAACTGTATTGGCCAGATGTGCGCATGAAGTTGGATAAACAGCTCATTATAATATTTATTTTCCATACGCTGTAAGAGAAGGTATATTGCGTCTATGAAACCACAGAATTATGAGGTGGCACCTCACCTGCCCTCCACTGCGTTCCCACAATGCCCTATGAACATATGCATGAATATTTTAACAGGACTCATCCGTTCGAGAGAGATTTCTTCGTGTGGGCCTCCGTGATATTATCCACCGTGGTGATGGAAGGTCTACGAAAGCACACATTGTGAAAAGTCTAGCTTAAATGCTCTCTTTACTTTTGCTTGATGAGAAGAACCCCGCTGTCTGTTTCATATGCACACTGCTGCTAATGGCATAACTGTAACATATTAGGCATGACACTTTGTCCTTCCATGAAAGCTTCGGCTGGGAGCCTCGTCCTGTTTTACAAAGAAATTGTAATGCTTGGATTAAAGAGTTCACCCAAAAATTAATATTCTGTCATTTATTACTCACCCTCATGATGTTCCAAACCTGTAAAACCTTTCATCGTCGGAACACAAATTAAGATATTTTTGAGGAACTCTGGGAGATTTCACATAGACAGCATCTGAAATGTCCCATAGGTCCAGAAACAAAGCAAGGACATTTATAAAATCAGTGGATGTAAAAGCATATAAGGCGTTGTTGAGAATGAATCATTATATACTGTGCATATATATATATACACATATGATAATAATAATAGTAATTGAGTCTTTTAAGTCTTTTACTATGTGTAATTTACACAAACTACTGAAACCAGTAAAACACATATAACAAATACAGTATAATTTATAAAATAAATAAAAATAGAAAATGTAATCAAGATTAAATGTTTTAATAAATTGTTCAATTTAGCTGTAGATGAGATTCTAGTGACCTCTCCCTTCAACTAACATCAAAGTGCACCAAGTCATGAATAATGCCAAACTCACTCTGAATGAGCAAATATCTCACGCTATATTACAAGTGCGCTGTGTCTCTTTGATTTAATTTTGGCCTGGGCCACGGAGAACTTCGGAGATTAATGTGCAAGAATTAAAAATTCACAAGTAACTAATTGCAGACCATGTAAGTACAGTGTGCTAATTTGCAAAGTATTATTTTGTCATAACAGGATAAATGGTAAAGGTCAGCAGGCAGGGTTTTTTTTTTTATGCTTTAATGTCACACTGACCGCAGATAAGAACACCAGCATTGCAGTATGACACAGTCACAGGTTGTATGGGCTCTTTTCCAAATCCTGAGTGCAATGGTCGGCTATTGCCCATGCCATTTATGCCAACTATAATGAAACATCATAACTGACTAATTTGGAACTCTACAGACGGTAATGCTTTGTATAATGCAAATGCTTGAACAGCTGTTCAGAAATTAATTAAAAAATAGAAATGGATCCGTTAAACCTTAGTTAAGAAAAATACATTTCAAAGTAAGAGAACAAGTAAAGGTTTTTTTGCAATCCATTCAACATTACAGACTAATAACAGCAAAGAATCTTGATTAACCATTAAGATCTGACAAGTTAAAAGCAAAACCGATGTCACTCCGTTATTAAAGAGGTCAAACCCTGGATAAATATTATTTTCAACCAGAAGCATTAACTGAGAACAAATCTTTAGCCTGCACTCTCTAATGAAAAATGTCTCCTTTAAAATATATATTTTTTCCTCTGTATCTTACTTTTAGTTTCAATTAATGACATTAGAGTAGTTTATAAATTTAAAAAGTAAATTTCTGGAATTTCAACACTGCGGTCTTTAGTGATTTTTATGTATTTGCAACGTTCTGTACCAACGAAGAGAGTTATTTATATTCATCAAAATATTCATTTCTTTGCATTCAAGAGGTTCTCCTGGGTAAACCGAGGTCAGCAGCAGCTCACCTTCTGAGTTTAGTTCCCTGCAGGCTTATTCTAGGCAGTTAGGGAACATCTGTAGTAAATGTTACGCAGGGATCCCCACACTAATGAATGCTCACGAGCTATTTCTGTTTCACTTATCTCAGTGGGACACCGGAGCGTCCACACCATAATCCCATGAAAGAATAAATGTTTTATGTGTTTTTGTGTAAAAGCTTGAGTGCATGTGTATCGCCAGAGTGTCTGTGGGCCACACAGAGAGTAGTTGCAGGAGTTTGACACCTCCCTCTTTATTAGAGTCTGTCTCTCCTGTGGAGCTGCTATTATTCTAAGCATTTCTGCTTATAGTGGCAAGGCTAATATTAGATCAGCTGGCGATTCCGGTTGATAGAAAATGTTTTATGCATGGTAAAACAATGGCTTGGTTTTTCTAGACATAAAGTCTTTGTAATTTGGAGAGGTTCCAATTTTCACCGTTCCAAATGCCATTGCTTTTAATTAATGGCATCGGGTTACTGGTGAAACGCATCCAGCATTACTTCACACAGCATTGCGAACGTGACATACTTTTTTTTTTTTTTGTTTAAAAGGGGGAACTGTCCAAACGCTATAAAAAAAAAAGTTTTGATAGCGTTTGGTTTTCATCTTCCCTCTGTGTAATGCCTAATAAAGTAGCGTTTAAGAGCACAACTCTGCTATGTTTACAGTGGTTACTGTGAAACAGCTTTATTTCTTCTGGTCCATAAGTGCCACCTGCTGTCACACAGTGGATTTAATTTTCATTTGACATTCTTGTTTAGAACATTGGGCCAAATTGCTGTCCCAAATGGTGGATGAAAAACAGAAGATTCAAATCTAAGCACCTACATACAGGTAACTAGGAAGACTATGCAGAATGATAAAAGAGCATCTGAATTGCCTATAATTTATCATTTTGACTGGTAATTTTCATAAAAATGATTTAAAGGCTGAAACTGAAGGTTTGTTTATTCATTTAATTAGGCAAAAACCTATTTAAAAAAATATATTTTCATTATTATTTTCATTATTTATTTACTTATTTTTATTTGTTTAAAATATCACCATTATTAATGTTATTATGCAAAAAAAAACATGTTTAAATGTTTAAACAAAAAGTGCATAGTGCAGCAAACTGTATTTGTTATTTTATTGTGTTTCAATATTAATCTGATTTCAGTGTGTGTGACTACATTATTATTATCATTTTGGTCCCTTTAATTATGATACGGCTTCACTTTTCATATTGTTTCATCTCAAAAAAATCCCATGAAAATAGGGGTGCAAACGTTACTTTTATAATTCTGTCAAACTAGTGTTATGCTCCTAACCTTTAATAAAACATAACCAGTTCTGTTGCTTTTTCACTTTAGAGGCCTTCCAAATGAATGATATAAGCATCTAGTTTACTGAGGTTTTTATACAGTTTCTCTTTTCTCATTCCTGTCTCTTGGACCGTCGTTCTGGCCTCTTTTCTTCTTGTTTCTATACCCCCTGCAGAATAGGATACAATACTCAATCCCTCTTTAGTAGATCTTAATTTAGTGAGGTGCCAGTGGGACTCAGAGAAATACCCGTCACTAAAGGAACTGTTCCATGGCGACAGAGACCCTCCCTAGATCATAATCCACTAATCCGCAGTTGAGGCTCCGTGTGCCGCCTGCCTCAGGACTTTAATTAATGTACAGAGGGGTTTTGTGGATGGAGGTGAGACTGCCTGAAGGTTTGAGAGAAAGGCTCTTCCAGAGAAAGGGTTGTTTTTCCGACACCCTTCGAGCACTGGCGTCAGGAGATATTTCATCAGTCAATGTCAGAGTAATCCAGCTAGAGAGAGGGGCCTGTAATCTCCACGTGATTTCATTCAAAATAGATAACCTTCTCAATGTTGTTTCACAGCAGATTACCATGAAATTGTAGCATTTTAAAGAATGAGATTAGAATGTGAATTCTAACTAAGTGACCTTACCTTGACTAAATCTGTTTAGTAACATTATACAAATATTGTGGGAAAAAAGAATATAAAAAACGCAATAATACAAACATATGCATGCTTAAAAGTTCCATTAGAGGTTTAGGTTTAGATATTGCTTTGAGCCCATTCAAATGTTTTTTTTTTTTTTTTTAATCCATTTTATGGTCTATTCATTTTTACATTATTTCTTTAGTGTGGCATTAGTAATCACTGATATGATAACTTTGGGTATGCAGTATGGGGAAATTCCACTAATTTATTTTTTTTTTCTCCGAAAACAATCCAGAATCTTCCAGGGTCTAACTGGGAATCAAGCAGTTGTTCATGTGCTTCACTGGTCTTTTCATGCTTAAAATCCCTATTATTCATTATCTCCCATTGATCTTTAGGGTCACATTGCAAGATTAAGACCATGAGACTAGACCTCTATCTAAACAGTTATGAAATTAACTAACAAGGGCTGAAAGGTTAAATTGCATGATTTAGCAAAGATCAAAAAAACAGATTAAAATGCAATGTAATAAGTTTACTTTAACCAATTTGTGTATTTACGTTTTTATTAGTATCATATTAGTATTAATATATCTAATAGTATTCAGGCAAATATGTATTAATAATTTAATTGTTGTACTATTATATGTATTTACATTTGTGTGTGTGTGTGTGTGTGTGTACACACATACATACATGTATATTCTTGGTCACTCTTTATATTAGGTGGTCTTAACTACTATGCACTTACATTAAAAAATGAGTACATTTTTCCTTATTGTGGTCACATTGTATTGTACAGGTTTCGTGGTATGGGTAGGTTTAAGGTTGGTTAAGGTGTAAGGGATGGTCAACAGTGTAATTATAAACGTAAATTAATTACAGATGTAACTACATGTAGGTATTTTTCAAAAAACACAAGGTACAATGTAAAACATGTATGTAAACAATAAGCTCATTGTGCCAAATTATTAATTTAGGCAACGTAACAAAAAGTGGGACCCATTTTTTATGTTGCATAGTTTTACTTTGTATACTGTATAATAAAACTTTATTTTACATTTACAACATTTGCTATATACTTATATTTACCTCTTTATGTGTTTTGTATATTTAACACAAAGGCCTTAAAGAAAAGAACTTGTTGTACTCATACAATGACAATAAAGAGCTTTAAATTTAAATTGAGAGACATCTGTGTTATCTCCTGCATCACATGATACTCACTGGTGCTGCTGATATGGCTATGCAGTCACAAAAAAGCTCAGTGTCAAAGATCAAGAGCATGATATATATCACAGTAAACAGTGATTTTAGCTAAAAAAAAAATCATTTATTTTTAACAGTGCTACTGCAAGTAATAAGATCTGATTCTGCTTTATGTTGGCCTTAACTACTATGCACTTACATTTCAATTAATCATTTGGTACAATGCACTTATTGTGTACATGCAAGTTTATGCAATGTACTTATATGCAATTACGTCTGTAATAAATTTCTGTCGTTTAACAATTATAATTACACTGTTGACCCATTCCTCACATCTTTACCCACCCTTAAACCTACCCATACCATCAAACCTGTCCAGTATCCTACCTCAATAGCAGAAAAAAAGGATTTTGCAATATGAACAATGCACAATATGTGCATTGCATTTTTTTATATGACTATATAGTACTAATAAGGCCACCTAATATAAAGGGATCATAAAAAAAGTGTTTTTTGACAGAGTTTGACATGGAAGAGCTTTATAATATAGCATAATCTAGGTTGCGTTATTACTTCAACCAAATAAAAAGAACAAAATGGTACATTTCCTCATTAAAACTGAATTCCTGGCATTAATGGTGAATGGTGGACTTTACAGCAGAGCTAAAATTCTATCATAGTTTGATCCGACTTTGTGTGTTGATTTCAATTTTATATAATATAAATTTGTACACTCATGGAAGACAGTACTTCTGCCAGTAGAAAGAGAGCTCGTTAGGAGCTTTTATTTGATTTATATATATCCATTTCACCAAAAATGTCACATACGCCTCATATTGGTCTATGCAGTGATAAACACAGTAGCTCGGCATACACAAGTTGTAACATTATATTAGGAATTCAACATCTGGAACCATAACTAACCCTAACTTTATAAAAAATGATTATGCCAGGAACTAGATTTATCAGTGCAGCATGGCATGACAGATGAATCGCTATGGGAGGTTCAAGTTTCTTAAGGCAGAAATTTGTGCGTAATCGGACATAATGACTTTAACAAATAATCGCAAAGATACTATAAAGTGCAGACACTTTTCCCAGATTTCTGTGAGATGTTCAAAGAAACGAGAGTCTTAACAATCTGACAGAAACAAGTCAGATAAGATTGCAGAGGATTCTCTACTTAAATCTCAATCTCATTTGCACTGCACAGGAATAAAAAAAACACAACCTGAATTAAGAGAACTGTTCATTTTTGTCGTGTTCAGCACAACTGCTATTTAGCTAATTGTTCACTTCAAATGGGCTCGACGGATGGAAGCAAGAAAGAGGAAAAAAAAACTGACCTGAAATAATTTAGGAAACTTAAAAGGTCTTCCATTAACACATTCATTAACACAGCAGTAAAATGTGTTGAATGTACTCTTGTTAAGAGAATGCCCACAGCTCTCAGATGGGATTACGCTGTTAATCTCTGCTGTCACAGACGGTGATGGCCCAAATCTCCCTCCAACTCTAAGGAGGTGTTGGACCTGTCAGTGCGCTGTACGCTCCTGTGTGTGACGGCCTGCCAGAAAAAGGGAAAACATGAGAACGCTTGCTTTGAGCCTCATTTTCTCCCGTTACTCTACGTAGAGTCTACTTAATATGGAGAAAGAGTCTGGGAAATCTCCATTTCATGAGCTAGAGCCTAAATTTAGACAGACTGCAAAGAACCTCTTGCTGATTTTTTTTTTTTTTAACAATTCAATCTCTCTCCCAACAAAACATCATGTCTCTACTTTCCTAAATATCTTGAACAAAGAGTGTAGTCCTATAATATGCCATCACTTCCATGCCACTGCCATGACAACAAGGGGGACTCCAACCCTATGCTGGGGCCACCTCAATATATATAGCATGGTAAAATGTGGTGCTTGGCTGTGCAAAACTCATGAGGCTATGATGGTGATGTGGGTTGCTAAAGCTTTAAACAGTACAACATATGTGTTTTTGCAAATAAAAAAAAAAAAAAAATTACCATGTTCGAAGGATTTCTTTCACAATAAAAGCATGGTGCACCATCATATTTTAAATTAAAATAATACGGAATTTTAAAAAGGTTTGACCTAATTATTGACATGGCCCCGGAAAGGGAAAATCCCATGTGGGTTTAATGTTTGGGAAATGTGTTGCATTTCTTTAGCATAATCATAAATCATGTTATTTAGTTATTCAATACTGCAGTGTTCCCTGGGGTCCTAATCCATTATAATGGTGCCGTCTTTTGTAAGGTAGCACCTTAAAATCTATACCAAACACATTTATAATTGGCAAATTAAAAAGTCACAAGGTACACAGTTTAGGGTCTAGGCAAATATTGTAATGTAACACAAAAGCATCTATTAAAATCAAACGGTGATTTAATTTAATGTAAAATATACTGTCCAGAAGCCGCTTTTTATAATATTGTCTATATTTGCCATTAAATAAGTTACCTGCCTATCCCCGGGTCTTGCTACTGCTACTGGATTGCTGTTTAATTTCTCTCATTATATCTATAACTCATTTCAGCAGACAGTAAAAGTTGTATTGTAAAATACATCATCTACACTAAGGTCATTGACGTCTCGATTACCGAAGAAGGAAACACAAAGACATCTTGGTTTATGGAGCTATCATATTAAATTTTATTACCTAACACTATGATTTGCCATAATGTCCGGTGACATGAGACGTGTTACTTGTGTTTTATGAGCAAAAGGTGAATTCTTGTCAAAGCAGAAGGACTTCTCTTCTTTGTTAGATGAACCATATTTGGAACTATAGTTCATCTCAGTCATATTAATTATAAAAGGTTTCTACATTTTGCAAATGCATTCTGCAAACATAGCGTGTAAAACAATAAATAAATCAACCAAACAGTTCCATGAATTTAAGTTAAAACCTAGAGTCCACAGAGTACCTTGGGCCTGTCAGTAACCATCAAGCAATGCTTGAGCAACCAACCAGAACATCCTAGCAACCACCTAATTGTGCCCTAGCAACCACTGAAAACACTATGGCACCCCACCATCAATGTGCTAATAACCACTCAGTAAAACTTTACTAACCACGTAGTAACGTGGTAACATCTTGTAATGTGGTGTTGAGTTTCACACAGGCATGCACTGCTCACATTTTCCATCCTTTATCCACTCAGCTTCATTCATAAAAGTTCACAGCTATAGTTATCAGTCTATCAGTCTATTAATCAGCTCACTGGCGGGCGTTTTATTCTTGCTATCTGTCGAACGCAGTTAATTATTTTTAAACGTGACTAAGAGTATGCAGTGAAATGTGACTCTGCTGGTAGTGCTATTAAAAAAAATGAAGATGCCAAAGTTCAAGGTGATCCCATGTGATGTTCTCGCTCTTAGCTGTAGATGGGTCAGTCATCTCTTTTATTTGCTCATTTAGGCTGGTCTATGAGGACATCACTGCTGACATTTAGAATGCCTGATGGACTTGTTGCACTCTTGTCTATGGCACACAATATTAATTTTCCAAGATTCAGTTATGCGTTTTATTAATTATCATTGAACATCAACAAGAAAGTGATAGATAGAAATAAGATTGAATTTTTGCATCGTATTATTATTTCATTGTAATATATGTCCCCGCTCCCTATCCTCCAGAATCTCCTTATAATTATTTTAGTCATTATTTTAATTTTATTTATGTATGTATTTATTTATTTATTACTTGTGGTCGCTGTTGTTTGTGTCTGAGAAATTAGATATTTCAAAATGGCAGGTCCCGCTACAACTCATTACTCATGACTGCAATCATGTGTTATTGTTTGCTTAATATTTACTTGTGTACTTTTATATTTACAGTGAAAAACTGTTGGCCTCCACTTCCTGATTTGTTTTGTCACAATTTAATGCTTTAGATTATCAAACGAATGTAAATAAAAAGGTAACACAAGTAAACACAACATGCAGTTTTTAAATGCTGTGTTACTTGCAATAACTAGAATATCAAAATCGACTGCGGGCGGCAGATCCTTCTTCTATTTAGCACCCAAGCTCTGGACATAACACACTAATACACTTCTATTATTCAAATACATTGAAGGATTGTTAGGCTGCATTAATTAGAACTGGGAACACCTAGGCATCTAAGCATCTGGGTTAATATTAGTCTGTGTTTTTCTTATTCTGTTTCTCAGTTGGTATCCACATCGGATGTTGGATCAGCACCCAGAGATGACGACCAGAGTGATCACCGAACCAGATGCACACACACACTAAGAGTCCTTTGCACAATCTGACATAGCTGCGTTTAAAATTGAACTGGAAATTAAGTGCTGAGCTTCTGGCAAGAGGACAACTGGCCTGGACTGAGCCTTGTTTATCCCAAGGTTTTTTTTTTCCTCCAATCTGTAATGGATGGGGTTTTGGATTCTTGCCTCTGCCATGCAGGCCATTTTTGCCCACTCTCTTATGATGGAGTCCTGAACACTGACCTTAACTGAGGCAAGTGAGGCCTGCTGTTCTTTGGATGTTGTTGTGGGGTCTTTTGCGACCTACTGAATGAGTCACCGCTGCACTCTTGGGGTAATTTTGGTCAGCTGGCCACTCCTGGGAAGATTCACTACCGTTCCATGATCTCGCCATTTGTGGATAATGGCTCTCACTGTGGTTCGATGGGGTCCGAAAGATTTAGAAATGGTTTATAACCTTTTGCAGACTGATAGATCTCGATTACTGTACTTTCTTTCTTGTTTGTTCTTTGAATCTCAACATGAGGCTTTTGAAGATCTTTTGTTCTATACTTCACTTTGTCAGGTAGATCCTATTTAAGGGATTTCTTGATTATGAACAGATGTGGCAGTAATCACGCCCGGGTGTGTGAAAATGTTTTTTTTTCCCTGTTGCATTCTGAAACACAAACTAATTATTTGTTTGTTATCATATATTTATAGCATTTACAATATGATAAAAAAAAGCTGCTATATTTTATTTATTTATTTATTTGTTTTGGTGAAGGAACAGTATTTATGTTTACTTTTAATAATCATATGCATAATGTTGAAGAATTGGCCATTCGTTGTGCCATTTTTTTAAAGCCTAAATATATAACATTTACTAAAATGTCTTGTGAATTCATCTTTTTTAATTGAATTTAATTCCCACAAAATCTCCTTTAAATTTCATGGATTAACACATGACCAATAAATGACTGAATATTCATGAACCAGTTGACTCTGGGTTGAGTCGGGTAAGATTCAGTTTTCACAGTGATTCGGGTCCAAAGTTGACATGACGTTGTTATATCAAGTTAATAGACGAGACATGAAGATATGCATTTTACAGCATTCTTAGAATTGGCAGTAGTTGCCGTGAGGTTTATGGCTTTATAGCATGTTTTCTCTTCAATTAAACCCTGCTATCTAACGTGCTATAAACACCGGAGGAAAATAAAGTTTTAGAACATTGAGAAATATTTAACTGCGAATGGCAGCAGAGTCCATGGCCTCTCTGTGACACATATTGCTGCTGGATTGCTCATATAAATTTGTTTAAAAAAAACCTAATATATGTACACTGTAATGCAACAAGGGTCACAGAGTAAAAAAAAAAATGAAGAAAAAATTGCTTAATGGTATGGCTGCAGAACTGTAAGAGCATAAAGCCTCATGAAAGCATCCATACTGAGTCTTGATATTCTGCATATTAGGGTTCAGTCGTTCATCCATTACATAATGCATCAATAATAATGATCATCAGTACAACTGAACCTGTTTTTCACATGTAATCCTTCTAAGGAAACATTACATAATATACCGTGCTTGTTCCTTACTGTTATCTCTGCACTGATTGAAGGACAGTTAACGGTATAAATCAACATATCATCTGATATTGCAGAGACTGATAAGAATATTAAGAATCTGGGTACGTTCGACTGTGCAAAACTAATTTTGAAATCAATGTGTATAACAAATGCATGCATTGTGGGTTTTTTTGTTGATTTTTATTGTTTTATTTTAAGCTGCAGTCTCTAACCTTTTTGTGTTCGCAATTTACAAAATGAGCAAGCTAATGAGCAAATACACCACGAATCCAGTTTTTGTCAAACCGTGTTTTTGGCTTGTACTGAATCACTACGGTACACCTATAATAACTTTTTTACTGTATATTCTGACTATTTAGACTGTTTCGGGTACGTACCGCTATGGAGTACCCTGGTACCTGCGTGATTCACCACAGGCATAAACAGAGAGAAGTAACTACGGCTACAATATTCTTCTTCTAGACCGCTAGAGTGCCATAAGGTCCAGCCTTGAGCTGTAATGTAACAATACTTTCTCTTATACCAGCCTAAATAATCTGAAATGAATAGTTCACAGAAAAATGAAAATGCAGTCATCATTTACTCACCCTCAAGTAGTTCCAAACCTGTATGAATCTCTCTGTTCTGCCAAATTCAAAGGAAGATATTTTGAAAATGAGATCGTAAGCAGGCTATTTTGAATCACCATTGACTTTTTCTGATGCAAAGCAGCCTGGTTACAAACTTTTTCTTTTGTGCTCGGCAGAACAAAGAAATCCATACAGGTTTGGGATTTCTTGAGGGTGAGGAAATCATGACAGCGTTTACATTTTTGGGTAAACTATTCCTTTAAGTCATATGTAGGGTTCCTTGTAAAAAGGTTTTTTTTTTTTTTTTCCATTTGAAGTTATATATTTATGTTTGTTATTAAATGAATAATATATAGCGTAGTTTGTTTATAAATTAAAGCTTTGAAAATGTGTTTTGTGTGTTATATACCAAGTTTCTAGAAATCACATAAAAAGCTTATGAGTGTTTTAAAGAATCTTTGACATAGTATTGACATGATGGTGAGTATATTATTATTGTTTATTTATTTATTTATTTTTTAATATAGTTTGTTTCTTGAGACTCAAAATATTAAAGACACTGAGAAGGTACTGTAAAGGACACAACTGAGAAGGTACTGTAAAGAACATACATATATTGTTATCATTACTTCAGGAGGACACCAAATCACACCTGCACTCTTATCTTTGCCTTTATTGCTTTATAGATCTACCTGATCTACACTGTAATCATGCTCACATGGCAGATCATAAATGATCAAGATATTTCTTAAATCTATAATTGCAGATTATGTTAAGAAGATCCCCCCCACCCCTCTGCAATGACCCCTCTAGAAGTTTTCAGCAGTCTCCAGGGGTTCTATCAGCTCTTAATCACAGCTGGTGTACATTTTGCTTATCATGTTTATTTAGTGAATCATCTACTTATAAAGATAAGAGAGCCTGTTTTTCTACATGTACAGTAAAGCCATGATTCTCTTCACATCTCATATTTAAACTGGCTATTAAACGGTCACCCAAAATAGTACTGTTAATCTTTCAAAACGATATTTCAATAAATCAAAATGAAATGGACACATTACGTGCAGTTAGTGTTATCATGGTAATAACAGTAATTTATGCATAATTGCAGGCAACTGAACCCTCTGCCTAACCCTATAGTAAGGACATGTTGTTAATCAATATTAATTATTAACACAATGTAATTTGTAATGCATTGTAATGTAATTGCCCATATCTTGTGTAGAAACATTATATATATATATATATATATATATATATATATATATATATATATATATATATATATATATATATATATATATATATATTTAGTAAAGAGATTTTGAATGTCTTAATATCTAATGACTTAAACCGTTTATAGTTGTCCATATCCTGGCCAGTCCCCAAAAAAACGCTGTTTTGCTTTGTTTTTCACAGAACAAAACAGTTATCAAGAAACTATAATAACTGTCACAGTACAATATAATTAGCCATAAATCTTATATTGCAACTATTTTAAAAATGCAAAAGCTTTGGTCCATTTACCAACTACCATTTCACTGCAATTGGTAATCTCATCAGTGCCTTGATTGGAGGACTTTGTTAAACAATGGCTCCTCTGTCTGATATTATTTGCATCACTGTTTGAGCAACAAACAGGATTGATTTATTGATTACTGTCTTTTAACACCCAAAGGTCTAGCAGATGACTTTGAATGCAGAGGTCTTAAGAAATTTGTAAATTCGTCTAAGGCACTTTTTTTTTCTACAACATGCACATTATGCAAATATACTGCTCATTAACCAAAATGATAAAAAAAAGATAGTTCAAGTCTTAGATGCAGATTGGTCACTACATCATTATAATCGCACTACATGTTTACCTAGCTTTTGTGTACAAGAATATTACAGTAAATGAAAATCCTTTGATAAAGAATACAGAACAGGCAGGAGAAAATCTGTTCTATAAATGTTATACAAAAGAAAACCAACAAAACAACCGAAAAGCCAGGGCGAACAATATGGCCATTTAATGTATTCGTTTTGTAACATTTGAAAATATCCTTCATTTTTGTATTATACCTATAATATAAATGTAAAAACGATAACTGGAATGCACATCACACCGCAACAATTGCATATTAATATCCTTGCAGAGGCCAATTGATCATTAGTACATCAATACGCAGTTTGCATAAAATTATTCTTCCTTAAATAGTCTATGTTTGAGGTGACAGGAACGCCTCATCAATAATGCAAATGTCCCTATAGCCGGTCTGAGGAAATTAGGGGCCACATTTAGCCTCTGACACAATACTCAATATGCCGTCTTTTCTCAAGGCCCTGAAAACAAAGAGAACTAACTTTGGGTGTGGTAAAAGTGAACCTGAATAAAGAGCTTGTTACACTTATTTTGTATTTATAGAATAGCTACTAAATAGGAAAAACTCAAAAATTGAGTTGATAATCATTATTAAATAGTAAATAATGTTTCTAATAATTGTTAATTTAATAATTTATTAAAAAAGTTACAATGTGCTTCAGACTTGTGTAGCACCGCTTGCCTTACTTATTCTCGTGTGGTCAAAAGAAGATGTATTTTAATATGCATATTTTTAAAATTCTGTTCTTTTAGTGTCCAGTCTGATCCTTTTTCAGTAGCGATACCCAAAATGCATCTCTGAAACCGCTGAAATTGGCAATAATGAAATTGCCTGCTCTGCCAATAACACCCAACACAACAGCGACAGAGAGAAAGACAGACACGGTATTGGCTAATGCAGTCCTTCTCGCATTGTCTAATCTGTAGCCTGTGACCTCTGGATCAGACATTAACATGCTAAAACGAAAAAGCATTGATGAGATAAAGTGAGGATTCAAAGCACGTCTGTAGAAGCACTGAGAGTTGCAGAAACTTTGAAATAAAATGCATGCAGGTTTAAATATCAATCTTCTTTTAGACTTGAGGAGGAGATGTAGTATACAATTGGGTGGCCTTGTACTAAATGTAAATTAATAATTTGGTACAATGCACTTATTGTGTGCATGCATGTTTTTAAGATACAAACCTGTCCCTAACCAGTAGCAGGTATTTTGCAACATTATATGAACATAAGTACTTTGGGTAACACGTTATAGTAGGTTGCCTTAGCTTTTATGAACTTACATAAAATAAGTACAATGTGCTTATTATGTTCATACTGTATTGGAAAACACTTTTGCTACTATTGAGGCGGGATACCGGTAAGGTTAGGGACAGGTTAATACTATACTTTGTACTTATAATAAGGCCATCTAATATAAAGTGTCTTTTTTTTCTTTCTTTGTAATAGGGCTTGACATTTCCTGGTATTCTGTTGCATGTAAAATGACTCTTTAATATCCAAAAATAAAAATGAAACAAGCAATAGTGGTTTGTAACAGCATGTCGTTTAACGACAACATTTTCATTTTTGGATCATTTTATTCTATTAAAATGCTCCACAATAAAACCCCAGTCCACAACATTTTTTTTTTTTTTTTTTCCAGTGATCGCTTTGTTAATCATCAAGACTGCAGAACATTTCGATTCCATTCTAGCACACATACAGCGAAGGGCCAAAGCACAAAGGAACGTGTTGATTTGAAACATATGGTTTTCAGTTTCACTGTCGCTGTGCACTCAATATGATCAAATAAATCAACTTTCATCAGAACACAACCAAAACCAATACGCGAGTCAAGTACGGAGAAAAGAACCAATGCAACATGGAAATTTACTGAAGATGGGATGTAGTTGTTATACTTGAATTGCATTTTGAATAAGCACCAACAGATGACATCACAGAAATTCAAATTATGCGTAAATACTGTATATAGTTTTTTTCTGCAACCTATTTATGAATAAACTCTAAGATCACATCCAAACTGGATTCTTTCCTATGGTCACAGTCTATTAAATTCATTTAGTTGCTGACAACACCAAAAAAAAAAACATGGTCGCCTTCCAGCTTTCACATTTAAAACTATGATATTCTCCAGACCTCGTGAACACACAGTATTACATGTAATATTTCCTGTTAATATTTCCTTATTTTTTTAATAAGTATGTGTAGTGGCCTGCCAAATTGTGTTGTAATGTTCCTCACCGCTTGCAGTCATTGATAGAGCTGACTAATGTTAAAAACGCATCTTTAATACTAGAGTGTTTATTCTCTACCTCCCATATATGTTATTTTTGTTTTTACTAAGAAAAGTGTAGGGAAACAAACTTTTTTCACTAGATGCTGACAGCTAAACCTTTTGTCCCGTGATCTACTTATAACGCTGTGCCGAAAATATATTTTGGTACAAAAAAAGTCAGTTTCATAGTGTAACTGTTCTCATCCAAACAAATCATATTGTATTGTGTATTGTTGGACATCAATGCCCCTTGCTGGAACAGACACAATACTGCAAGTCTGTCGCTCATAAACCTGAATAATATACAGCTCTGTCTTGCGCTGTATGACACATGACAGAACTGGCATATTTGTTGTTCGTCAAATGCAACCAAGACATTTATAAAGTGTCAGTCTGCGAAATACAGGATCAAGTGTTTGTGACCATTAAAGTGATTGATGAAATCGTTTTTATGGGAGACGCATTACACAAGCTTGATTGAAACAACAAAACATGTATCAGTCTAGTACAGTTATAGATGTGGCTCGTCTTCCAACAACAGTGATTCATTAGCGTCTCCATTAGCATGCATGATTATGGTAATCATGCTGTAATTAAGTGCCGATTCTTCAGAGACCGGTTTTTAGCCTTTAATTTCCCTTGAATGTTGCGATTAGTTATGTTTTACTTTGCCGATTATTTTTGGGCCCTCTGAAATATTGGCCAGATGTTTTTCCAGTGTCACGGTTCTGCTCTCTTGCTCGGCTTGCATTGAACAAATTCTTTAATCACAGCCATTTACAACCTGAAATTTAATCAACCAAAAACAACAACAACTGGCTACCTATGAATCACGTAAGCATCTGAGGTGAATGCCTGCAGTAATATTTCTGCATTAGATTTTATATAATACTGAATCGGGCACCAAAAGTGCATAGACAATATTTCATTTATTGGCTTTCTTATTATTTGTGAGTGATTTATCAGCTGTAAAAATACAGCACACTGATTGGTGAGGTATTCAAAAGTCTTTCTCTTAAACAACCACTAACAGTTTATAATTTAATATATGATGTAGCATGTTTTAGACTGTGTGTGTGTGTGTGTGTTCCATGCCCTTCCCATACATTATATATATTTTCTGCTCAAGATATGATACAAACACAACATACAGACCTAATACTGGCTGCCCCATGCACAAATCGAACAAATTCAATTTGCTATAAATGTACACTGGAGTGAAAACAGAACCTGGAGAGAAAAAACAACGTTTAATTCATTTAGATGTTTCTTTAAACATGGCTCATATGCCCTAGAAACGGCTGTGATTACCATCATAGCGAAAACACTGAAGTCACACACAGTGAATCACTCTCTAGTCCACTGACCCTGGCTTTGTGCAATCAAACTCATATCGCACAAGTAAGGTCCTACAAGACTGAGTTCAAAATAAACCCGATCCATCGTTTAGAACCCATGGGAAAGAACAAGATATAGAGAGTGAGCGCTTTGAACAACGTCCAAATCCTTGAAACTCTGGACCATTACATTTCAATGACCCTTGGTACCACCCCATTACATACAAAGAGTATTTTCTCATCTGCACCATCTATTCCGTGTGCTTCAGAACATTCTAGATGAGTCCCAACAGAATTCCACTGTATATGCTGATTTTGAGTCCCAACATGGGCTTATACTATAGCTCATGTTATTCATGCTCATGTTAAAGACGAAGACTAGAATAAAAAAAGTTCAAATCTGCTCAAAATGACCTTTGTAAATGTACTCTGATTACCTTATAAAAGCATACGAAATGTTCTGTACAGTGCTATTCTGCTTGCTTACCATCAATTATCTAAATAAGAGATTTTAATATAGACATCCTTGTATGTCCCAGAAAGAAAAAAACAATCAATTGATGAGCGATTTGGGAGCAAAGTGTTTAAGGTGTTCATAACACAGAGTAATTACCTAGTAAGTACTTAGTAGTAGTTGTTGTACTTACACAAAAGAAAATGTACTTGCCATGTAAATAAATTACGGGACAGTTGATAAGTAGATTTTTTTTCATGTAAGTACAATGGCTACCGCTACTAGCTGATTAGGTCATTACTCTGTATTATGACACTTTAAAATAAAGTGTTACCAGAGATTTTAATATATCAAGATCCTTGTTTGTCCAAGAAAAAACTTTATAAAATAAATAATCAATCAGATTATACAATTTGGCTTACGCTTCCTATTTACCTACCATCCAGCTTAAGTTTAACCTTGCAGTCAGACATCGGATTTAGAAACAAAACTTGAATTGCTCTTTCACAGTTTAGGTGCTAAGAATCTTAAGCCCCTTCCAATTCCAACAAATTGATTGTTTTCATAGTACACTATACACATTAGGTGAAAGAGCTTCAATATCAGAAGTGGTAAATATAAAAATGTGAACACCCACATGACTTCAGATAAAACGCAGCCTTTGGGCTGGGGTTGGAGCTTGAATAACAGCCCATCGTATTCGTCTGATTTTATGGGTAGTTAAAAGTTCGGATTATGGTTGGAATTTGAGATGGGGTTAGAACTATGTTTGCTTCGCAAGAATGTTGTTCCTGGACCGGCAAAAGACGCTGATCCAGAGACACATCCTACATGGCAAAACCATGGTCACCGTTAATTCTCCACATAGACTTCCAGATACTATGTACCTTCATCTTTCAAATTCGCTGTAGGTAAAATATTTTTCTGTTGGATCTGTCATAGTACCACATTCCCACAGAAGTCTCTTGAAACATCAACAAAAATGTATCTCCACCCAAGAGCTTCTATGAGAGCACCTAACACGGCAGGATGTAAAAGTGGCAGCAGCTGAGCAAACACGCGTGCTACAGGTCACAATAACAGAGTGTATTCACCTAACAGGCCCTGTCTGAGGAACTTGGCAGGTTAGTCTCTAGCCTCCATGACCCCACAGGCTGTCAGAGCGAATGGTCCGACCGAGGGATAAAACCGCTTTTCTCCTGCCGGCCTCCCCAGCTGGGACTCTCACCTTATGATATTTATTAGCAGCGAGATGGTGAGCAAGTTTGCCAAGAACTTTGAGGTCTTAGGGACTGTACTTTTCAAAAGACTGTGGCAAGGTCAAAAATGAGGCCGTTTCCTCTGAGGCTGTTTACTCTCTGAGTCAACGAGAGAAATGAAGGTTAGTGCGGCTAATTCAACTGAAAGGCACTAGTTATTGAATTAGAAATGTTCATACTTCATTAGTTTTTATTTTTTCCAAGTGTTTTTATAGCTGGTACATGTCATATTCACCCGTTTATTTTTAGTGAGAAGTGTTAATATAAATTCTAAATGCTTTTTGAAAAGAAATCGGGATATAAAACGGAAAAACCTTGCAAGTTTTATTTTCTTATTAGCAGTCCTTTCTAAGACAAGCAGCCCTATTACTACTGCTTATAAGACATTAGCACCCTGACATCCTGCTATAGACGGGCAAGCATTACTAAAAGGCAGTAATAGCTCCTTAACACCACTGATAGACATAAGCTTCCAACATCTGAACGTGTGAAAAGAGAGAGAGAGAGAGAGAGAGAAACATAGCCCATTGTTACCTTTATTTCCTATCACATCAACCTTAGTCAGAAATGTTTTGAGGTTAGACAGACACGTGTAAAAAAGGAGTTATACACAAAAATTCACGTCTGTATTGTAATCAACCTATCATTGAAGTAAAAAAACTGAAAGTGAGGGGAAAAACTCATTGTGAAATAAATGCTTTTTCTAGTTCATATTGGCCGTGATTATTGGCACCCGGTTATTGCAACCGTTCCCCAGCTCTGATTTTTGTCTTGTAAAGCCTGAAGAGTTTGGGGAATACCTGATAAGAGATCAGACACCGTACCTTCATGCAGAATCTCTCCAGATTCTTTATAATGCCAGCTTTATATCGTTGCTTCTTCTCTTCAGTTAACCTCACTCATTTTCTACAAGGTTCAGGTCAGAGGACTGGGACAGCAGTGGCAAAAGCTTCATTTCATGCTCAGTGACTCCTCAGTGTGTTGATTTTGAGGTTTGTTTTTGGATTTGTCCCAATAGAAGATCCAAACACGGCCCATTATAAGAGTCAGTGTCACAGAGTCAGTCACTTATTGAATTTTGATGATGCCATGTTTCTAAACAAGATGCCCAGGACCCCCAGCAGAAATATAGGCCCACCAAGTCAAAAATACATATTTCATTGTACACATGGAGTACTTTTTATCCAGCTGTTCATCAACGCCATCTCATTTTTTAGTTTCATTTAATATATTTAAGAATTTCCTGGGTGCCAGTAATTATAGTAATTTTTCAAATGAAAGATAAAAAGTGTAAACAATGCAGTTTTTTTTTCACAGCCACTTTTGCTCAGATTTACACACAATATTAGCACTGCAATTTTAATCTGTGTAAACCTCTTACACAAATGAAGGAAATTGATGTCATGCACATTTGTAATTCACACATAAATGGTACCGTTTTGGATTACTACTTCATCTTCAATATAAAAATCTAGGTCCTGAAGCAAAACCAACTGTGAATCCCACACTAACTACTATGCTTTGACTCACGAGAGTGCCATTTTGGCACCAAATAGCCTCCTACATAAAGCTAAATGAGTTATTACTAAATGGGAATGGACAGTCTCGGAGTAAAATAATATATACTCATTAACAATGCATTTACAAATTATTTATGTAATTTCAGCAATGTTTTTACTTGTAATATTTTACTTGTACTTCCGCCGCACTTCCAATATCCATTAGCAAGTAACTCTGAAACCAATAAATGTCACTTTGGCTTTCACCTAATTAAAACAATAGATATCACACAGCAAATTGTGGTGTCATTCACAAAGCCCTTTCTCTTTGCGCTGCAACTTCTTCTAGCCACTTATATGGAAGGATGGCATAAATAACCGTCATTAAAATGCCAAGCAATGGGCACAAAACCACATTACTGAAATTAGCCTGCACGCACTACTGTAAACAAGACTGCCCACCTTTTTTTATGGGCTGAATGGGTGGGAATACTATAGAAGACTGTATCTGAAAGAATCTACTGATGTGTAAACGTGATGGTATTCGAAGGTAATACACAACAATAATATCAGATGGCACATACTTTCTTATTAGCGCTACGGTCAGAAACACCATCCAACATGGCTAGTCAGCAGAACTAATATACAATATATTTTAACCTAAACAAAATATGACATTTCTGGAGCCATAGGATGGTAAAATGGCCATAATCAATTTTCCAAGTCCATGGCTGTGTCCAAAATCGTCACGTTATTCCCTTATGGTGCACTTATTTGAGGAGACATCCATTTTGTAGAGATGTCTGAAACTGTAGTGGACATTATTGAGTGCACTCATTAAAATCCATAATGCACTGCTATAACAAGTGTTTAAGTGATGTACACTCAGCATTTAGAGAATAGCCTACCCATAATGCACTGTGAGTGGTATGCCAAACGAATACCCACGTCTATATTGACTGTAAATGCTCCTGCAGGCAAGCACTGTGCGGAAGCATTCACGACATGGTTAGCTTATTTTATTAACGTAAGGTGAGAAAAAAGTCACAATGAACACCTCAGTAAGCTATGTCTAATGCATAAATATTACTTTAACTACTGTTAATGTACACAATTGTCAATTACATTAAGAATGAGAAGTAATCTGATCAAAATGGCTGACAGTAAGAAACAAATTGCAAGAAATAAACGTTAGTATTTATGTGTTAATTTCGTACAAAATATAAAATTTGTGAGATTTGTTTGTCTAGAGTAATATATATTGCTGTGAAGGACAGAGAACATGAATGTTGATTGCCCAGTTCATCATCTAATGTTTCTTCACACGGACAACAGCACCACCTCTTGACAGATTATTAATAAAACACAGGATCTGTTATTAGTAATGCTCTTCAGCGTTCACTTTGTTATAATTTGTACTGTATGCATATTCTGCTAAAAAAAAGTCTTTGAACATAATACAGGACCAAATATATAGGTCATTTAACAAACAGAACAACTCAGCTGTGATGATTATTGTATTAGGATGATCAGATCATTTTACTGAAGTAATCTTTTCATTTAGTATTTAGTATTAAATGTTATATTTTTAACAGCTAAACATCCACATACGCAATATTGATCAGCCATAGATAATTTATAAGGAACATACATCATTACATACTTTTTTTTTTTTTTACGTGACATGCAATTATCAAATCATGCATTGTGACAGTACTAGTTATTCAGATCTATTTGTATATTTGTTTCATTTTATTTTAGTGATTTGATTAACCTTTGTAATATTCAGTTTCCTTGGTTGTCGCAGTAGAGTAATGAGTGTTGATATCTTAAACCTGTACTGTATAAGCAGCTAATTATGATTTAGAACCAATATCTTTAAAAAATAAATAAATAAATAAATAAATTAAAAAAAAATAATAATATATATATATATATATATTTTAAGACAGCATTAAATTATTACTTTAACAGAAGAATCCATTACTATGACTATAATTGATTAAAATCTTGCAGTGGGTGCATGATACATTTTTCAATTTCAGAATTTCAATTTCAGAAGATTATTCATGAGTTCTTTCTAACAGCAGATGTCATGATAATTATCACTTGTAGTGTGAATCTACTTCAACACTGCTTCGATGTTAGGTAACACTTTATTTTGATGGTCCCTTTTGAACATTTTGTTGATAGTAAATAACTTTGCACCTATATGTCAACATAACAACTATCTGTTAACTGTTATAGTCAAGAAAATGTGTTAAAGGGACCATCAAAATAAAGTGACACCCAAATTCCTCTTTATTTAATGTAGTGCCAGAATGGTTTATAATAGGTTAAAATGGACTGCGGCATTGACCAACTCAAACCTGGTCTAAAGTCGCAAAATTTTTTGTGTTATTTAAAGAGTGCGTCAGTAGAAAATGTTCTTTTTACTGAGAGTAAGAAAAACAACTAATACAGCTGCTTTTAATCTTGCATTTTGCTGGTAATCAATAAATTATAAGCAATAACAATAAAAATAAACATATTTTAACAGGAGACATGGCATGCTTCTGAATCAAAACAAATCATGCGTCCCCATTTAAAGTATTGAGTATGTTCATATACACGATGAAACCTCTAAAAACAAACAAAAATACACATTTGCCCTTAGCTTTACAGCTTTTCTTCAGAGAAGAGGTTTGATTAGGTTTACACCAAAGGAGTTCAAATTCTGAATCTCTTTTCCTTGTAGATGTCTGTCAAGAAATCACTTTAATGTGAATTAATGATTCTTTCAGGATTTATGTTTACACAGAACGATGGAAATGAAATGGAGCAAACCAGGAGTGATCGGTCTCATTACGTGACCCCACCACCACCAGCGGTGCTTCCAGGAGACACACCAACAGTACACATTTTGAATATCACACTTGTCCAATCCATCCATTTTGATGCCGATGAGTGTTTGTTAGAAATGCTTTGAAAACAGGCTCATATGAATTGACCAAATTCTGCTCGGAACCAACCTCTATACACCCCACCCACTTACAGATGTCATTATAATCAGTATTATTCACTTCACCTGTCAGTAGTCATATTTTTAAGCCTGATTGGTGTAAATAAGTGCATATAGCAGTTCTGAATGGCCAGATCACAGGTTAATCAAGCTCTTTGTGAATGGTTAATTAAAATGGCTACACGCAGCAGGGTATATGTAAATGTCCAAATAAAGCATATTATGACAGGACAGGTCAGATTTTGTACACATGGCCAGTACAGTGGAGCTGTTTTTACCAGGGAATTGGATACTATTTGATGTGCTTTATTAGGAATTGGCAATGCATGTGTTGGAGGAAAAGCTTATGCTATTTAAGTGATTAGAAATGCTGCTGTACTGAACATGGCACCTATTGACTAACTTACTATTTTCGTTCACTGTTATTATGCTTTATTTGCTCTTTGATTCATCTTTTATGTTATACTCCAGGGTTCCCAGTCATTATTGCACATGCACACTTTTTAAAAACAGAGCTTAGAATGGACGAGCAAAAAAAAAAAAACATTCAGATAAGATTCAGATATTAATGAATGTTAGCTTAAATGTATTAAATGTTAAATGTATTAAAGTCTACATCGTAATAACAAGAAAGCTAAACTTGCTTGTCACTGAATTGTCGTAAAATTGCACAGCAAGCAAATTTTGTCCTAATCTGGGATCAAATGTACAGACTGTGAGTTACATCATATTCAAAGATATTTATTTTGTTGAATTGAATTTATGTACCGAAGAAAATGTGAGTGGTGCTTGCCGTGGCAAAACTCGCCCTCGGTTGCTAGGGTAAATTGGTTGGTTGCTAAGAAGCAGCTTGGTAGCTGACAATGATGATACACTTGTCACTATGAATGATACAAACCAACCCCCATGTCTTTATGACTTTCCGATTGTAAGATATGCCTGTTTGAGTTGTGGTTGCTAGGGTGTTTGATAATGGTTGCTAAGGCGTGGATAGGAGACGTCTATGGTGACTCAGGATTGGCTGTTTGCTGCCCTGAGTCAATCGCACCCTCATCCATGTCTCTGTGACGTTCTGTTTTGAAGATATGCAAGTTTGGATTTTGGTTGCTAAGGTCATCGATAATGGTTGCTAGGGCGTGGCTATGAACAGCTGAAGTAGTTCATGATTGGCCGTTTGCTGCCCTGAGTCAAACGAGCCCACCCCCATGTCTCTATGACGCTCTGATCCAAACATACCCATCTGAACCATTATAATGGCAGTCTATGGGATCTGTTGCTAGGGTGCTCTAAATGGTTGCTAGGGCGTGGCTTGACACCTTTAAAGCGATTCAGAGACTTTGATTGGCTAGCTGAGTAAAAGGAGCCCACCCCCACGTCTCCATGACATTTTAATGCAAAGTTATTTAGATTTGTAAAATTCCTATGTAAATTACCATAGTAGGAAAAACACATGTGCTTATTTCCCTCACCATACTATGTCAATGGAGCAAGTTTGGGGGTCTCTTGCCCCCCAAGGGTAAAACTTATACCCCACTGTGGGGTATGTTCTCGCTCAGCTTGATAAAGTCTTCAGATCTGGTGATTTACAAGTTTGTGCGATATTCTCGCTCTGAGCTACGATCCGTCAAAGTCGGTCGCAATGTTAAGTCTATGGGATTTTTCGCCCGGTGTACGAAAAACGTGCGCCCGATCGATTTTAAAAGTCATAGCACATCTTTCCACAATACCCCGCACGATTTGACGCCCGTTTCATGGGTGTGTGGCAAAAACTGCGGGACTAGTTACGCGCCGAAATTTGAGTGGAATCTATAATAATAATAAGTAAGAATAAGTATGAGGAATAGTAATAGTGTGCTTCGCCTTAAAAGGCAAGCACCACTAATAATTTGTTACATTTATATAGTGCTTTTCCCGACATTTAAGGTGTTTTACAATTCTATGGGGCTGAATAATTTAGATTTTAGGTTTGTGTGTGTGTGTGTGTGTGTGTGTGTGTGTGTGTGTGTGTGTGTGTGTGTGTGCACTGCCTGGCCACCTGGATTTAAATTAGCAAATAGTTAAGATTTTAAAACTGTATCATTATTGCAATATTGTTTAATGTGGTAAGTTGTGCAACAATTTTTAACCCTAACTGAAACGACCATGACGGACAATAATTTCTCAAATAACTATGTGGACAGACGTTCTCATGATCATATTCCAGGATGACAATGCCAAGACTCATCAGACTCAAATTATGAGAGATTTTAACGCTATCATACATTTACATTGCAGATCAGCCTATAGCGAAAAATACGTTACATGCCAATATTAGATCATTCTTACCTGTAAACGACTGGATGTGCAAGATTAATAGAACTGATTCAGCAAACAAACAGCATGATTTGATCCTTTCCCGAACAAACCTGTTTTATTTCGCTTTCAAAAAGCACATTACAAGACACGCAAACTATTATTCCGGCTACACAGAAGCCCCGCCTACAATTCAAATTGGACCAATCAACAAGAACCATCTGCGCGAACTTTTAGAACGTTCTTTGTTTTGTGACATCACAGTGCATGTTTGAAAAAGATCGTTTTGAGTGACATTAAAAAATCACTTGCGATTCGTTGATAGTTGAATAGTTTGCTCCTTGCTTTCTAGTGTTTATAATTTTGCACTTCTTGCATCCAGCACTAAATATATAAATATACATTTTTTTAAAAATGGTACTTTTTTCTTTACTCGGAGTAATTGCTTTACTCCTGAGAGAGAGGGAAAAAGTCACCAACAACCACTCAGGTGAAGAGGAAAATACAGACCAGAGTGATGTACCACCTCTGAGGAGTTGTGATGGTAAATTAATTTCAATTTTATGAGAATAACAAACTTTATTACATGTTCTGCAACTTGTCATCTAGATTAAAATACATTCAACAAAAAAAGTACATTAAACAGTTGTCACAAGTTCACGTTTATCATGTTTTTACACAAAAGCTGAAATTCCTTACATCAAGAGGTGAATATTAGATGAGGTTTAAATCAATTTAATGTCTGAAAGGATCTAGTCATAAATTTACATAGTAATCTGTGAATTACCAAGTAATATTCGAATGCCGTAAATGATATTTGAGCAACAACAAAAAAAGAAATATAGAAAGCAATGAGTCCAAAAACTTCTTTCATCATTTAAGCTCAGTTGCAGTAGGCCTAATATGGGAATCCATGAATATATTTATTACATTTTTAATATTATCTGAATGAAACAATCATTTGGTTCATATTATTCCTCCCTTTAGATGGAGAAGCCGATGATGACTGGAGTGAAGACCTGTCACAAGAGGAACCTATGAGTGGTCTCCTTGAAGTCGATAATGACCAGAGCGAAGACCTAACACTGGAAGGACCAATCACCGGTCAAACTCAAGTCGATGATGATGACTGGAGTGATGACTTTCAAGATATACTTGGTGATTTGTCTGAATGGAGTGCTGATGTCCTCCGTGCTCTCAACAGTGTTACGTTCGACTCCATCCAAACTCCAGTTGCACCTGACTTTAGTGATGACATCCACGAAACTACAGTCTGTTCCACGTCCAGCTGTAGTGAAGACGTCCTTCAGTCTACAGTCAGTGACACGTCCAATTGTAGTGAAGACGTCCTTCAGTCTACAGTCAGTGACACGTCCAATTGTAGTCCGTCTCCGTTCCACGTCCAGCTGTTGTGAAGACTTCCTTCAGTCTACAGTCTGTTCCACATCGAGCTGTAGTGAGGACTTCCTTCAGTCTACAGTCTGTTCCACATCGTGCTGTAGTGAGGACTTCCTTCAGTCTACAGTCTGTTCCACGTCCAGCTGTAGTGAAGACTTCCTTCAGTCTACAGTCTGTTCCACGTCCAGCTGTAGTGAAGACTTCCTTCAGTCTACAGTCTGTTCCACGTCCAGCTGTAGTGAAGACGTCCTTCAGTCTACAGTCTGTTCCACGTCCAGCTGTAGTGAAGACTTCCTTCAGTCTACAGTCTGTTCCACATCGAGCTGTAGTGAAGACTTCCTTCAGTCTACAGTCTGTTCCACGTCCAGCTGTAGTGAAGACTTCCTTCAGTCTTCAGTCTACAGTCTGTCTCCACATCCAGCTGCTAGTGAAGACTTCCTTCAGTCTACAGTCTGTTCCACATGTCCAGCTGTCTGTGTCCAGCTGTAGTGACGGCATCCCTGAAGTTTTTTTGTGTGCCACATCCGACAATAGTGATGACATCCTCCAGGATACAGTGTCTGCCATGTCCAGCTGTAGTGACTGCATCCCTGAAGCTTTTTTGTGTGCCACATCCGACAGTAGTGATGACATCCTCCAGGATACAGTGTCTGCCATGTCCAGCTGTAGCAATTACTTCTGCCAAGCTTCAGTCTCTCTCATGTCCGACAGTACCGATGACTTCCTTTCAACTTGCTGTGACATGTCTGACTGTAGTGTTGATGCTCCTGAAGCTAGAGTCTCTCAGACAGAGTACACTGTGCCACCTCAGTCAAGCCAGCCGCAGAATGGGTCAAGATTTATTGGTCAGTTTGCTAACTTAACATACAGTAATCCAACATATACATTTTACATATATTTTATATTTCACAATGACCGCTACATTTACTTGAATATTTAAGGGGCATCTATTCAGTGTAGTATATTAATTGATGTATAAATGAGAAAAGTTTTTTAGATAAAGTACATGCTGTCACTGATTGACTGATTGTATCTGCATCTTTTAATTATCTTCTAACAGACATAAATTCATGCTGTTATGAAATCGGCAGTCAGCTGGGTGAAGGAGGCTTTGGTACCGTTTATGCAGCGACTCGTTTGGATGATGGCCTACAGGTATCAATATGCATTACTATTATATTATATATATATATATATATATATATATATATATATATATATATATATATATATATATATATATATATATTATACATTAACTATTATTTCTCTGTCTCACCTTTGCAAACCCTCTTAGTGTACCACTAAAATGGTGTGAACTCTGCTCACAAATAATTTGTAAATCTTTCTTTTCTTGTTTTTTGATTAGGTGGTGATAAAGTTTGTCTCCAACTGGAACAACAGGTTCATCGTCATTGTAAGCCGGCTGTGCTCTCGCTGTTTCTTCTCTCAGTCACCGTTTTCAATTGTTAACGGTTTGTCCAGGAATTAAGTCCTTTACCCGTCTAACCATCATAACAACTGTCTTTCTTCTAGGACGGCTGTTCCAAGCCTCTTCCTCTGGAGGTCGCTCTGTTGATTCTGGCAAACGAAGGCCCTACGGTGAAGGAAATCATCCAGCTTCTGGACTGGCGGGTGGAGGCTGACCACTACATGTTGGTGATGGAGCGGCCCATGCCCTGTGAGGAACTGAACTGGTTTCTCCTCCGGCAAGTGGTGACCCTTAAAGAAGACGTGGCACGGGTCATCATGCAGCAGGTAACATTCGCAGCCCAGACCTGCTGCAGACGGGGAGTGTTGCACAGGGATATTAAGATGGAAAACATCCTCATCAACCCGGACACACTCAGAGTCAAATTGATTGACTTTGGGTGCGGTGATTTTCTCACCGATGCGGCGTACACATCCTTTGCTGGTATGTATGACCTCTTAAGTGATGAGTTGAGGGCCGTTCACCCCAGACTCTGGGTGAATCAAGCTCTCTCATGAAGCATACAGAAATGGGATCCACTGTCGTGAATCAAAGAGCATCAAATTATTTCTTGCACAATACTGAATATATAGTTAAAATTCAGTGTTAATGGGAACAAAATCTCTTCTCCAGGCACAAGAGAGTACTGCCCTCCTGAATACCTGGTGAGCGGCCAGTACCACGGAGAACCAGCCACAGTGTGGTCTTTGGGGATCGTCTTGTTTGCCTTGCTGTGTGGGGATTTCCCAAAGACACGTGACCTGGAAAAGATCTGCAGTAACACCTGGACCAAAGATGGCTTATCAAAAGGTGAGATCTTCAGCAAAGGACATGTATACATCTGAAGCATACAAAATAAATATTCCATGTAAATTTGAGGTAATAATCTTTCTCTTTTATCTGCACAGAATGCTGCGATATTATTTGTCGCTGTCTGCAGCTTGACCCGAAGCAGCGGATTGAGCTGAAGAACCTCAGTCTCCACGACTGGTTCAGTGTGACAGGAAACCAGTGCTGCTTCCAGCCCCCAGAAATTCACAGAAGTGGAGAAATGTACCCTGATGGAAATATTCAGGGCTGTTCCGGTCCTCAGCCCAGAGCTGTTTAATAGAAAGTATAATTAGATAAGATAGATAAATAGATACCCTAGTTACGTAGACATATAAGATAAGATAGGATAGACATATAAGACAAATATAAGAAATGTATATACAGTAGATAGAGATAAGATAGATATAAGACAGGATAGACGTAAGCTAGATATATAATGATGATAGATAAGATAGGATAGGATAGACATATAAGATAAATATAAGAAATACATACACGGTAGATAAAGATAAAGCAGATATAAGACAGGATAGACATAATATAGAAATATAGGAAAAGCTAGATGTATATAATGATGATATATAAGATAGAATAGGATAGATAGACATTAGATAAGATAAACAAGGTAGAGATAAGACAGACATAAGTTAAAATAGGATAGATATGTAAGATAAAATAAGATATATACATACAGTATAAGGTAGATAAATAGGATAGACATAGGAAAGACATATATAATAGATGAGATAAGTTTACTTTATTTGAAGATTTGAAATAAAGATTTTGAAAAAATATCACTTTTGTGTCAATCATCAGTCTCAAATCATCAAATCATCAGTTCTTACTAAGAATATTGTATATATGTAGAATACAAACAGATCTTGGAATTTGTTGTGGGTTTTTTTTTTGTTTAACTTGTTATACTGATTTTATCAATGAATAAATAGTATAAATAAATACTAGCTTAGTGAAGAGAAATAAACAGTCACAAATTATAATGCAACAGTACATACAAAATTTGCCTAATTAAAAAAGAACCTCAAGAACTGAAGGAAAAATGATATTGTATAAAGTTAGACTGAATCAGACTGAAACAGTGCACACAATTACAGCAATAGATCCTTGCTTGCTGTTTACTGTCCATGAACATTCGTTTTTAAAGCGCAAGAATTAGGGAGAACATGCCAACGCCGCATAAAAGAAAGGTTGATATAAATCATGTTTTCCACAGGCTTTGCATAACATTTCAAATAAAGCCTCACGGAAGGCAATTGTAACAATAAAATCTTATAAAACCAAATAAAAATTAAATAAAATAAAAATAAAACTCTTAACAGCAATATTGGGGATACAGTTAAGCGCCCCTTTATAGGGTATCAGGTGTCCTTCACACTTAATGCAGCCAGTATCTGAACAAAGTATCTCTCTAAACAGTATCTCTTAAAAATAAAGGTACAAAATGTGTCACTGGGACGGTACCTTTTCAAAAGATACATGTTTGTACCCAAAGGATTCATTTTGGTACCTTAAAGTTACATGTCAGTACTTAAAGTGTACATATTGACATTTTAATGCAAAGTTATTTAGATTTGTGAAATTCCTATGTAAATTACCATAGTAGGAAAAACACATGCGCTTGTTTCCCTCACCATACTATGTCAATGGGGCAAGTTTGGGGGTCTCTTGCCCCCCAGGGGTAAAACTTATACCCCACTGTGGGGTATGTTCTCGCTCAGCTTGATAAAGTCTTCAGATCTGGTGATTTACAAGTTTGTGCGATATTCTCGCTCTGAGCTACGATCCGTCAAAGTCGGTCGCAATGTTAAGTCTATGGGATTTTTCGCCCGGTGTACGAAAAACGTGCGCCCGATCGATTTTAAAAGTCATAGCACATCTTTCCACAATACCCCGCACGATTTGACGCCCGTTTTATGGGTGTGTGGCAAAAACTGCGGGACTAGTTACGCGCCGAAATTTGAGTGGAATCTACAATAATAATAAGTAAGAATAAGTATGAGGAATAGTAATAGTGTGCTTCGCCTTAAAAGGCAAGCACCACTAATTAAAAAGTTACTCATAGGTCTATTAGACAAACATTTGTCAATTTCTGTCCAACACTGTCAATGTGAAGGTTGGGAGAACAGACTTAAAGTCTCGTTTTATATATATATATATATATATATATATATAAAAATATATTTATATTCTATTATATATATATATATATATATATATATATATATATATATATATATATTATATAATTTATTTAAATTTATTTTATTTATTTATTTTTATTTTTTGAAATGCTAAACAATTTCCAAATTTGAGGTTGATATCTCAGATATATATATATATATATATATATATATATATATATATATATATATATATATATATATATATATATATATATATATTACATTACTTTTTCATGATTTTGTGATAAACACAAATAAATAATAAAAAATTGCGTCATTAAAAGCAAAGGTTTTTTTTTTTGAAAGTCTGTTATTTGAGATCTATTTGGTTCATCGTCCTTCCTATGGTTTCATTTGATTCCTCTAAAAAGCAGTAAACACAAAATAAAAATATTTTCCTTAGATCACTCAAGAAAAAAAGGTATTAATATTTAATTAAAGGGAGGCAAAGTGTCCTCTAGGGGTCAATATTTTCCTACTTTTGAGAGATCAGTCATTCATAAATTCAAAAATGTTCTTTTTCATCATACTTTGGGCTAAATGGTTGTACGTTGTCTCATTTTACAAAGAAGATTTTCAACTTTACCATTTAATATTGTATTCATTTACAATCCAGCGTTATCCACCGTGCATGGAGTTAGAGGCTAGCTCGCTGTGGGTGTGTCCATTTCGTGCTCGTCCTCCCTCCCGTTTAAAAAAGGCACTGCTGTTCATTATAGATAGAACACCATAAAGAACAAATTTTGACAGGCTACACTGAGATCGATTTAAGAAACCTTTGTTAATACAGAAACATACCCTGTATGATTTTGTGCACAAGTAGGGTGTCATTATAGCAGAATGGGGAGTGGTATCAGCCTTTCAAGGGGGCGGACTGTGCTTCTCTTCTTCGCCCCTGGTGACACATTCTGTCCGGCAAGCTCGCAGTTCTCTCCCGCTGTTGTTCAGATGCTACTGCTGCTATGACACATTTCTTCCTGAGTGAAGAATTGGCTTGTGCGCGAAATTGGTGTGCATTTCAGAGGCAATGCGTGTGTTACGGGGGAGAGCTTGAGAAAAAAAAAAAAAATTTTCTCATGATCTTGGGATGTTGACTCAAGGACATGAGAGCCCAGAGTAGCATGGACATCCAGACTATAAAATCTAACAAATGTGTGTGGAGAAGACCATCCTGCTGCATCACACACTTGCTGCAAGGGTGCACCTCTTGCAAAAGCCATTGAAGATGCAACCCCCCGGTTGACTGGGCCCTGATTCCTAGAGGCAAAGTTTGGCTACGCGCCTTGTAGGCTAGGGCAATAGCATCCCTTACCCAATGTGGTTTGTCTAGTGGCAGCCGCCTCCTGGTTATGGCCCCCATGGCATATAAAGAGCTGCTCTGACTTGTACCGCTAGTGCGGTGGATGTAAATCTGTAGAGCACGTACTGGACACAGTAAGTTAATTTTCTCCTTCTCCGGTGTAGTGAATGGTGGGAGACAGAAGGCTTCAAGAAGGACCGGATTTATGGTCGAGAATTGCGCCATAGGAAGATAATTAGAGTGAAGATGCAAAATAGTTTTGTCCAGCCCAGGCACAAATTCTAGGCAGGATGGCGAAACCAACTGAGCCTGCAAATCACTCTCTTCAAAAAAACTCTCTTCAGAGAAATAACGGCCATCAGAAAAAAAACATCTTTAGCGTCAGAAACCTGTCTGGCGCTGATTCTAATGGTTAAAAAGGGGTGCCAGCCAGTCCCTCGAGCACAACGGCCAAATCCCATGATGGTACTGTTGCTCTGATAGCCGGCTTTAACCGCTTAGCTCCATGAATGAAGTGAGCGACTAGAGGATGCTTTCCCGCGGAAACCCCATCAATCAGAAGTTCTGAGAGTACTAGGGCATATGCAAGAGGACAATTTCTCTTGCAGAAACTCCAGAATCATTCAGAAATGACTGTCCACAGGTCCGGTCTCTTTGAGGCGGATTGTGAAGCGCTGTGAGCCGTTTCCCAATCCCTACGAGGGGGAGCCCGACTCACCACACTCTCCTTTTGGGCTTCACGCCTCAAAGTGACCGGACCTGGTCGGGACTGGGTGGCCGACAGTCCTGACTCTTTAGCACGGCGGGGAAGAAACCTCACAAACGCCTCATCGTGGTGTTTTGCCTCCTGGAACCTAGTGGCAACGGTGCTGACCACGTCCTCTTCCCCCAAGCACTTCGAAGCAGAAAGTGTGAAGATCGTTATCGGGGAGCTGACGCTCACACAGCGGTAGGCAATGCCTATTGTCTGTCATGATTGTCGTGTTATCTAGTGTATAACGTGAGTAAAACAGCACACGAACTCTTCATGACTTTCAACTTAGCCCTCCTTTATTGTTCTCCCTCACCGTGCCCCCTGCTGGACCGAAACAGTATCGGGGACTCCAACTGTGGAACATTAATATGTAGCTTCACTACATAGATTATCCCACATCTCCCTTTTTAACAAAGAGAAAACAATGAAACAAAAAGATAACTGGTATATTGCTCTTACCAGAGATCCTTAGAACACAGCACAACAATGTAAACCAACATGTTTTATAATGATGAACACTGCCTTAAAAAGTGTTCACATCTGAGGTTATGAACAACATATTACCACCAATTACACCTCTCCCCCTCTTGTTCGGGGGCTCTTGTCACTGTGAAAACTGTCTTTAAAGACTACAACAAAATTACTATAAATCCAGCTTTTTAGGTTTCACAACTGCTCTCCCAGATTTGGTTCTGGTTACTGCTCCTTTGGGACTGGCAGGACATGTTTGAGGGGCCAAAAGTGCTTTTGTCTCTGTGATATTCTTGGTCAACTGGGAACCAGCTATTGTGCCACAATCACCCTCCTTTGTATTCATAGGAATGAGGAAATGACGGTTCCTACGAACAGCACCTTGAGGCACATCCACCTGATAAGAATGTGGCATGAAATGTTTTCTCACCACAGTTCCTGACACCTTTTGATCCATGATCCACACCTGATCACCAGGTGAGAGCTTGTGGAGGTCTTGCACCCGATGGCGTTTATTGAAACATCTCATATCTGCACTTCTTTTCTCATTTTCCCGAGCATGTACAGTGGTGCCATCAGGTAAGGAAGGATCCAGCAAACTGGGAAGAGTTGGCACAGTGGTTCGAAGACGGCGTCCCATTAGCAGCTGGGCTGGGCTGTACCCATTGTGCAAAGGAGTTGATCTGTACGACAGTAAAGCAAGGTAAGGATCCTGTGTTTTTTTAAAAAGTTGTTTTACAGTATGTACAGCCCGTTCAGCCTCTCGATTGCTACGTGGATGCTTTGGACTGCTGGTAACATGTTTGAATCCGTAAGTAGCTGCGAATTCTGTGAAAGTGCTGGATGAAAATTGTGGCCCGTTGTCGTTCACTACAGTCTCTGGAATGGCGTGACGTGCGAAAATAGATTTCAGGTGCATAATAACATCTGCAGAGCTGGTGAGTGAAAGGTTTGCCACCTCAACATACAGAGAGTAGTAATCCACAACTAAAAGATATGTTTTCCCTTTCAAGACAAACAGATCTGTTCCCAGCTTTTGCCAGGGCCTGTCAGGAAACTCTGTTGGGATCAACGGTTCAGTGTGATTGGTGCGCTCTTTGATGCAGGCGTGGCATTTCAAGACCAGCTCGTTCAATTGCTGACTAAGTCCTGGCCACCACACACTCTGCCGTGCACATTCCCTGCATTTAGCCACTCCTTGGAGTCCTTCGTGCAGCCTTGCGAGGACATCATTCCGCAATGCAGAGGGAATAACAAGTCTTGTACCTTTTAGAAGAAGACCATCGTGGACTGACAGGTAAGCTTGTTCAGACCAGTAGAGTTTCTCAGCCCCAGTGCAACGACCAGACTCGGGCCACCCTTCTTGACACATTCTCATGACATTTGTGCACACACTGTCTGATTTGAGGAGTTCTCTCAGGTTGTCCAGGAATGATTGGCTTGCCGGAAGATGCTCCACGATGTTGTCCACATAAATGTTAGTGCTCTCCATGAGCTCATCATCCGTGTTCTCTTTGACGGCAGGCAGTGGGGCCCGTGACAGAGTGTCTGCAGTCCAGAGGATCTTCCCAGGAACATGTGACATCTCGTATGAATAGCGCATCAATCTCATCCGGAAGCGTTGGATGCGGGGAGGTAAGGCGTCCAGTTCCTGACCACCTAAAAGACTCAGTAAGGGTTTATGGTCAGTTTCCATCAAAAAGTGTTGGCCAATCAAAAAGTCCCGAAATCTCTCACATGCCCAGGTCAGCTCAAGGGCCTCCTTTTCTACCTGCGCATATCTTTGCTCAACAGGGGTTAAAGACCGCGATGCATAGGCAACAGGCCTCCAGTCGTCACCCTCTCGTTGCAGTAGGACTGCACCCAGTCCATACGATGATGCATCTGCGGATACTTTGATTAGCTTATTTGCATCGTACAGAGTCAGTACTGGTGCAGATGACAAGATCTTGAAAAGCTTTGACTTGCGCTTCCCCCCCAGAACCAACTGTTTTTCTTGGACAGAAGATCCCTGAGAGGTTTATCTTTTTCAGCCAGATGGGGGATAAATTTTCCCAACTGGTTGACTATCCCAAGAAAGCTCCTGAGCTCGCTGATGTTTAATGGCTCAGGCATCTTTTGAACGGCAGCAGTCTTAGCTGGGTCTGGTTGCACTCCTGAGTCTGAGATAATATGTCCGAGAAACTTTACTTCATGCTGTGATAAGGCACATTTGTCTAAGTTGAGGGTAACGCCAGCATTTTCCATCTTTTGCAGCACTGCGTGAAGGCGTGTATCATGCTCCTCTTGAGAATGCCCCCACACTAGTACATCGTCCATGTGACAGAACACTCCATCCAGACCCTCAGTGACTTCAGTTACCATACGATTTTGGAAGTGTTCAGGTGCCGATGCGATAACAAAGGGCAGTCGATTGAAGTAGTACCGCCCAAACGGTGTTATGAAAGTTGTCAGCTTGGCGGACTGCTCAGCTAGAGGGATTTGGCAAAATCCCATGTTTGCATCGAGCTTACTAAAAACAGTAGCTCTCGCTAACAGTCCGAGGGTCTGTTCAACAGAGGGAAGAATGTATTTTTCCCTTCGCACCGATTCATTTAGCTTTGTTAAGTCAACTCAGATTCGTGGGTCGCTGGACTTTTTAGGCACTATAACAACACCTGCACACCACTCAGTCGGGTTCTTCAACCCTGCTTATGACCCCCAAACTCTCCATGCGTTGTAGTTGCTTTTTAACTTTAACAATGATCTTTCTTTTCTTTTTTTTATTTGTAATTTTTTCTTAAGAAAACTTTTAATTTCAAACGTTTTCTGCTTTCTCTTTTTTTTTTTCTTTCGCTTTGCTTTCACTCACACACACGCACACAATACGGTCATTGAAGACATTCCGTTTCATGCTTATTTATAGCCTCCAGGTGCGCGTAATGAAGTGACCTGGCCGAGGTTATAAGAGCCAAACTTTGGCATGTTTGACACACATGCTTCAACAACCGGTCAAACAAAAGACATTCTCATACAGCAGCGAATGTAGCTTTTGAAAGGGAACACTAATGACTCATCCTCTTATATTTCAAAACCTGTATTAATTTATTTGACCGCAAAACCAGTGAACACTGCCACAAAGATCATCTGTGCCCCTCTCCCCTCCAACCTGGACATTTTCCTTGCACAATTCTTCAGCAAGGCCTTAAGCAAGCCTTCATGAATGACCCCACCCACCCCTCCCACAACCTCTTCCAGCTCCTGCCATCAGGTAGAAGACAACGGAGTATCAAGAAGACTCACTCTGTCTGACTGCTCAACAGCTTTTTTCGCCAGGCTGTGAGAGTTCTTTATTTCAATCTCCCTGTCCTCCTCTGAAACCATGAACACCTCAGCCCCCCTCTCCCCAACTCATTAATAACGGTTGAGAATTATCCTATGTGCAGTTCTGAGTGTACTACACACAGGTGAGTGGGCTATACAAACCACCTGTAGTAAGGCACTCATCCCACTATATGCACACTAGACACTTTATGTAAACACTCCCTATTACAAAGACGCAATAAGATAATATGTCTACTTGAGCATTGCACTATAATAATGTTTACTGAGCATTGAACTGCAATAAAAAATATCTCCCACATCTCATTTCACTATTTGTCTACACGTAGCAGAAATAACAATAAAACTCTACTTGACTTGAAAATTGCTACTCAAAACTAGGCCAATCGCATTTTGAGGGTTCTGGGAGTAAGATCTGCAGACAAGAAAAACAACTTGCAGCAACAGGGTTAAAGTAATTCTGAGTAATTCCAATTCTGAGAGTAAAACATGAACTTGACAACACTGGTCAGCAAACACTACTACAACTGTTGAAGGCATAAAGCGCTCTAAACACAACTGATCCCTGCTTCAGGTTTAGCATTATCGCAGCTGCTTAACATCAACTTAGTAATATGCTGGATGCTAAAAACAACATGTTCAGTAACAAATACACCACTTCAATAACAATTAAAAGGTAATAAACAATTGAAAGTGAGAACACTGTAACACGTACCTCCATGTTGAGTAAAATGTGACAGTATGCTGAAAATGCTGAACATGATGAATATGAAGTTGCTACACCCATAGCAGTTAAGCTGCTTTCAAAACTATCCAAGCTTTCCACTTTTAAAAGTATCTGCTAGGACTTCATAAATAGCTCCAGAAAGGATCTGTTTGTCTGATCCTAGGCAAAAAAAGAGGTAGATGGCTAATGGTGCAAGGGCTCTATGTTATTCTGGCTTAAACATAATTTTTTCTATCCATGTTTTGACTGCATAATAATTGAGGTGAGCAACAGATTGTTTTGGTGTTGAGGAAAAGCTCATAAAGGGTATTCAAGCTTGCAACCAAACAGCTGTTAAATTTATTGCAAAACATTACAGCATATAATGTTAAGAGGAGATCCAGATAGCCAAACATTTACTGGCATGTTTCCTACTCTGAGGTCTGTGGCTTTTTTTTTTTTTTTTTTTTTTGATAAAAAAAGGTATTTTTTGAAGATGGCATGCTGATTTATGCTGGTCCTTTTGCTGTTTTTCTTTCTTTCTTTTATTTTATTTTTTCAAAAGGGGGCAGCACTTCCCCTCAGCTATTTACATTTACATTTACATTTAGTCATTTTACAGACGCTTTTATCCAAAGCGAATTACAATTGAGAGTACATCAAGCGATTCATTTATTGAGAGACAAACAAACAGAGTAAGTGCTTGTAACACCAAGTCACAGGCAGTGTTCAAATTAGTACAAGCCAGAAAGGGAAGGAATAAACAAGGGGAAGGAGAAGTGAAAATGATTTTTATTTTTATTTTTATTTTTTTTTTAAGATGAGGTCAAGTATTGCTGAAAGAGGTGAGTTTTCAGCTGTTTCTTAAAGATTGACAGAGATCCAGCATTCCGGATATGTATGGGAAGATCGTTCCACCAGCCAGGAACAGAGAACGAGAAAGTTCTGGAGAGTGATTTCAAGCCTCTTTGAGATGGTACCACGAGGCGTCGCTCGCTAGCAGATCTCAGACTTCTAGAGGGCGCGTAGATTTGTAATAGTGAGTGGAAGTAGACCGGTGCTGAGTCTGTGGTTGTTCTATATGTGCATCTACATCTACATCTACATCAGTGCCTTGAACTTGATGCGAGCTGCAATTGGGAGCCAATGTAAGGAGATAAAGAGAGGTGTAACTCTTTTGGGCTCATTGAAGACCAGCCGTGCCGCTGCATTCTGAATCAATTGTAGAGGTTTTATTGTGTTTGATGGAAGTCCAGCACACAGCAGTCATCAGTAAAATTATGTGTCAAATTAAATTATAGCAGTAAAAGCTATTCCAGTTGTAAGCTGTTTCAGTTGTCAGTGGTCATTTAGAACCTGTTTACAACTGGTAACCTAATGGGTTTTCAGATATCTATCTGAATTGTTAACAGTTATATTTACATTTAGCAACAAAATGGATATAAATCTGACTTTCAATTCCCATGCTATACACAAATTTTAAGTTCACATCAACAAAAGCAACAGATATGTGCTGCATTTTATTAATCATCAGATCAAAGAGCTCAACAGGAGAGAGAGCAGCATTATCACTTTTAAGAAAGATGACTGTGTGTTGAGCAATTTACTTTGTTTAATTTGCAGAAGGTTGCGCGGTGATCCGTGTAGCATTGTCTAAGTTGAGGGTAACGCCAGGATTTTCCATCTTTTGCAGCACCGCGTGAAGGCGTGTATCATGCTCCTCTTGAGAATGCCCCCACACTAGTACATCGTCCATGTGACAGACCACTCCATCCAGACCCTCAGTGACTTCAGTTACCATACGATTTTGGAAGTGTTCAGGTGACGATGCGATAACAAAGGGCAGTCGATCTGGCGATGTCATAATGCCTCTCACAAATTATTATAACATTTTGGGAGGAGTAACATTTCCAAATGTAGTTTAAAAAATCAGATGCATTTACACATGTACAGTTTTATCTGGAATGTGTCCAAGATGACCTTCTGAAGAGGTTTAAAAAAATGTGATCTATCTTTATTTATCTTTTATTTGTCTTGAAAGCATTTCAGAGGGCATTTACACCTGGTCAACAGATAAAATGCATGAGAGGCCAGGTGTACACCCTTAGAGCCTTGGATAGAAGAATCTAATTTCTTTGTCTTGGTCTCATCCAACATACATATACAGCCTAAATGAGTCATTAGTAATTTTATTTTTTTTCTATGACGGCTACACGTTATGGCATAACACATTTGCATAATTCCAGCCTATGTTGTACGTTGGCCGGCCTCGAACAGCTTGACCCCGTCCACAGACACATAATTTTACTGACGACTGCTGTGTGCTATAGACCAATCACAACAGATTGGGCAAAATGAGGGGATACTAAACACATATTTTGAGAAAACAGAAAACTTTTTTGTAAAAGACTCCCAAAATAATATTAGAATGCTTACACGTGGCATAATACGGGCACTTTAACATGGCTTTATTTAAGCTGAGAATATTTAATTTTATAGCCTATTATGGGGCTGCTGAATGCTTGAATCTGATTGGCTAATCAGCATTCTAATGTGAGTGATTATTTTTACCACACGGTTACAGTAGTTCCTGGCAGGTCTTGACCACATTACAGTTCTGTATCACTTTGCCAAATAATTTAATTCAAAGGTTCTTCCAGCTTACAAAAGCAAAAGAACAAAAACCCACAATCACAACAGGCAAAATAAAGTAAACAGTAGGATACAAACACAAATTATTTACTTATTTTTGCTACAAAATTATGTTTTATTTATTTTCCACAAGTTTATATGATTTTTAGGGTCTAAATGAAAGTCCAGTAATATACTGGTTAAAATTTCTCAATGGTAGTGTAAAAAAAAACCCCTCAAAATCAGCTCTGTTTTCATCAAGCTATTCTAGTCCATGTTGCTTTGAATGCCAATGAGTTCTGCTGACCCTGCCCTTCTCTTCCGTGGGGTGAAAAGCAGATTTTAAACTGCAATACTGGCTAACTAGCACATTAATAAGAAAGGAGATTTGCAAAAAAAAACTGCATTTAGGCAGATCGGGGATTCCATCCAACAAAACACCTCAAACACTTAACTGGAGATGTTCTTGTCTTCCCCTGCACCGCAATCGTCACAGTGGCAGACCGATGACAGCTCACTCAGGGCAGGTCTAAGGTAAGATAGTCTTGTTAATCAACTATTGTGGGAGGGGTCTGTGCAGAACTCATTTTGATCTCAGAACAGCCTGATTTGAGGCACTGGGTGGATTTTTATCATTACAGAACGGATGTGTACACACACTTCCAACACACATGCATGTTTAGACAACTTGTAACATGAATTTTGCATTCGATGACCCCTTTAGGGAAAGAACACTCTTTTTCTTCCTCTGTCCCTTCGTACATACAGCACGCTCACCCACATGAAACTCACATGCATAGAAACTACTATCACTACTATGATGATTTTATCAGTAAAATAGTTAATGCAAGCTATGTGATATTTATGGCACTGTTGTTGGAGCAGATGAACATAACAGTTTTGCTGTTAGTACAGATGCTGATCCAATTTACTTTTGGTAGACATACAGACTCAGGTAATTAAAATGCTCTTTCTCTCTCTCTCTCTCTCTCTCTGTATTTAATTAAACTGTGTAATGAGAACCACTATAGATGATAAGTTTGCCCTGCATTTTTTATAACTCCAGAAAAATGTTAATCTCTTATAACAAAATATATCGTATGTGTACTGCATTTGTTGAGTGCTTGTGCAAGTGTGGTGTGATACTGTTTTCATTCTGTTATGTGTCTCCTTAACTAAAATGTAAGCTCTTTTCAGGCTCTCATTGGGTTAAACAACCCAAATGTGTCCATATTTGGCCCCAGAGTTGTATTGAATTTTTTGAGTAAAAAGTGACACTAAAAAGGGCAAGTGAAATCCTGCCCACTTGCATGGACAGTCCATAGTCCTGGTACAGGAGGACTGCGGATCTGGCCAGTACAATAAACTGCAATGCCTCTAATGTAAGAGGCCTACAGTGCTAAAGCGAGACTGGAAGATCATCTTTGCAGAATGAGATAAACTATTCAAAGGAGCTCCATTTACTGACTGCTACCAAGTCCTTCATAAGTTTAACTTGCTTTTTTTCTTTTGGAAATTTTGTTCCATTGTTGTTTTAGAGTCAAATAATGAAATATATAATAAATATAATAAAACCTGCTTTATTGTTAATAACAATAACTTTGTTTGCAGCCTTGTGCTAAATTTATGGCACTAATGACTTCACCGGAAAATTATGATTAGACAGATTACAAAATAACGTTGTGCTTTCGTTTTTTAATGTTGTTCAGTTTGAAAAGCTAATTTTTGTTTAGTAAGATTAGCACAAACTCCCATTTCCTACAGCCTGACACTATCCAGCATCCCTGCTTTTTTAAGAAATGGATATTTTCCCCCAGATGGAGGCAGCATTTCATCACAGCCATGTGGCAGGGCCTGAACGAATTCAGCATGAGGCTGCGCAATGCAGGGCTCATTATAAAATGTTGATTTTCAAAGACAAAGAACGCACAGACACACACATACTCAATAGCGGTTCAATTCAATACAGATCCAAACAAAAATAAACATGAGGAAATCATAACTTGACACACACAACACCCCAAATGAGTCACAAAAGAAACTTGAATGCAAAAACAACTAGCCCATTACAGACACACAGGATATATATTATTTAAATGCGCGATATCTCTCAATAAGTCTCTTCACACCCAATCATTAAATTATTAGTTCACTCCAAAATTTTAATTCTGTAATTATTTACTCACCCTCATGTTGTTCCACACCCGTAAGACCTTTGTTCATCTTCAGAACACAAATTAAGATATTTTGATGAAATCAGAGCAATGCAACTGAAATGTTCTCAGGTCCAGAAATGTAGTAAAACAGTCCATGTGACATCAGTGGCTCGTGATCAGTTTTGTGACGCTACAAAAATAACATAATTTGCTTAAACATTCTTATAATGTTTTATAATGTTGTATAATTACATTTTCCAGTCAGCTACTTATTAAACTAAACCATACTTTAACATTATTCTTACACAAAACTGAAAATCATAAAAATTTTGCTTCAAAATGTGCAGTAATTTTTTCATTTGCTACTTAAATCCACAACCTAAAATTAAATAAATAAAAGATCAGATCAAGCACAGAATCAACTTTGCACTGCTTTGGAATTGTGTCAGATCAGACAAATATACATGTGCATCTAGAAAATCCATTTTGTGCGATCTATTGGTTTAGATAAAAGTAATATCAAAACCACCTGTAACTAGACCAGTAACTAGAAAGTGTGCACTCAAACTAATCAAATGTGGAGCGAAAGTAAATTGACGAAAACAAAAAAACTGAAGCACTGTCCATGAATTTTGCCCTAAAAGTCAAGATTCTCACAAATCTCACAAAAGTGTGGATTTACTCTGTGTGTTGAATAGAATAAAAGACGGTTTTGTTTATTCACGGCTTCTGTATTCCTTGTGACATTATGATTTCTGGAAGCAACTCTAATAGCGGCTTGGATGGTATAGGGTCTAACATGTTGTTGATTTATTAAGGTTATGCAATGCTTTCTATCCTACTGTGCTCCTTAAAATGGGACTCACCATTTAGTGTGTGTTGGCAGCAAACGCCATTCCTTAAAGCACTGGCTATCAGTTTCCTCCTACCGTCAGTGGTATGTTTTCACCACATCTCTACCAGTCTCCATTGGCATTGTGTGTGGCTGGAGGATCCCTTGTCTCCGCTTTGGCCCGTCAACCCAGCAGCTCCACCATGATTGGCAAGTCCTACTTGGTTCCTGACCAGGATGGTGCACACCATGCCAGTTTGCATGGTACTGAAGATGTGCAGAAGGATATGTACAGGGATTGCTCTATTGGTCAGTAGATAGATAGATAGACAGGCAGACAGACAGACAGACAGACAGACAGACAGACAGATAGATAGATAGATAGATAGATAGATAGATAGATAGATAGATAGATAGATAGATAGATAGATAGATAGATAGACTTTGGGAGACAATGCTTAATTTTAAGTACTTTCTTTTTGCTCAGTCTTAGTGCCTTGCACATTTAATGCATACCTTTCAAACAGAAGACTGTGTTTTTAGGAGCACAATTAGACTCTGTAGACATGGTTGTCTTCTGTTTAGATCCTATTAGTCCATAATCATATGGAAACCACTTTGGTGTGTCAAAATGCATGTCCTTGTGCACAGTGCACATCCCAGATTTTGAAATATTTTTTCTCAAGACAAGGTCTCAGGTCCAGGTTCTGCTTACCACAGTCAGCTGAAGTGAGAGAAAACTGTTTATTACATTTGAAATATGGATATTTATCTTACAAAAATGCATTGAATTGCTACAGGGGGGCCTTATTTCACCCCCTGGAGCCATGTGGGGCATTTTATTATGGATGCTACTTTATTTCATACACTTTATTTCATGTCTTCTGAACTTTTGACAATAAACACCAACTTTACTCCCATTGTAAAAGAAGAAAGTCAAATACACCTAGGACGCTTTGAAGGAACTAACCTAGTAGACATAGTAAGACCTGGTTCAGGTGTGTTTAATTAGCAAACTCTGGTGACCCCTGGTTTAAAGCAATGCATTCCAAGTCTTCTGAATCTATAAGTGTGTATGTGTGCATACAGTATTTACAATTAGGTAGTGTGTAGATATTGCAAACTGTTTAAAAAGCAGATATTAAACATTGCAGTACTGGACATAAAACACTGATACTTTGCCATTCCTAGTTTCTTTACAGGCTTTAGAGAAACTCTGCATCTCGGGGGTGTTCTCATAGCATCAACCAGTGACACATCTTGAGTGAGACATTTGTTGTTCATTTAGTTACTAGAACTTCAATATTGCATTATTTGTTTCTGTGTATTCACGTTAGAACAGTACATGTTTCTGGCTTAACTTATAATGATTCATTTCAATATGGCATACATGTTTTACTAGAGTGTTTTCATAGGATCTGTTTTTAAAATGAAATAAAGAGAAAAGTAAAGAAGCAGTTTATTGGTCATTTCATTTTTTTTTCTGCCAGCGATAGGAATAAATAATTCTTTTAAAGAAATAAAATCAGAAAATTCATATCAACTTGTCAGCAAATTTCAGCATTGAAACTACCTTAAAACAGATAACAACAACAATAATAATTATAATAATAATAAAATGTCCAATGTTTAGAGACCACGGTGAGTCATATCCAGCAATTCCAAATGATGCACTGAGAAATCAGTTCAGGGCTTCTCCTGATTGTTAGTGTTAATGCTGAGGTTCTTCAGGAAGCAGAGTGGAGTTACAGCAGTTCTGGCAGTTTATGGTGTTAAGCACGGCATTGTTTGGCTAAGAAAGGCTAAATTGAGGACGCAATAAATCAGTTTTTAGACCCAACTTGCTCCAGTCTGTCTGAGTCTCTGGCCAGGATGGGGCTGATACCCCTGAAGCTTCCATAAGCCTGCTTTGATGTCCCACTTAGTGCTGGTGGGGTCCCTGTGTCCATGGGGCAAATATAATCAGCTGATTCATCCATTCTTAGCTTTCTTATTTGTCGGAAATGAGTAAAACCAAGCTTTTTTGGCTAAGACAGAGAAATGAATAAAAATACAACATGACAAAATGATACTTGCAACTTATATATAGAATAAAATAGATCATTTTGTTTATAATATCATACCCTGACTTTGGCAGTGGTGGTAAGTGGTGAATGCCCACTGGCATTGCCAAACTCCTGTTTCTCCTGCTGGGCCTGAGGTCCCACCAGTGAGTTAAAGTTTGTGGCAAGGTGGCGTCTGAGTAGGGTTTTCTGTGGTGGGATGTTGAGCAGCATGGCCAAGGTCTCTGACTGAAAGCGAGGTTCCAGAATCTGAAGGAAATACAGTCAACTTATATATTACGTATATTTCACCTCAAATAGTCATGCTATTTATTTGTAATGTTACAGCGGAAGTAAAATCCATTTGTTTAATGTGATCAACTTAGATGCAACTTAAAATACATACACATCATACATAAAATAGTTACTAGCTTGTGACACTAAAATAAGCATCTTAAAAACAAACAAATCATGCTTTGTTAGCCTTTTAGTAAAATATCAAATAGGGATTGAGGAGCAGCATTTCAGCAGAAAGTTAGCCAATAAAAAATGATCCGTTCCTATGAGTAATTGTGTATTTGTCTTCAACTCTGTCCTGCAATAATGTGCTAATGTAACTGTTCAACAAAAACTGTTCAATCCAGAAACAGAACCAACTGTGCATGAATCTACAGACAAAACGGTATCACCCAAACAAACTACCTTAAAAACTGCATGTGTACCCTAAACTTTTAGCATTTTAAAGTTGATTGGATGCAATTGAAAGTTCGTTGATTAAAAACTACCCACAGCATTATTTTTGAAAGCACTGTTTCACAAGTGCTTAACCCATTTTTCAATATTGTAGTTTGCAAGTAGTTTGTAGCCCTAACTGCAAAATAAATGGAATAAGTTATTAAAAAATAATGAGAAATTCTCACATAAGCACTTATGGAATTTCTTACGGATGCCTTTTGTTTCTCCCTTTCTCTATCTTGTCCTCTTTCAATTCGTTTGTTGTCTAGTAACATTTGCTATCACATGGTTTCTCTTGCTATTATCCCTATTTGGATTACCTTTTGTTTTGTATAAATTACCTGCCTCTTTGTCCTTGGCTCACTTGTTATGACAGATTCAATAAATACAATACAATGAATCTAGAAGCTGTCCATCTCTTCCTTCTAACCCAAGAAAGATCAAGAATGAAGTCAGCTGGCTACCTGAATATACTGAATGACCTTGTTATACCAGTAATGGATTTCTTCTTCCCTGATGGCAAGGGCATATTCCAAGATGACAATGCCAGGATTCATTGGGTTCAGATTGTAAAAGAGTGGTTCAGGGAGCATGAGAAATATTTTTCACACATAGATTGGCCACCATAGAGTCCAGACGCAACTGAGAATTTTTTTAGGACATTCTGGAGAAGACTTTAAGCAGTCCTCAAACCAGATCTTGGTGAAAAATAAATGCAGCTCTGGACAGGAATAAATGTTGTGACATTATAGAAGCTTATCGAAATGATTGCAAATGCATAATCAAAGCTAAAGCTGGTCTAACGAAATATTGTGCAAAACCACAGTTAACAACCAGAGGGATAGTATGTCTGTGGTTATCATAGCAGCAATAACAGATTAAATGATTAATACAGGTTTTATGGCCCAGTGGAATTCACAAAGAGTTTCACTCTTCAAAACAGACACATGCTACGGACAGAAAAAGGACTTCTTTTATTAAATCTTAGTCAAACCTTTAAATTAATGAAAATATGATCAATCGCACCAATGAACAGCACTATGCAAAGAAGGGTTGTTATTTAAAAATGAATCATTGAGAAAATAGGTTTGCAAATAAGTTAAAAGTAAATGCTTTTTGACCTTGCATGCATGTCAACCTATTGTCGGGGACTACCAAAACCGAAACATGAACCATTCATAACCCATAATAAAATAACATTTTAACATCATTAAACTTTGTGCACAATATATGAGTTCTCCAGTTCAGATTCTGCTTGTAGATCAAAGTCACTTAAAGGGGTTATACGATTGGATTTCAACTTTTCCTTTCTCTTTGGAGTGTTACAAGCTGTTCCTAAGATCCCTAGCGCTGCAAAGACTAAAGTTTCAAACCAAAGAGATATTCTTTATGAAAGTTATGACTTGTCCCCCACCTCCTAAAACAACTTGCTAAAACAGGCCCCCACATCTCTACGTCACCGTGTGGGTTTATTTTGATGTTTACGGCAGAGCTATTATTCTAGGAGTAGTGTTGCTGCCGGTGCCATGTTCTGGAGACAATGTTTCGTTGTAAAAGTGAAACTACTTGTTTGTGGCTCATAAACTGATAACTAGAAATCAGTTTTTAAGTAGTATTTAAAACAGTTTAACCCAAATATTAAAGTGTGTTTAGCGTATTTAAGGGGGACTTATTCCCAAACCTGAAGAACAGCCTATGCTAGTTGTGCACAGAGACTATAAAGCAAAGAAATTACAAATCTGCAAGGACAGTCTGGCACTTCTGACTAACACCCTTCAAGTAAGTTAAGTTTTCTTATTAAAAGAACCTGCTACTTACTATTCAAACGTAAGTTTTGAGTAGTGTAGAGTAGTGCTTCTTGTTTGTTGTTGTTTACACAACACTGCAACATGACGCATAAAAAACAGTACTAAGTCATTATAATTGGTAATTATGTCCCCACTGGATGCTTAATACCAAATATTTTTAGAACAATGAGTTTTGTACATATTGACCTCTTTCAGGAATGATGTACAGTATGTAGAAAATATTGTGTCTTTTAAACCTTAAATTGCATAAACACATTGCATTACACCAAATACACAAAACAATGTTCTTTTTAGCAACATCATATGACGCCTTTAAATGATTCCAGATCTTGCTACAATTTTTTTTCTTTTTTGTTGATATGAAATACATTGAATGTTTGTTGGATGAATAGATGAAATGTAATATTAATTAATCAGTTGAATGTAATATGAATTCTACAGTTGCTTCTTTCAGCTTACATAATTATAATTAGTTGTAATTTTATATATAGTTTTTTTTTTGAGCTAATCCACCCTAGATTCAAATATTGTTCATTTGGATAGGACAGGTTTTTCAGTCCTAAATAAAGTGTTGCATCAGCTTTTAACCAATAGATGTTAATGTAGAGACTGCAGTATATTAGAAATTATTTCACTTGCTGGATTGGGAAATTCTGTTATATACATGACATACAGAGTGCATTTAATGTGTGGGGATGTTGAAACTCATTAGTAGTAGTATTTTAATGACAAGTGAAAGCGGACTCACAATAAGGCCTCCGTGAACGCCACTGCCTCTGAGGTTTGGAGCGTATTCAGCCAAATCCACCGACCTCAACCACTCCATCACACGATGGTTGGACCACTGCACCACCTCAGAGGGAGATGTCTTATTCTGCAATCGTTTGATCAATCAATCAATCGAAATATAGTCTTTCAGTGTTCCAAGCTTTGGTGAGAAATGGTGAGTTTTTAATCAGTAATTTGTCTTACTTCATCTCCTGGCCTGCGTCTCAGGCAGTTTGGGTTAAACTTGTTAACGTGGAGAACATGGATGGCACATTTAATGCTCAGATGATGGAGCTGACTGGTGACTTTCAAGAACAAGAGATCGTTCTGTGAGAAAAGAAAATCAGTTTCTAAAGGGTCAACATACATTTTTCAAATATATAGTTACACTGCATTTTTACGACAGGGATCGAGGTAACTTTTACCACTGTTAGGTACTGTAGCATGCGGCCATCAACCTTGCTTTCATAGAACTGATCTTTGTACTGTGGTAAACCGACATCATCCAGCCAACCTTCAGATGGAAAACACATGCATTTATTTCAACACTGTCAGTTTTTTCTTTTCTTTTTCTCTTTCAAATAGCAATTTGTTGTATTTCCTTCAAACCTAGAAAATTGTATTAGTAGTAGTAGTACGTACGTGTGACCCAGATGTGATCCAGTTCTGAAGATTTCTCCATCGTCTTGTTACTAAAAGCTCTGAGAGCCAGTTGCAGCTTTTTTCTGTGCAGAGGATGTTTAATACAAATCTCCTGTTGAAAACAGTGCATACGAGTCATGTAAACTGTACTCTTTTAGTGAGGCTTTTATGCAGAACAGTACATGTTTGTGGTTGTACAAAAAAATAATAAATGATATAAAAACAAAACAATTTTATATCATGCAGAATATACTCTTACTGGTAACACTTTAATAAGGGTACATGAATAATGATGTACCGATTCCTAAATTAAAACTTAATTTATCACTTGCTAATGATTATTAAAGATGTTAAATAATTATGAACTAACAAAGAGCTATCAAAGAGTCATAAAGTTTCATGCATGTTTCATATATATATATATATATATATATATATATATATATATATATATATATATATATATATATATATATATATATATATATATATATATGAAAGAGGGAGAGAGATGTGAATTAATGCATTAACTATCAAACATGTACTAACATGTAGTTAAGGCTGCTGTTATTCATGCATGAATCCGTAGGACTCCACTCACAGTTAAAAATAGCTCTTTGTTCATAATTAGTAAACACCTTTAATAGTTAATATGCAATGAATTAGTAAATTATTCATGTACCCTTATTGTAAAGTGTCACCCTCTTACTAACATTACCCATAGGCAGCAACATAACCAAAATATAAAATGATACCTTCTCAAGCTCCTGCGGAGTGGCAGAGAGGAGGGTTTGTCCGCTATCCACCCACTGACGTGCCAAACTGACATATTGCATCAAACCAATGTCCTCCAGCCAACCACACACCTGCTCTGTCGTCCATTTAGAGAAAGGTGTGTGTGCGCTAATGATGACAAGATAATAAGATCAGATTAATAACTGTTTTTATCCTTTCAAAGTTTATTGCACATCTGGCCCTGTCTGTTTATGAAGGAAACTTTACCGGGATGAGCGTCCAGAATCCGGGGTCCGTGTTAGCCGAGGCCCTGCTGTGGCCCTGAAGCCTCCTCTTTTAAACTGAGTGGGCTCAATGTCATCTGACAGTACACCAGTCCTCTTCATCCTCAATACAGACACATACAGTCAGATGCTTGTTGTTCATTGGTTGCACACAGAAACAGGAAAGTAACTAGCATTTTTATCATTTAATGTTGCAATTGCCCTTGGTCATAATCTACTCACTTTCCCCAAAGTTTGCGTATGCTGCTATTTTTGACATTTTCTTGTAACACAGGAGACTGCTGGCCAGAATCAACTCCAGAAGACACCGAAGAAAGGTCAGAATTGGTCGTGTTCTTCATTTTCTCTGTAATTCCTTTGGGGGAAAAAGAAATAATAATCGTACAAACAAAAAGTTAGTACTTATTTCAGAATGGCAAGTATCATAAACCAGTAACATAATGCTATTTTGGTATATCAAAAAACGAAAATCTAATGTTCATTATACAATGGGCTTTAATTTTGCATATGAATGCATGAATGTGTATGTTTTCATTTACTTAGTACCTCAGCAAACAGAAACACAACATAAAAATCATATAGACTTACACCGAGAATAAATTAATTAATGATACATGCATGGTTTTATGCATTCTTATGTTTCATAATGCAGTAAATGTAATTTATCAGAGTTGTTTCGATGTAGAGTAATTTCGTAAAGTGTGATTAACTACTTCATTAATGAAAATGAATTACATAGCTTCTCGCACAAGTGACAAAAGCATATGTTCAAAGACTGGAAACTGTTTTTCACAGACAAGGTAAGAGTCCAATCCCATGTTAACATCTGTTAATGTTTAAGTGCTATGGTATATGTATCTATTTTTTTCTCAATTCCTTTTTACAAACTAGAAGGATTGAATTTATTTTCTGCAGTAATCAGATACAGAACAACACAGGAGTGGCACACTGCTAAAAATAAACTGGAATATTTCTTTTAAAAGTCCAAAATGGTGGAACAGGGAGAAAGGATTTGATTGTGGCATTCCGCCGTATTTCACAGTTTTAGTTATGATTTACACACGTGAAACGTACATGCAGTTACCAGAGACAAAGGACTCTCTGTTCACTGTTTTTGTTTTTTGTCTTCAGTACTATTAGCTCATTGTTAGAGATTTAAATGAGTGTAATGAAAGCAGCTGTGCTAATGAAGCATCAGAGACTAACAGAGCAGGTTTTCATAGGCCTGTCTCCAGTCTCCCTGCTTGTCAAAGCATGTTTGGGCATCTGGCAATGATTTGCCTCCCTTCAGTCAAGCTTCAGTTACAGGGTGGGTCCTGAACAGGTGGGGCCCATATGATAGCTTTGGCTCCTGATGGAGGCCCTTTCATTAGAGTCAATCAAAGGCATGGGTTTTATGAATGGTAGAAGTGGTTTTGCTCCAAAATAGTGTGGAGAAAAAAATATACAGTATATATATATATATATATATATATATAATATATATATCTATATATATATACACATTTTTATTTTTTATATGTTAAATCAGCTATGGGTGTGTATGCCCAGAGAGAGCAAGCACATAAATGACACAAACAAGCAGGGCAGGGATTTTTGTTTTAATATATACAAATATACCTCTGGCATTTGCAATTAATATGACTTGAATAGAGATTCAATTGAAAATCAATATCCTGCACAATTTCAAATTTATGTAAATAAAATTTGCATAAAAAGTCAACATGGTTGGTAACTTCATTTTACATCAGTTCTTAGAAAAAGGTCCAATATGGACCAGACTTCATGTACCTTCGAAATGTAAATACTAAATTATTACAATAGGCTTAAAAGAATCAGCAGCAGGACAAGATACTATGAAAGGATATCATACTAAGGTCGATGTCTTCATCCTTGTTCTCTAACGTCCTCTGATCTGATGTGTCACTCGACTCACTCTCTCCCTTTTCTGGGTGACTCAACACTGTCGGGAGTGTCGAATGTTTGTTATCAGCTGGTTGAGTCTATACAAATGGGTGAGAAGTGAAGTGTAAGTAATGCTGGGTGCTGCAGACATCTTTAATACGTGTTTAATCTTCAAAAGCTTGAACATTAAACCACTGCCAATAACAACATGGCCATAAATTCAGTTATGCTGACTTATTTAGTTTTAATTTACCTAGAAGATTAGGAGTAAATATGATAACAGATTAATAACTTAAGACAATGATTTCTATACCTCCTCTGAAAGAACAGGCTCTACCAGTTTTCCATCCACAGCCTAAAAAATAGAGTACATCACAAGAAAGAACCTTCAGAATTTAAACATAATTTTTTAAGCTCTGTGTAAACCACACATACACACAAAACGTAAATAAATAATTCTACATTAGCTATCAACTGCAAATAAATTAAACTGGTTGTTTTGTGCTAACCTTTTGTGCTGAGCCGCCTTCAAATTCTTCCATGCTGATGGACCTGAAGAAAATAACATCAATAGTTATATGTGACACGTATTCTACTGTTTGAAATGAGGTTTGCTTGTACAGATGCTGTTACCTGAGGTTTGCATCTTTCTGAGAAGAAACTGAAGAAAACAGCAGAGGGGATGAGCTACTAAAGGTCAACTTTATCAGAGACAAAAAAAAAAAAATAAGTTCAGATACACTCAGGAAATGTAAGTTTCATCAGCCACTCATACTCCTGAATCTACACACACACACACACACCTCAGCATGAGATTTATGTGTTAAAGTCTTCATCTTTAGAGTCCCGTTCTGTTTTCCATCTTCGCTTTTTATCTCTGCTGACTTGACTTCTGGGTCTGAGGAAGGCACAATTTAGGTATCATTAAGCTATACTCTTGAAAAAAAAGAAATATATTTAAACTACATTTAGTTCATAAAAAGTATAATTAAAATCTAGTAACACTGACATATTTCTCAAGACTTACTGATTACGAAATATTCAAAATATATAAAATCTTTATTGTATAATATATATTATATATTAATATATATATATATATATATTTATTGTATAACCCTAATATCATGCATTACTGATGATGACGATTTTATACACTTTTAATAATATCAGCCTTTAAATGCAAGATATTTAATAAAGTATACCCAAAGTACTTAAGTATATCTTTAGTTAGTCTACACAAATCAAGTGCATTGATTAAAGTACAAAATGAGTCATTCACACAAAAGACGCACAACAACTAAGGCTTAAATAAATAAATGTTGTAATGTTTAAGAATTTACCTTGTATTAAAGTCATGATGTCATTCATTTGTCTGAACTTGCTGAGGAGGAGAGTGAGCTCTTCTATTCGACGATCCTGGAAAAACAGACAAAAAACACCAAATAATAAATGAGATCATATGCCACATAAGGCAGTCTCTGCCACAGGTTCTATAAGTATTTGGCACATGTCTGGTTCTGACTTAGGTCCATAAACATAAAGGCAGTGTGAAGAACAAAGGGTCCAGTGTGCTTAAAATGATGTAAATGATGAGGAGAGAGTGTTGACACAGTAAACTATAATTTGGAATTTTTATTAGTGGCCATAACAATTATAACAATTATGGATTTTATGTGTTATTTATATATTGTTGTTTTAACGATTAAAGACGTTAAATCCTACCTTTTCATCATTTGATGCAATAAGCGATTCCATTCCTGTCTTCAGCCTTTGTAGCTCCTGATCTGTTGACAGACAATTTATGGGACAACCATGCATAAATTCAAGACCTGTAGGAATGTTTACAGTGTCGAGTAACTACAGTCTAGAATTTTCATAAACCTCACAAATATTTAAAATCTACTACTTTGAAAATAATTAAAGTATACAGTCATGGAAAATTTTTACTTTTACTTTTCCAAGGAAAGCCAAGCGGAGCAATAAATGGTTATGGCTTTATTTTAGAGTCACCAGTTCACAAGACACTTACACAGGCATGGGTTTATAGGGTCACATAAAACAATGAAACAAGTGAGAACTTGCGCAATCAAATGCAGAGATTGGTTTTATGTACGCAGATGAATTCTGCATTTATCTTTCTAGCAAATTATGTGAATTTCTGGAATATAAACAAGCTTACGTTTGGTGTTAAGTCTCCTTCTGTATATCTCCTCTAATGGTGAGTGAATGGTAGTAAGGGAAAAAGAAGCATTGTTAATTTCGACACCACATAAAATACACATATGGCAATTACTAATAGCAGCTGTTGACATTAGCCTTTGAAAAATACATATCAGTCAATCACTAATGGCAAAATCTAAAAAGCAAGGAAGCTAATGGCCAGGGTAATGCAGATAAAATGTAAAGGCTAAATGTGTAATTTTCAGTGCCACTATAACAGCTCAAAGGGGAAGAATAATGCAAGAATAATGAGAATGTGCTCCTGAAATTTTGTGCTGTCACTGCATGCACTATATTTCCTTCTCCCCCATTAATAAGGTATATTCTATAAAGTCTGCAACATCAGCCATGCTCTTTAGAACCTCTGCAGAAGCAGTAAGTCACTTAGTTATGCTTTACCTACTACTTCAACCAACCAACAATATCCATATGCAAAAAAAAACTGAATGCATGCATTTCCTGAACTCTCGCTGTCTGTAATTAGTCGGACAAACAGCCTGCAGCCTGCAGCATGCTTTCATAGTTTTTTTCTGAAACCCTCCACCTTCCCCAGTTCCAGCTTTATAGATCTGCTACAGGTTACTTTTATGCTATTTGTGCAGCAGCAGTATGTCTTAAATACTCATGGCACTGTGTCGCCATATGCATTGGCAGTAGCAAGTTCCTGTACTTGTTGAAGCAGCAGCAATAATCTACAACTACACCAATAACCAACAGCGCATGTCCTGATATTGCTGAGTTCTATGTGTTCCAAATGTTAATCCAAAGATTTTATTTTATCCATATCATACACCTAAACCTAACCTCACCCATGAGTAATACCTAAAATCATAGGAAATGATAGACGAATGACACTGATGTACAAGTAAGCCTCAACTTCACAAAATTATAAACAGTTTTTTAAAATCTGGTTAATCACAACGTCACACTCAGCAAGAACTCAGCAATTCAGCAGCAGTGTAGCAGATCTTTTCCATCAAGACTAAAAAAAATAACATTGTCATATCAATCACTAAGCTAAAATGTTCTGAAAGTTGTCATGATTGAACTAATACTTTTACTACTTAGCCAAGTGCACAGAGCTGTGGGACAAATATCTCAAATGGGTAAATATCAGTCTATCTCTAATTAACACTAACAACTAAGTAGACACAGCTGTGAAAAATACAATGAGCTAAATTGCCTTTAACATTAGTATTGACTGCATCAGGGCAGGTCTTTAGATGGATTTGAGAGAGAAAGCAGTACCTCTTTCTGCGCTGTCTACAGACACTGGAGCTCTGGAGAGCAGCTGAGCCTGTAGACTCTCTATCTCAGAGTTCTTACAGCTCAACAGCTGCTGTAAACTCATGATCTCTGCCTGAGAAAGTGGAAACACTTTATTATGATGTATAGCCAAAAATAATTCATTAGAATAATTAGCATTAAAAATAAGTCATAGTATGTTTACAAGAGTATTAAAAGGACATTACAGAAAGCAGAAACTTTTCTACATTGTCCACAGTTGACCACAACATGAGCTACACTAGAAGATAGTCTGTGAAAAACAGCTTTACAATTACATTTGTGTAGCAGTACCTGTGTCACCTTGAGCTTCTGCTCATACTGCATCTTCTCCTGTTCCAGCTCATCAACTCTATGTTTGAGCATCTTGAGCTCCTGAAGCAGGCTCTGTATAATAATACACACACCAAAATCAAAAGTGCAAAATTATAAATATAGATTGTAAAACATTGGTTTACCATGGTCAATTTCAGCAGGGTTGTCTAATCCTGCTTCTGGAGAAATATCTTCTGGGTGTCACATGTACTGTATGTTCAAGTCTGATTAAGTTTTGTTTAATAAAGTTCAATATTGTTACAAATAGATCCTGCTTCGAGTACTACTTTTAGAACCAGCTGTGACTCCAGTAGAGCCTGGTTCAACCTTACATCAAAACACCTGTCTTAATTAGCTGGTTCAGGTATGTTTGAGTACAGTAGGGTAGAAACAGAACTTTTCAGGAAGGTGGATCTCCAGGAACAGGATTGGGCACCCTTCTGTTAAACAATAGAAAACGTTTTGTTTTTTGTTTTTTTTCAAGCAATTTAGACGTAACCACAGCCCAAAAAACTAGAGATACAGAAACTAAGTCGCATTCAAATCTTCATTAAAAATATATGTTTATGCACTACCAATCAAGACCTTCCCAGAACTTCTTAAACGTATGCTAGTGTATAAACCATTAATTTGATTTAAAATTAGTTTAATAGTTTAATTTTAGATGTAGAATTACATTATACAAAAACAGGACTGCTCAATCTAAAAATGTACTTTTAAGATGGCATTGGGAAAGAATGATATGGGATTTTGTAAATCTAGAACATAGTAATAATTTGTCTGAAAAGAATATGCATTTTAAAAACAACAATAACAAAGCACGGACTAATTCAGTTACACAGTTTATGATACTTTGTGGTTCCACCCTGCTGAAAAAACTGCTAAAACCTTGGCTGACTGGTTTTAACCGGTTTCCCAGTATGGTCTTAGCTGGTTTAAGCTGGTCAGCAGGCATTTTAAAGTGTTTATTTTCACATTTTCAGTCTGCCAGGCTGGTTTTTGCTGGTCAGGCTGGGAGACCAACTAAAACCAGCTACTTCCAGCTTAAACCAGCTAAGACCAGTCAACCAGCCTAGGCTAGTTTACAATGTTTTTTTTAAGCAGGGTAAAATGTAAGCAAAAACACAATGCCTGAAAACAGTTCATTCTAAACATTGTATACAAAATGTTCAAATGTTCAGGCATTTTACTGAATATATGCAATTTTTGCAACCACATGCTCAATAACTCTCTTTAGAGTATTATACAATCAAATACAGTTTTAGCAGACATTAAGCAGGCAGTCTACCAATACTCTTAGTGACTGAAAGCTGACATGAATTTACAAAGTTACTTATAGTCAGCGGAATATCTAAAATGGACTGTCAAAAAAATATTACCAATTTGTGCACCAATTCATAAGCATAAACAATGTTTTTAATGCCTGTCTTTAAACCTGTCAGATACAATAAGGTGCCTACACTTTCTATTCCACAGTGACCACAGTTCCATAGTGTTTAAGTGTGTTCAGGTCTCAGACCCACCGCTGGCTTTGGATCAGTCAGAGAGGCATGTGCTGGCTCACCACCACAACCTTCCTCTGGGACCATCTCCGCTGGCTTTTCTTGAATCTTACTAGAGATCTCCTGCCGAATCCTACACATCTGCTCCTGAAGCTCGCTAATCAGATTCACTACACTCTGTCAGAAAGGAATAACAATAGGGAAGAACAGATAAAAGAAGGTAAGAGAAAGCGGAAAGAATGAATTATGGGAAGCAGATGACATGCGGTGGTTTCCTCCTGTCTGTGTTCTTCAGGTAGCTTGAATAATTATATCACTTTAATCATTTGTCTTCTTTGTGTTTTTTAGATGTACCCTCTGATATATCCTTTCCTCGTGTGCTTTTTTCTTCCCAGCCATTATCAATCATGCATGGTAACACGAAAAACAACATATTCATAATTTAAATATAAGTTTCAGATATTTTGCCGAATTTACCTTTTACATACAGTTTCTGCAAGTTGTTTTTCAAGTCATTGCAGCATTTTTTTGTATATTATGGGGACAAAGTAGAAATTAGAATGGTTCACCAGTGTGTTTTTGTATGTTGGATTCGTTTTCTTTAAACAAACTAAGAAACTCAAACATACTAAAGAATATAACAATGCTATGTTCCTAAATGTCACATTAAAAACAAAAAATTAGCTTTCAAAAAACCGTTCTCACTTTTAACTAGTTGCTTATTAGCATGCAGCATACTTTCATACTGGCTGTTTAACAGTACTTATAAAACACATATCAATGTCTCATTATTTATTATCACATTTTATCTCATACTCTGTACTTAAACCTAACTACTACTTACTATTAATAAGCAAATTAGGAGTTTATTGGGGCAGTGTAGTTCTGTAGTTATTTAACAGTAAGAATTGGTCCCCAAACTAAAATATCACCAATAAAAAACTGTGTATTATTTTTATTTTTTTAACAAGGCGAGTACTCAATAACCAAAACTATTAAAAAGTAATGCATAATCAGGAGAGCAAGTAATTTTTTAACATTTTTTTTTTTACAAATAGTGTGTCTTTTATTTTGCTTTTACAGGACACTCTGTTGATTTAATACAATGGAACATTTCATGATCATTTATGAACATCATTCAACATCTACTAGCCTTTTAAACAAACCACAATGAGAAAACATGCTGTCTGCTCTGCCTGGGCTTTCTGAAATATACTTTTAGATGACTAAATATCTCACTGACCCATTTCACACAAGCCAAGGTCTCAAATATAAGAGTTTTTGTTAAAGAGCCAAGTAACTAAATTTCTTTTCCAGGATATGCTGTGTGGGTAATCATGATTTGAACACAAACCAGTTTCCAATGTGGTGTTTGAAATAACTTCATCGTCTGGGTACTAATCTTTAAAAACATATCAGGTTAACTTACAATTTAATGCATAAAGCTGTCGTTAGATGAGGAACTTGGCTTTCCTGTGTTAACCATATGGCTTCACAACCTATAATAACCACTTCATTTTTAGTATGCCAAGCACTGAAAGTTGTGACAAAAATAACTGTAACTTTCAAAACCAAATACAGCCACGCTGTTTATAATAATAAAAATCATGAAATATTATTATTCTTAATAATAATAATAACCTGTCAAACACAGACTCCTGTAGCACCTTTCACAGTAAAAGATCTCCAGCACGTGGATGACAGAACGTTCATGTGAGGTGCCATGTGACACCAACAGCATGGTAAACTAGATGGTAAACTGGCCTATCTATAGCAGGTAGAAAGCCAGGACCTCATGTGTGAGCGAGCGAGAGAGAGCGACAGAGAGAGAATGGCATGCTACTGGAATGCTCACGAGTGGATTGGTGCCATTCTTTAACTATGTGAAGCCCAGCAGTTGTCAGACATCACGCTGAGGTCATTCTTAACACTCTATTCCTGCTAAAAACACTCTGTCATTTAGACTAGGCTGCTCAAGATCATTACACAAAAATTTGTTCTGCTTGTACTGCATGAGGCCCATAATGGTTAAATGAAAGGTACGCAACCACACAAACACACACAGATTACGCCAGCAAATCGTAATGTCAGAGAAAAGGTATAGTTTAGATCAACCAGTTATGTCCTGTAGTTGCTCCGAACATAGCAATTACATGAAAATAGCACGCTGTAAACTAGACGCAATTTATTTAACGTGAGTCCAAACAGCAGCAGTTTTTTTTTTAAATACATAGCACAGTCTGCAATACTGTAAGATACAAGTCTTTGTATAAAAGATTGTTAAACTTACTGTTAATATTGCGTTCTTGAGTTCAAAAACTGGTACCATAATAGTAAGATTTTTACCTCAGCTTTATGTTGTCTCTCAGCACTCTTGATGTGTTTCTCTTCCATGTTCCCCAGCTTCACTTTTAGACAGGACACTTCCTCCATCAAGCCCAGTTTCTGTGTCTCTATAGAACTCCTGTTCAGAAGCTCCTATGAGAGTCCACACACAAATGTAAACACACACACGCATGCACCTACGCACACAAATAAAGGAAACTAAGGAACTGTACTCTTAAGGAGGCACAAAGTCCGTTCAAAATCCATGTACTTTGCTGTCCCACAATGGCTAAATATACACAGGTTATGAGGGCTATATTTACACACTTGTCTCGCAGGGACTGACACATGAGAGAGAGCATGGGACAGAGCTTGAGTGTTCTGATCGTTGTGGGAAGAGTGCATTACGTTTGAGTATAGTAAACAGAATGGGTGTTAAAACACCAACACAAAATCAAAGCTAAAAAATAAAATAAAGAAAACGAAATGCATATTTATGGAACCTGGATTACAGCAAATATTTAAAAATCAGAAAGTGTATACTTAAGATTTATTTAGCACAACATACCCAAGTGAAGCAGTATTTTCCCATGTAAAGAGAATTAAATACAAATACACATCAACTCTAAGTAAAGATCACCTAAATGCTCATTTTGAACATGCCACCAGCAGCTACAGCCCTGATTACAATAGACTGGTTGATTTTTTATTTTTTTTTTCAGTGCAAATTAACTGAATAAGTGGTTGCTTTCTTGCCATAAAACTCAGAACCCTTGGTCTTGTCTTCTTTGATCTTGATGGTTAAACTCAGACACTGAACAGGAATCCATTTCACAACACAGAAGCCCAAAAGACCATTTCAAAATGTCAGTAGCTTGTGCTGAGAAGTTTTATGTGAGTTCTGAGTCTTTCAAAGACGCCATATGGAAAATATTAGGCCCATGTCACTGGAATAGGATTTGCCTTTGAAGGCCAAAACCTCAATGACCACAGGCACATGCCCTGAAAATCTTCCCATCTGATGTCTGGAGATTTAATCAACTAAAGGGCTTTCAAAGGCAAGTTAAACAGAAATATGCAATTAGCTTTGAGGAAAATGAGATTTACAAGCAGCAGAATTTTGTCCTTGAAAATGGTATGGATAAGTACAGGTGTCTTACCATGTTTTGAAAGATTTTATCTTGATAAATGGTCCAAATGTTTGTACCAGGTCTACTGAAATGGCAAAACTTCAAGACTACTTTCCTTCTCTCACTTACTTTCATACAACGCTGTATTTTGACTCAATTTCAATTCGACTCTGGAATGCCACAGCTACTTAAATATTTAAGTCGCCAAGGTGATGTGATGTGAGTCTCCTGGAATCCCACCAAGGAATTTTCACACAGAGGCCAAATTTGCTTCTGAGACACATCAGGCGCAGGTTTTTCTGTTAATTTGAGCTGGTTTCCTACAGTATAGACCGTTTAAAATAATATCCGTTTAAAGACTAAAGTTAGAGAAACCAGATTTTTAGATTTTCTGAGTCACAAATGCCCAATGTCAAGTTACTATTCAGATCTATAGATTTGTCTCAGGTCTCTGAAAATAGGATTACTATCAAAAAAGTGACTCTTTAATGCATGACCAGTCATTTAAACTCAATGAACCAATCAAAAAGTCCTTGCTTTCTCAGTCAGTGTAAAGCAAAGCTGGATAAACAAGATGACTAATGATGTAAACGTGTAAACATTTTAGTGCTCTTTACATTTTGTGCATCAGGAATCAGCATTGGTTGCTTTTTAAATAAGACAATGAAAATAATTTAAATGTATTTTTTGTTAATAAATATTACCAATACCTGTTGAAGCATCTCCTCAGTGGAGTTGAGCTTGTGCTGATATTCCCCAAGAGAATTCTCCAGGTCTCTGATCTTCTCTCCCTGAGCCTCCACCTGATCTGTCAGCACACTCACCTGAGAAACAGGTTTAAATTAAGTTTGTTCATTTGAGGTACATCATCTTTATCCGTTGTACTTCTCATACAAGTTGCTCCTAGCTCTGAGAGTAAAGTATAAATTACTCACAGTCTAATCGCACTCATTATTCTATTCTGAATTAGACTGAATACACATATGCATAAACATTGGGTCATTCAGAGTTTCAAACAAATTAAAGCAATATTCTTGTCAACCCAGTTGATCAGGAAGCACCTACGTGTAGTTACTGTCAAAAACCCAACAAGCCAGAACAGGACTAATCCGTAAAGCCCTGTCTGTTCCCATGAAACATCACAATTCTATTGTACTGACTTGGCTAGGAACACTTTTACTGATTTTGCAAAATGTCTTCATCAAATTTATTGAAACAAACCATGCTGTGTAGATGCACATTTAACAAATAACTGTAAGAAATTTCCCACATTTTACCTGTAACACAAGAGACTCTTTATCTCCTTCTAGACGAGACAGTCGCTCCTGGTAGCTCTCACCATTGCCTGAGCCTTGCACATTGACCTGTGGTTCACAGGTGGTTAGAGTTATGTTTACAGTCAGCGCAGAAGAAAGTGAAACACTGTAAATCATGAAACGTAAAGCCCACAGCTACTGTTACAATTGCGTACTGTAAACGTCTGTTTATAGTTTCTCAGCACCCTGTATGATTTCATATCTGTTGAATATGTCACAGGTCTGTGGCTAAATTTCACTACACCCAGCCCACCTCAGGTTTTAGAGAGGAATTTCCTAAGAGGTTTATTTTGATAATAAGGTTTTGGTGCACAAGCAGTAAAGCTCAAAAACTCTGTGGAATATGTCAGTGATGTGTGAAATACTGTGAACGTGCTAGGAAGATTTGCATCTGAATATATGCTCTGTAATATAATGTAAAACTGTGCATAATGGTCTGCGTTATGTCAAATTTCAAAGGACAAAAATGGTTGTTTTGATGTTTAATTAAATTGTTTTGATGTTCATTTAAATGTTCTATATAGATTCACAGGCATATAAACTGTTTTTAAATACAATGTGTTTGGATTTTGTGAGTATATGGCAAGAGGTAGCAATAAAAAAAAAGTATGCAGCACTGAACAGGGAATTAAAAAACAGACTTCAGTTTAAGCAATTATACTACTAAGTCTAAAGTCTAATAGCTATTTGTGTTACTTCAAATCTGTTTCTGCAGACCTACTGTCCTGGAAAATGCATTTTAACCAACTTCCACACACTGACCATTGATTCTCAAACACTTCTAAAGGACTTCAAAAGCTAGTAAACTAAAATATTCCAGTTGTCACTTAAATTAGCAACTTAAAAATAAGTAACTTAAAATTTCAAGTTGACTACACTAAAAATTTTAAGTCAGGGAGGTAACAAAAGATTTTTTTTTTTAATACAGTGTAGATCTGTCTGACTGGAATTGGAGATGACATTTGTGTCCTATAAAACAAATAAAGAATTTTGAGTAATGTACATAAAAGTTCATTATATTGAACCTGGAGTTCCACAGTAATGCAAAATTTACATGCATTCCATTTCAGTTTTATTTAACTTGAAGATACTTAATCTTAATTTAAGTAACAAATGAAATACTTCAGTTTACTAAACAAACTATTTTAAGTTTTTTAAGTTATTTCAATGTATCTGAAATGTTCTAATTATCCTAAAGACTTTGATTTGTGTGTGGGTGAAAAAGTTGGAGTTCAACTTTACAGTTGATCTCCAGGACAAGATTTAAAGAGCAACTTGGTGAGTGTAACCTTGGTTCCCTCAGAAAGGACTCTGGTCATATCATACTGCACACTTTTAGGTGCTATTGAGGAGGGGTTTATGTGCAGGTTTGGTATTATATGTAGGTGTTAACAGTGTAATTATACTAGCAGGTTTAGACTAGGTTAGACTACTCTTGCTGTGTTTAGACACAAGCTTCAGACACTAGTCATGATTAGTGTATTTGTTTTATAGTGTCTCATTAAATGTAGTGTAGAAGTTCCCATTTGAAAGTGCACCCCGTTATGTGAACTGTCTATGAAACAATTGAATGCAGTCCATTTTACACTAGCACATGTGCTGTTATACAGAATATACACAACTATAAGTATCTGCAACATTGTATATATTTGCTAATTAGATTTCATTTTAGCATACAATCCTCATAATTCTGCACATTATCTCATGAAAAACATATTGCATGCTTAAATCAAAGGTAAATAATCTGTCCTCCAGTATATGCCGCTCAAAATCCATCAAAAACCCTTAATTCCATGCAGACACATTGAATGTCTCATGCATTTCACATTAGGTATTATTGCACAGATTCAGCAACTAAAAAATCTCATGCTTACCTTCTTGAGCCATGCAAAATGTTTGTAAAAATCAACGTCCCATTCCATTTTGCAGGGCCATTATAAGATCTTTAAGTCTCATAGCATTATAACTATCTCAGACATAAGGAGAGTAAATGTCTCTTTTCATCCTTCATGTAAAAACTGTGAGTTCTTTCTCTTCTTTGTCTTTAGTCTGAGTAGCCTTTGGTTTAGGTTCCTGAGCATCTGGTTTGGAGCAGCGGTCTGTAATATCAGGCTTCACTCCTGCCAGCTGCCCTCGGGTTTTTTCCCTCCCTTTTCTCCTCCTTTACTCTCCTCCTCCACTCTTTTTTCCTCTGCCAAACCATTTTTCTTTTTGTTTCTAAACTTATACCACCCCCCCTCCCTTGCTTTTTTAACAAGTGCTGTATTTAGGGGCTTTCTGTAGGGGAAATACTTTCACACACAAGAAGAGAGAAAGTGAGTATGCAAGGATTGCATGAGGTGTATGCTTCAGAGGTGCAGTGCCCCTCAGAGAGGCCGCAATGTTTACTTGAAAACTGGTAACAGTAACTGGTAACAGTCTGCATTAGACGTGTGACAGTGTCAAAACCCTGTTGACAATCCTTCATACATTTATGTTATGTTATGTTATGTTATGAATTTACCATAATGGCATGCACAATGAGAAAGAGGGAGGAGGATTATATAGGATTATATATGTTTAAAAAATAAAGAATAAAGAATAGCTGCTTATATTCTGTCACTCCTCTTGACAGAACTGGTGTAACTGGGTCAGGTTTGTAGGTCTTCTTGCTCGCACTAACCTTTTCAGTGCTGCCCACAAATTTTCTATGGGATTAATATTAGGGCTTTGTGATGGCCACTCTAGTACCTTGACTTTGTTGTCCTTAAACCACTTTGTAACTAATTTGGTATGTTTAGGGTCATTGTCCACTTGGAATACTCATTTGCATCCAAGCTTTAACTTCCTGGCTGACATCTTCAGATGTTGCTTCCACATAATTTTTATTTTCTCATGATGGCATCTATTTTGTGCACCAGTTATTAAAGTGCACCAGTCCCTTCTGCAGCGAAGGTACCCCACAACATTATACTACTACCACCATACTTCAAGGGGATGGTGTTTTGAGGCTTCAAAGCTTCACCCTTTTTCCTCCAAATATTTTTATTTCGTCAGACCACAGGACATGTGTCATGCTGTGGTTTAGAGAAAAGGAGCACTCGAGAATATAAAGTTAAAGTTAAATTTTAATTATGCACATATACAGAAATAATACCTTGGGTAGGTAGGCAGATAAACTAAACCACATTAAACCACCATTAAACAGCAGGTGGTGGAGGAGACTGAGGCGGAGAGCTGAAGAGCAGAAGAGCCAGGGTGACACCGAGGCGCTGGAGGACCTAGACGATGCTGCAGGTTTCGGCGACCGATGCGGAGACAGGGGACAAGAAGGACACGGCGGAGCCAGAGGACTGAGGTGGAGCCGGAGGGATGGAGGAGCCTGACAGAGCCGAAGGGATGGAGGGACGAGGCAAAGCAGGGGGAGAGGAATCCAGAGGTGACGGAGAGACCCGACAGAGACCGGCAGACCCGTGGCAAGTACCAGATGGTGAGTTGAGGATGAGCATAGGGGCTGCTGGGAACCATCGACGGCGGATGGTAAGGATGGGAAAGTGGGAAAACTTGACATGTAGACACTGGAGGCTGCGCTAGCTGCGCGGGCTCTGGAGGGAGCAACCGTGGCATGGGTACTGGAGGGAGGCACCATTCAGGACAGCTGCATGGAACCAGCGGACATTCAGGATGGCGGGGCCGAACCAGCGGGCATTTAGCAAGGCGGGATGGAACCAGGAACTCAGGATACAGGGGAGGTGCCAGGTCTAATTCTAGTTTCACATCCAGCTCTTTTTGCAGATCCAGCAGCCCCAGATACATTATCATGGGTGTAGCTCCACTCCACGCTCTAGCTGTATTCGGCTGTCTCCACCGTGGCGAGCTCTGTTGCCAGCCCACGCACCTGGTCTGTTGCAGTCGGCTCAGGTCCGATAGTGCTCCACGGCTCTGTCGCTCTCTTTGGCGATGGCTCCATGGTCGTGCCTGACTCTGCAACTGTGTCAACGGTGGGCTGAGGCTGTGGCTCTGCGACATGGTAAGATGGTGGGCTGGGCTCTGGATCCTGAGTGAGGCTGGTGTCGTTGTCCTTGAGCTGAATGATCACCGACGAATTGCACAACAGGCGATATAAGCAGCGAGGCTCTCTTCAGGGCCACCCCCAGACAGCTTCGCTTGTGTGGAGGTGTTGATTCCGCGAAAGTGAATTGAGCACAGGAAGCTGTCCGGGTATCGCGAGCCATGTGCCAAGGCAAGAATGTCCTTCGTATAACCCTTGAGAGAGCGATCATTCTGCTCCAGCAGGAGGACAAGAAAATTAGGGTCCACGAATGGCGAAAACATTAGGGCAAAAATTAAAAAAAAGGGGAAAACACACCTCTATAAACTTTTTGTACTGTTGTACGGTCCGATCTTCTGTCACGCTGTGGTTTATAGAAAAGGAGCACTTGACGAGAATATAAAGTTAACGATTTTAATTATGCACATATACAGAAATAATACCAAGGGCAGGTAGGCAGATAAACTAAACCACATTAAAACATTGATGACGAGAACCGACTATTAAACAGAATCAAACTGGAACTTAAATACAAACGGGAACTGACTAAACTAAAAAGACACAGCTGACGACAAATTATACAATTAACTAAAAGTAAGCCAGGAAGGTGCAGATGGAGGGAGGAGCCAGGGAGGAGACAGGAGGAGTCCGGAGCAGGAGGAGATCCAGAGGACCCAGAACCCAGCCATGATGGAGGGAGGAGCCATGGAGGAGAAATGGTCGTCGACTCCATGGGGCTAACCGACAGGGTGGAGCAGGTGGTGGAGGAGACTGAGGCGGAGGCAGAGAGCCGAAGAGCCAGGGTGATGCCGCAGGCGGTGAGATGTTTTTTTTTATATTTGCGTATTATTGTCTGAACAAAAGTGGGACCTTCAGGTATCTGGAAATTGCACCTAAGGATGAGCTACGCTTGTGGAGGTCCACAATTCTTTTCCTATGTCTTAGTTGATTTCTCTTGATTTTCCCATGATGCCAAAGAAAGAGGCTCTGTGTTTGAGGTGTGCCTTTATATGCAACCACCAGTGTACAACCAGTTAACTCAAGTGGAATCAATTAACCTATCAGAACCTTCTTAAGCTCAGAATGGAATCATCTGCAGTTTTCTTTTTGTTTAAAGACACAATAAACTTAATTCATGCATAATGCTGACTTCGATGAAAGTTATAAAAACATCAATCAGGTATAAACATCAGAAAACAGTAATATCCAGGGCAAAACAGAAGTATAATCCAGAAACATACAGTACAATGGTCAGGGCTGGCAGCAAAATATTCACAAAACAACAATACTCCAGAAACAAAATCCAAGAGGACAATCTAAAGTAACAACTGAAACAAGACAATGAAAACAAGGCTTGGTAGAGTCTACAACAGCTAAACAATACTTTGCGTCTTCCGTTTGGCCACTGGAGAGGAAACAAAGGGAGTGAAGACAGTCAGAGCAGAGGTGAGAGCTCCCTCTGATGGCCTGGCTTTACATAACCCCCCTTCCCCTAAGGAGCGACTCCCGGCTCTCAGTAAAAACAATACAGAAATCTGCGAAGGTCAAGGGGTGGGGAGGACTGTCATGGTAGTGATCATGGATTTACGGGGTAGTGACAGATTGTGGAAACATGGAGGACCTGGGCTATGGAGCAGTGGCAGACAGTGGAACCATGGGGGACATGGGGCAGGGTGCCATGGTGGTGCCAGTAGGCCAAGGAGTCATTGCAGTGCAGGCAGGGCAAGAAGCCTGTGTACAGCCTCCTTAGCCATGGCAGGACAGACCATGAGTTCATGAGCAGCCTCCGTGGTAGCAATTGGACAGACCGTGAGTTCATAACTGACAGGTCAGGCAGTGAGTTCATAGGTGGCCTCTGTGTCCTTAACTGGACAGACTGTGAGATCAGGAATTGGGTGCCATGACCTCGGGAGTCGTGGATGCCACCCTCTCCAGAAGTTCTACGGCTGAGAACAACACCTCTGGAGGCACTGGAGTACAATCCTGAATAGGAGAGGCCTCAGTGAGGCCTCAATGGCAACCTTCATTATGGGAAGGGCAGCAGAGGATGGCAGGACCTCTACGATGACAGGGCTTGAGAGCACTGATGTCACCAGGGTGCCTGCAGCTGTCACTGATCAGAGGTGGGTCCAACACACTGGGAAACAGTCCTTTCAGTCCTCGTCCAAGCTCTGCATTCACCGGGTTCTATAGCCCCTCCCCCAAAAAATCCCTTGGGAAAATCTTGGCGACAGCTATGACGTGGCATGCAGGCATGGCAGCCATTTTGGTTGGGGAACCAGTTGTGGCAGCCATCTTGTGAGCAGTTGATCATTTGGGAGACTTGATGTGAGCAGGCTCTGGCTTGGCAGGCATATGGAGTATTTTGTAACGGCAAGTGTTGTAGATCCAAGTGCAAGCTTTGGTCAAACAGGCAATGTCTAAACATCCTTAATATCCAGGGCAGAAAAGAGGCGTAATCCAGAAACGAGCAATGGTTAGGCAGCAAAACATTCACAAAACAAAAGTAAATAGTCCGTGGTTAAAATCCAAGAGGGCAATCTAAAGTAACAACTGAAACAAGACAATGAAATCACAGCATAGGCTCTTGAATTCTTTTAATATTCAGGATCTTGAATTGTTGCTTGAATTTATTTGCATGTTTTTTTATTTGTATTTTTATCCTAATTTCAAATTATCAGAAAAGAGGAAACCAACAATAAAACTGAATAAAAAACTAAATCATTACTACATTTCTACTAGTAAAACACATGTGAACAGTAGTCTACATTTTGATTAATATTTGGGAAATAATAGATATTGCTCTCCCACGCACAGCACAGACACTTTTACTGCAGCCTCTCTCACCTTTTTCGGACACTGAATCTGGAGCCACTCTGACTGGATGCAAAAAGCTAGTGCTATTTCCAGCTCTATTTCTCCTCATTTACCCCTGTCACCCCTATCCACGTTTGGAAAAGGGTCAAAATGATCACTTGTTTGTGCTTTATGAACACTCTTGCCTTGCACTGAGGCACCATTGCACTACAAAGGACTGTACTGGAGGATGCAGTTATTAAAGGCAAATATTTCCCTTCAGAGTCAGAATTGGTGAATAACATTTGCAATACATCCTCACGGTAAAACTTTGGCAATTCTCTCTAAGCTGGAAGTAGCAGGTTTTAGCTATGAGGTATGTAAAGTTGACTTATATTTTGTATTTCGTCAGTTCTTCAAGTTCATATAAGCTCTGCTTTATTTAAAGGTTGTTTCTACCGTCTTTATTATTTAATTTTTTTTTGTTTCTTTGTAAACGTGAACTTTATTTATCGTATTTCCTGTATATGTATTTGTTTTTCATTGTTTCTTTGTGTAGTTTCACTGTGCTACTCTCTGAAACTCTCTGTCTCTCTTGCTTGTGAGAATCAAAAGGCAGCTACAGTGAAACTCGATGCTTAAAGGAAGCGCGCATCTATTACATCGCGGTCGTCTTCTTCACGGAAACTCAACGCTAAAGTGCTTGGTTAGCATTAGCACCATTAGCACGCGGGCAAGCCGCTGGTGGTCGTGACGTCATCAAAAGGCTTAACGAGCAAGTTCGGAAGATGTCGGTGTAACTGTTCTTGAATGACTGGATCCATTCACCCTGAACTTTGTAAGTTGCATGGCTCAGAAGGAAAAGAGAATATTTTATGGACATTGAATATTTAAATAACAAAGGACTTTAAAGTTGAAAGAAATAATTAATGCTGTACAACACACGTCATTTATTTCATAGTTAGAAAAATGTAAAATACATTTATTAAATTTAAGCATTTCTTAAAGAAACTTGAATCTATTGAGCATTCAAAGAGCTACAGTCAGTGTCAACGTTAACAACACTTTGTAAAAATGGAAATCTTCTGGTGATTTCTATAGAAACCTAATCTTTGAACGTTATAGACTGCTGTTTGCTTTTGTACTGTTCCTGCTTGCTAATATTCTTTGCACGCTTACATACTCTAGGTCTGGTAAGAGTGGTATCATTCATTGACGAAGTTTGTCCCTGAGTTGTAAAAGCAGAGGAGGTCATGGAAGAAGATACTGTTGTGCATACAGTCGATCAAGAAGGTGAGATGTCAATCCCAGCAGTAGAAATAAGCAACATACCTGTGCAGCAAGTCAGATCAAGCTCACGTGAAAGAAGCTTAAACGAAAAGGGTCTAGAGATGCGTGAACAGGAAGCCAAGAAACAAGGAAAAGCTTTCTACCAGTCCTTATAACAGCTGGAAGGGGCTTGCAAAAGAGACTAGATCAAGAATAAAATTGTTCTGTTCACGTGAGAATCTTGAAAGAATGCAGCAAGACGTTCAAAGCCAACATGATTCAGTTTATCAGCACTATGAACCAATATTATATAACCATGCTACCTCCCCAGACCATGTCAATCGTATGGACACTTGTGCTGCACTGACTGCTGAGATCAGTGATCTTGTGAGTAAACGTCTGGAAATGATACATGGAGGTTACAATGAAGAACTTGTGAAAGAAAGACAAGTGCTAAATAAGGATGAATATGCACTCAAAAAAAATATTTAACCCCAAAAGTTAAAACTTATGTAATTCAATTGGATGTCAATTTTCCATCCAATTAAATCACATAAATTAAATGCAAAAATTAACATTTGTTTAAGCTTCACCCCTTCATGTTCAGTTAATGTAAATTAATAAAATTTTATGAGAACTGCTTTATGTCACGTTCTCTGGACTTTGTTATTGTTTTGTCGTGTGCCATGTGTTCCGTTTGACCTACTTTTAGTTAATTGTCTCAGCGTTTACACCTGTGTCTTGTTTATTAAGTAATTCCGTAAAGTATTTAAGTCCTGTGTTTTCAGTTCCGTTTGTCCGATCTCGTCTTTATTTGCGTGTGGTGTTGTCCTATCTGTCGGTCTACCTGCCTGTATTTATATTGTTTATTTCATCATCGGAGTAGATTAAAACGCTTTATTTTCATTTATACTCGTTGTGTGCTCTCCTGCTTACCACACGCTTGTTTAATACATAAACTTTATTTATTTTCAATAAGTTATTGTTACTTGCTTTATATAGTCACCTTACATTGTTTTAATTGTATTAAATAGTCAAAACAAATTGCATTTTCAAACATTTATTGTAATCTCTCCATCAGTCAAAAGTAACATGCGATCTGACCAAAAAATAGAAGACATACTGCAGTGCTTAACAAATAAAGCCAACTGTTTTCTAAAGTTTTATGAATCCTAACACAGCCTTCCAGTGGTTATGTTTTTAGTTTTTTACTTTAAAGTTTTGTGTGCCTACAAGTAACAGGGATCAGCAAGGAACCATACTTAAACATCAAACATTAATTTCACATTTTCAAGGTAACACTGTAATATCATTGCATAGTATGATAAACAATGTGCTTTCTCCTGATCTATAACACAAAACACATATATAAATGGTCCCTTCTGTTAAAACAATTAAAACAACAAGGACCTTTAGAGAAAGTGCAATGAAATAAAATATGAGAAAAAAGAAAAGCAGTTCTTTTACTTCAAATATATACACTTTTTATACACTTTTTTTTATACATGCAACAGGTTTTCACATTTCAGCATTTAAGTCTGCAAAACTTGTCTTACTCACAGCAGAGGGTATGCTGCTGCATACCTAAAGATCTCCTCAGCCATGGCTTCAAGACCTGTGATTGGGTGGTGGAATAAGTAGCATTCCACTTTTTAGAACTATATTTTAGCACTCCGAAGCAGAATTACAGTGGGACATGATAAATAAGAAACTACTGTAACAAAGGCCAAGAACTGGAGAGCTAACCAGGACTGTCACAATGCTACTGAAAAAATTAGTAATCACATAAGTTCACTTCCTGGACTCAACATAAATATGGGTAACATCTCCTTTATCAAAAGTTTCAGAGCTACAGAAAGCAGGAAAGTGCAGTCTCTTTTATAGTGCAATTAGTGCCGTCAGTTTGTAGAAATATGTCTTTTAAGATATTCATGTCTCAAAAATGTTCAATGTCCCTCCAGTTTCATGTTTACGCAAATGTTCATTTAGTTGACTGAAGTAACCTTTCATTTGACTCAATGCATGTTGAGACATGAATATGTGGCTAACTGATGTTGTTTTGAAGATGACTGATCACCGTGGGCACGGTATATATGACTTAGGAGGATATTCCATGATTTAAAAGTGCAAGGAGAATTACTGTATGCACAAGGATTCCTGAACCTAGCCCCAAAATGTCCATGTTTGAGCTTAGAATGTTTCAATAACTCACACCTACTGGATACTTCTGTGCCACACACTTTACATTGCCACATTCACAAGACTCACATACCTAAAAGTAAAAAAAAAAAAAAAAAAGAATGTGAGAACATTAACACTTTTACCATTTTTTTGTGTGTATGAACACACTATATTTAGTTAAATAAAACAACACTTACTGTAATTAAGTGAGTGCCCCAAACTGGAGAGAATGTGGAACGTCACAATGATGAGGTCTCTGAAATAGTAAAGATGACATATAATTTGAGTTTTTTAATGAAATCACAACTTTGCCAATTTTTGTATACTCATATAACTAAATACAAAAGAGACAAAAGATGAACACTTTAGATTAAGAAAATTAAATGAGTTAAGTTTAGTGTTATTACAATATATATATTGACCTTAATCAGATTCTATGTGGAATGATGTCACTACGATGTTTCTATAAAATTAAAAACGACATAAAAATTACATGATGTTACATGAAAAGACTGCACGTTCCACTTCCTGGACACGACTTTAACATGACACGATCCTACAAACTTTTACACATTAGTGTCGAGTGTGTTTGTACAACTATTCATCATATTTGTAAAACATATTTATAGAAACACAAAACATAATGTGGCTAATCTATTATTTTTAAGTCATACACACGCAGTCTTGCCAAAAAGATGAATATAGTCGACCACATATCTTAAAATGATTCAAGTTGCAGATAATTAATGATGTTCTGTTTGCAAAGTGAACGTGTGTCGAGATAAAAACATGCATGCGTAATCTGCTTAAAGTTAAATGCAAAAATGCTACACATACTCAAGCGATAGTAACGTTACACGTTAGCAAGGGCGGAAAATATCTAACGTTAACTTAGTTCATTCACCAAAAAGTGCAGTTACAGTGACAGTGAATATCGATTACATCAAAAAATCTAATCGTTTATGTTTAAGTCTGCATCAATTATGAATGAAGAAAATATCTTACCTTGTATAATCTCCTCGTCAGTTCTTCATTAATTCTTCCTTGCTACCGTTGAGTCTCCGTCATGCCTAGTCGACTTGCCGCCTTCAGTGTTTTAATCTAAAATGCAGATGCGCAACATCTGCATTCACGCTTTATTGCAACAAATTAGGTATAGTTTATTTAATTGGACCAGGTTGGTTTCAGATCCATTACGTTCATGTTGAGGAAGCGTAATTGTAATAATAATAGTTATTTTATAGTTTTTTTACATATACATAAATTGTTTGCTTCATTTCAAGTATTGACAAGAATAATTTTTTTGAGTGTGGATCCATCTTTGGATGCACAAAAACAAATACAATAATTTCAGAGTCATCGCATGGATCAGGTAATCAATCAAAGACCTCCAAGATCTCAAGTAAATGAGCTGATGCAGAGGCAGAACTTGCAGCAAAACAAGAGCAAGCTAAAGCTATGCAAGAAATCCATGATCAACAAAAGAAACTAAATAAAATGGAGTTTGACTGGAAGCTAAACTGCTTATGGAAATAAAGCAACGGGAGATTGAAATGCAGATAAAGCTAGACGAGGAAAGGAAACATCAGTTACATCAGTTGCAAGTAGACAAAGAAGTAAAAGTAGCAGCAGCTCGTGTGAAGAGTATACAACGATCTTGAAGGCATCATTCAATGCAGTAATGAAGAAATAGACTTTAGCACTCATACTGGCTATCCACGGATATGCCTAAATTTCAACTAAATCTAGAAGCCGAATCGTTCTTGCCTCAACAAGCTTCCTGTGTGGAGCATAATTCCCAGACATCTGGTCTAGATCAAGCTATAGCAGACTCACTAAGAGCACATCGACTGCCCATTCCTGAACCCACAATCTTTGCTGGCGATCCTTTGAAATTGTAGATTGGAAAATGTGTTCCAATACCTCCACTCATAAAGCAGTGGAGGTATATTTCTACAGAAATTCAAGGCGCATGGAAGGTCCTGCAGGATAGGTATGGAAATTAATTTATACTGCAAAAGGCTTTTCGAGATAAGATGATGAGATGGCCCAAAATTGGGGTAAATGACCCTGTTACCCTACGAGACTTCACAGACTTCCTGCAAGGATGTGTTGAAACGATTTCCATGTAAATGACTGTAAGAAAAATAAAAAGTTACTAAAGAAACGTCTTGAATGGATAGTGCGCAAGTGGAATCGAATTGTGGTGGAAAAGCTAGATGCATCAGGGGACTATCCAAGTTTTAAGCATTTTACAGAGTTCATGCAAAAGGAAACCAGGATGAAAGGTTTCCCAAGCAAGCTAAGACTCTCAGTACGAAGGCTGATGTGAAAGATTTCAGCTCTAAAAGTTAAAGGTATCATGCTTTGTCTGTAAAGACAGCGTTTCCCTATGTCCTGCATTTGCAGAGAGAACCATTGAAGATTGACCTTCATTCAAGAAAATCATCTCTGCTTTGGGTGTCTCAGAAAGGGTCATATCATTAAAGACTGTAGAAGACGACACAAATGTGGAACATGTGGCCAAATTCACCCAACCTGCTTGCACGAAGAAAGAGATAAAGTGCCTCCGAAAGAATTAAGGAAAATATCTGTAGAGGTTCAACCAGGAAGTGCACAAAGTCATGGCCCATGCACTTACACAAAGTTCTTCTGCTACTTCAAGTATTGTGCCAGTCCTCATTTCTTCAGTGGAAGAGCCACAAAGAGAAGTACTTACTTATGCTCTACTGGACACGCAAAGTGACTCAACGTTCAATTTGAATGATCTTCTTGATGACTTAAATGCAATCACTCAACCAGTGCAACTTAGGCTCAACACCATGACAGCTGTAGACACAATCACTGGAAGTAAAAGGGTTTGTGGTCTGCAAGTTCATTGGGTTCTAGCAGCAAACTCAATTCAATTACAGCAAGTATATACTAGAGACTTCATTCAGTTGACAAATCCTATATTCCAAACAAGACAACAGCATTGCAATGGCCTCACCTCAAACATCTGGCCAATCATTTACCGCCACTTCAGAACTGTGAAGTCAGACTTTTAATAGGATTTGATTGTTCATCAGCTCTAGCTCCCCTTGAAGTCATAATAGTTGGTAAAAATGAACCCTTTGCTCAAAGAACTGAGCTTGGCTGGAGTATTATAGACCTCTCTAATCCACACCTAGACAGACAGGGAAATCAGAGTTTCGTTCATAGAGTTGCAGTTAAAGAAATACTTGTCCCATCGCCCAACAATATTTTGAGAATTCTTAAGTCAGATTTCAACAAGAAAGGCTATCAGGATAAAAGTGTATCTCAGGAGGACGTTTGTTTCATACAGCATCTCGGTGCCAATATCAAACAGAGGGAAAATGGACATTATGAGCTTCCTCTCCTTTTCAAATGTAGCGGCCAACCGTCACTGCCAAATAACAAAAGGTTGGCAGTCGCCTGTTTACAGCATCTGAAGAAAAGGCTCAAGTCTAACAAACAATATTCTGAGCACTACAAGGCCTTCAATGGAGGAGATCATTAACAAAGGTGATGCTGAACCAGCCCCAGTACTACCCGAAGGAGAGACTGTATGGTACATTCCACACCATGGTACATTCCACACCAAGTTTCAAGGTATATCTTTAAACAACACTCTTCTGACTGGGCCTGACTTAATTAACTCTGCTTCAGAAAAGAACAAGTCGCAGTCACTTGCGACATAGAAAAGATGTTTCACCAGTTCCTTGTCTCCCCAGATGAACGTAATTATCCAAGGTTTCTATGGTGGGAGGGTGGAGACTTAGATAAAGAGCCTCAAGACTACCGTGTGGCAGTCCATCTCTTCGGGCGCTACATCATCTCCTGGATGCACTAATTTTGGTCTGAAGTATCTGGCACGGCAGCACAAAGTCAATCAGCCATTAGCAGCAGAGTTTGCTGAAAGGAACGTCTATGTAGATGATGGGTTAACTAGTATTCGATCAGCTGATAAAGCCAAAGAACTAATCGCTGATGCTCAAGCGCTGTGTAAATGTGGAGGCTAAGGGCTTCATAAATTCAACTCTGAGGAGCAAGTTCACTGCTGCATAGACACATCAGAAAGGTTTATTGCATCCAAGCCCTTTGACTTACATCTTGAAGCAACACAGACGGGTCAAGTACTTGGTATTCAGTGGTCAACAAAGGATGACACTTTCAACTTCAACATTAACTTCAAAGACCATCAACTCACCATGGTATCTTGTCTGTTATTGCCTCCCTGTATGACCCACTCTGATTTTTTTGCACCATTTATTCTACAGGAAAGAGCATCTTGCAAGAACTGTGCCAAGAGGCATAGGATGGGATGATCAGCTTCCAGATTAGTTATGTTCATGGTGGGAGGACTGGAAGAATGGTCTTCAGAAGCTTAAGGAAGTCACTATACCAACATGTTATCACCCAAATGCTTTTAATAAAATCATCAGAACAGAGCTGCATCACTTCTCCGATGCAAGTAATGCTGGATATGGATCCAGGTTAGTGGTATTATTTAAATACAACAGAAAACCCAGCTGATCACGCCTCTAGAGGACTACACATGTCTGACATCCTTCATCAATCTGGTTATCTGGACCCAAATTCCTGTGGGAGCAAGAAGTAAATCCAACACACCTCTGTTAACCTGCTTGTTGGCGATCCCAAAGTTAAATCAGTCCAAATGTTCTTGACAACAGTTAGTGACAGTACGGGCATTCTCAGTCGTTTCCGTCAATTTTCTTCTTGGTTGATACTCCTAAAGGAGTATTTTATCCTTGTTGCAAGGATAAAAAGGCTAGGACCAAAACAGAAATACCCCAGTGATCATGTGACTGTTGAGGAGTGTCAAAGGGCTGCTGGAGTGGTGATCAAACTTGTTTAGCAGGAAGCTAAACAGCAGGGAATTGATTGAGAAGGGAAAAACTCTTCCAAGTGCTAGTGTATTGTACCGCCTAGATCCCATTTTGGACAAAGGTCTTCTTCGGGTAGGTGGAAGATTGAGAATGTCATCATTCAGTCAAGATGTAAAACATCCTGTGATTCTCCCAAAAGACAGTTACATTACCAAGCTAATTCTGTCACATTTTCACACCAAGGTTTGTCATCAGGGTCAGAATCAAACTCAAATGGAGCTGAGAATACTCTTACAGAAGAATAACTTACAGAAGAGCAACGCATGGCAGAACTTCCCAAAGAGAGTGTCGAAGTATCTGCGCCCTTTACTGTGGCATGGATCGCTTTGAGCCATTTGTCATAAAGAGAGCTGGCAAGGAGTACAAGAGGTATGAGTTAATATTCACTATTTGTTTTTCATTGTTTCTTTGTGTAGTTTCACTGTGCTACTCAACTAAGATTTAATGGCGCTCTTCACGGGCGGAATAAAGAGAGAACTTGAAGCACCCATCAGAAACTCTCTGTCTCTCTTGCTTGTGAGAACCAAAAGGCAGCTACACTCCCTACACAGTGTTCATTGCTCCCCATTCCGTGAGTAGAGGAAATTTACTTTTACTTCACTTCAGATTACAGTTTTCCTCAGTCGCTTTAGTACATTTGTCAAATCATTCTTGAAATTCAACAGTAAGTGCATTACTCAAAACAATTTGTACAAATAGCAAAACATCATAGATTACCTGCAAAAGCCAGTCTCTTGATCAAAATCCTTAGTTCATCTCTCAAAAATAAATATCTGTGTCAGTGAACATCAGATGGCATCAGAAAGACAAGTCCCTGTGTCATTGTCAATGGATAAGACAGTCATGTTGTCAGTATTTACTCTGAGTTTACCCTGGAGGCATGTTCTGATGTGCTACATTTACAATATTTATATATTGTAATTATTGTAGGTTATACCTTAGCGTGGGAGTTTGATTGCAAGAGACTGGGCAAGATTCACATTTACACTTTTACTGTTTACTGTTTTTACTGTAATTTGTTGACAGACCGTGTCATTAAGTGATACAGAAAGTAAAAGAAAAAACAAATGTAGAAATGTGAACATTATACAATCTCCTTAATGAAAACTGTTTTTCTGGTGTAGGAATTACAGTGCAGTCTTTCTGCACCTCCTGACTGAGAATGTGGTCTATAAATGTGGCTCTTATCTCATTAGGAACATGTCCTTAGCCTCTTCTGCCTCTTCCTCTGTTTTGCCAGACATTGTGTTGTGCTCCAGCTATATATATACTTGCCATTTGATGGTTCATGAGATGCACCTTCGTTAGAGAAAGTCAAGATTTACCTGGAAGCTATTTACCAATTCAGGACAGATTTAGAAAAAACTAATGGAAATGTACAGAAATATGCTTCACATCTTATGACAACTTGTTCAACCATTTTGCATGTAAAGACTTTGAACTAATGCCTAAATGCTGTGGGGGGTGAGACCATTCAACAGAAAACCATTAAAATACATTTTGATCAACACTGTTGCTTTAAAATGTTCAGATCGAACGATGGCAGATGTACTATTTTGATGATGTCTTTTATACTTTTCTGGGCCTTGATAGTGTTCATTACTTGGCCAGAAACCTCCCGGTTTTATCCAAAATGTCTTAGATTTTGTTCTGAAGACGAACAAAGCTTTTACGGGTTTGGAACAGCACGGAGGACAAACTTTTCATTTTGGTGTGGAGTAACACTTTAAACTGTACTGTGTACAGTTGTGCTTTGTAAATAGCAAAAGGTACTACAAGGACTAAGTATTTAAAATAAAATAAAAGTTTTATAAAATAAAAATTCTCACTGAAATCTCTGATTTCCTGTCAAGCCACAGCAGCAGCGTGTGAGCTGTGGCAGAGGACATCTGTCTTCGCAGGGTGTTCTTGTCCTCTGCACATATCTGTCCTTCCAGAGCAAATTTCAGCTCTTCGGCCAGTCGGAGAACCCTGAGATGAGCAGGACACACTGGAAGGGTATGCTGTACTGGTAGAGAGTTAACATCATCGGCTGACACAACAGCCTTAGACCCTAGAAGACAAAGTCAATAAGAGATAATGTGAAAGAAAGAAAGTGTGACGGGAGTAAGTGATTGACATTAGTCTTCACCTATCAGGGAGTAGTACGGTGCATTGGTCGTTACCGGTGTCGCGTCAGTCCACTTTTTCCCCGTTTCCGTTGTCTGTGTGGACTGGTTGCAGGTAAGCACACACTATTTTTTTAACAGTTAGATGAGCGTGTGTGGTTTTGTTAAAGCGTTTCTGTTAATCATAGTGCGTCATTGCATTGTGGTGCTGGCGCTGCTTTAGTGGGACTGATGACTGTTCGCCTTCTAGGTATGTATATTCCTAGGAGCTTGTTTTTACGCTGTTTAATATGCTTATGTGGAGTTAACGATGTTGCACGCTAAATAGGCACGAATCCCTGTACCCCAGTGTGTTATCGGTGGGCATGACTGGCAAGCCTGTGCCTGTAAGGCATTTAATTTGGCATGATATTCAGACGTTAAGTGTTTTAAACTTAATTGAGAATGGGGAACCAAGTGATGAATAACAATGTCTTTTCTGATTTGTCTTTTTGCCGTAGGATCCTCCCTTTTCGTTTATATAGATATCTTGTGCTGTGGCCGTTGTCTTTGTGCTTGTAAGTTATCCTGGTTACACTGCTATACACGGGTGGACGGATCTTTCTCCTGGTGGTGGTTCTTCTTTGTGTGCTTTGCAACACTGAGTGTTTAGTAGTGTGATCTTTTCATATTTGTTGTTCTTTTGTTTTGAAGCGGGGTTTTCTGTGACAGTATTTAATTTGTATATTAATATTTATATATATATATATATATATATATATATATATATATATATATATATATATATATATTTATATTTTGATACTTAATCCACGTCTCCTGCTTAACTCTATATGAGGGAATCGAACCTGTGTTCAATAATTCAAATTTATTGTTCCCTGATGATAATTCCTAGGGTGGGTTCTTTTTGTGAAAGTTTGGTTTTGCTTTCAAAAACTGTACCATTCCGCCACAAAAGAAAGAAAGAGATGAAAGGAACATGTGATTGGAGCATGCCGCATTCTGAGCTATTTTTGATTTATAGCATAGAACCAGCACATGACTTGCTAAGGACCAGCTTAAACTGGTCCATGCTTCAAAACCTACCTAACGTTAACCAGCCTATGCTATTTTATTTTTTTTAAATACTGTACGTTACTGTAGCTCCTGCCCTACCTTTCTCAAACGCATTTTTTTTTTTACAAAGACTTCTACCTACAAGGACAGTCTACTCTAATTGGCCAACAAGTACGCGCTGGAGAGAGTTCAACTTCTTAAAATACATGTTGAGAGAGTGAATAATTAGGGGTGCACTGAATTCTCGGCCAAAAAGAGAGAAGCTATTTCGGTGTTAAGAATAAATTATTACGAACGGTCAGATTGTCGAATGCGCTTGACCAGACGATGACATCGTATTTGTGTCATCGTATTCAGTGATAATGATTCACATTTCCTGTGATAATAACAGTATTTTATCTAAAGGTCTCCCTTTTTTCTTTTCTTTCTTGCTTCAATAAAGTTGAAAGTTGCAGTGAGGGGAAAAAGCTTAGGTTTAGGGCCATCGGTTCTCTCGGAAGCTCTGCTTCAGCTGCGAGATATTCTCACGAGGGGCTCATCTGACCGCCTGGACACTGCAGGACAAAGGACACACGACAAAGCTGAAATTTGGCCTGACTCAAAAAAGAGTCGCTTTAGTAAGAAATCGGCTCAAAAAAGGATGAAAATTGCACAGTGTATGCCCGGCTTATTATGCGCATGATTTGCATGTAGCATATTTGAACAGTTCTGCACGAGCTCGCAGTGAGTCTGCTTGTTAGCCGGGGGTTCAAAGTCCAAACGTGGGCTGAAAGTGTGACTGTGCTGCTTAATAATATTTTCATGCATTTTTAAAATAAAATTAAAAAAAGTAAGACACTAATAATGATAATAATAATTACAACTATTTATGCTATAACACTCACACATACTCTTCCAATTTTATTATTTTCATTGCTGCATACTGCATTTATTGTATTTTAAATACATATTACCTACTTTCCCCATAGTCCATTACATATTCTATTTGAATTTTTTTTTTTTTTTTTTTTTTTACGATATAGTTAACACATCTGGGAAAATTTGGAATAAAATAGTAAGCCAATTTCAACCAAGGGGGGCTTTAGTTGGTCCATGCCCAAGACCCCTCTATGTCATATTCTGTCCATATGCATGTTACCAGCATATTCTGCATCAAATAAATAAATACATGCAAACACAGACAAACTCACTGAGTAGTACGACGATACACAGCTGACACTCAGAATGGTTGAATCCGAAATGGCATACTTGTTCTATGTCTGAATTCACAGCATTCAAAATAGTGAAATAGTTATTTAGCTAAACCCTAAATAATAATAAAAAAAACAATATCATTTAATTTCACTTCATTTCTCCCGAGAGTTCATGTAATATTCTAATCTTCCAATAAATAGACAATACATTTAATGGTTAACTTCCTATTTAGCATATTTGATTTTGATATTTTAATTCAATTGTAAAAAAAAAAAAAAAAAGTAAAATGCATCTGACACACAGATATATGCCATTTACTTAAATTAACTTAATTAAATTAACTGCTTAGTGTTGAATTAAAAGAGACAATTGTGTGTTAAACTAGTGATGTGTGATGGTCCTGAAGTTTGATAAACAGAGCAGTCCTAAATGTAACACACTGTATAGAAAATACCTTTTCCCAGGGGCTACAAGCACACATGCACGGACAAAATTCACCATATGAACATGCATCGTGTGACCAACACTTTAAAAACCATACAAAACAAGAACAAAGATATGCAAAACTTGTAGACATTAACTAAAACAGACAAATTAATCTTTAGAATTATGGAGCTTACCGGCTATGATGTCATCCATCTGCTCTAAGGCGGCCTCCAGCATAAAGCTAACATTTGATGTCATTCTGACAAATTACCCGATTCTCTACTTTAACACCGTAAGATACACAGACAAGTACAGGCATCCACCCTCACAAGAAAAAAAATCCCAACTCAAGTCATCAAAAACAGCAGATGTTGATGCGAATGTTCCCTTTATATTCACTATGGATGTGGCTCATGGCTTTAGAGCCTTCTTTCATTATGTGGCCATCAGTCAGTCTGCTGTGGGTCCTTCTGACCAATGGAGATTCAGCAGGGGTGTGGCACATCTGAAGTGTGTTTGCACATAAAGTACGTTCTTCCAAGCCATCAGTATGCAGAGGTTAGTCAGGGGTCAAACCTTAAAATGAGCACACCTATAACGTGGAAAGTAATGAAACTTTATAACTGCATTTTTAGATTTCACGAAGAAACTTTAGATATCTTTAGAATCATTTTGTCCCTATGAATCATATTATTATTTCACTGTAAGTATTTGAGTGATCTACTTCATTGTCTGGTAGTTTAGAAAAGCATTAGCCCAAGTCTGATGTATTTGATGAAAATGTAACGTATCACTCAAGTAGTATGAGCAGATTTAGGAGTTTGTTCAAATATCAACCTTAACGCTTAACAATAACAGTGTTACTTGACTAATGAATGATGGCACAGTGTGATATTTGTCTTTCATAGATCAATAATTAACATGCTGACAGCCTGCTGTTATAACATGGGTTATAACAGTTTCAACATTATGAGTCTTCTATGAATCTTCCTGGCACATGTAAACTCAGCAGGGTGACAGTGTGATTTTATTTATTTATTTATTGTGTGTGTATATATATATATATATATATATATATATATATATATATATATATATATATATATATATTTATGTATTTAATTATTCTTTGTATTTATAATATCCCTGCTGATTGAATATACACGACAGCATGTTCATTTGTTAGGAAGCTTATTTCTCTGGTATAAAAATGACACAGCATAAGATTGCAATGTCAACATGAACTCAACCTAAGGTATTTACTCTGGTAAACAAATAATCTGGCTTTTTAGATTTTTAGCACTGTAACAAGCATCACGCACCTGACATTTGTGAGGCCTTAAAAAAATCACTACACCCAGTCTACACAAACAAACAATAAAAAAATACGCTATGGGAATGCCCCATTCTCTTCTTGAATGCCACAGTATAGCGACAAGTAGTAATTTTCCATAATACCCTGTAAACAAAAAGCAACGCTATTTTTGAGACAATAGAATTAAGGCTGAGTTTCTGCACTAGTACCGCTCTCAGTGATAGGCTGTGGCAGGAAAGGCATAAAACATGTGTGCAGCAAGTTTAAGTGAGGAGAGAGGGAGGACGGGAGAGAGGCTGAGTCTGATTCTGTTTAGAGACAGACAGAAATAAGCAAGCACAGCATAAGCATACTCAAATAACAGGATACATATGCACGTTCCAAACTGAGAACATTCACTCAGAAATTACTTCTATTGTTATGCATGCACCGTCATGTTGTTCCAAACCTACATTACTTTTTTTTTTCTTTTGTGAAATCCAGCAGATGTTCTTTTTTAAATTCTTTTTATTTATTAATGTTTTCTATGTACACAAGAATGTACATATGTTCTAAACCTCGAAACCTTAATGTGCTCGCTTTCTCACTGCTTTTTTCTAAAACAAACAGAAATTGCTTCTGAAATGTGACTGGAGGACAAAGTAACACCATAAAAACAACTTATAACAAATATAAGCCATTTCTGATTAATACACATTTTTTTCTACATATTCTACCTACATATTCTAACTAATTATTCATGAGTAGAAATTGAAAAACACACCAGCTGTGTGGGAGATGACGCAGTTGGATCATGGCTCTTTTCACCCTAAAGGATAAGATTTTGTTTCAGAGGCATCAGTTCTTTCTCCAGTGTTGTGTGCCTCCATGTCCATGGCCTCTTTCGCCTGTGATGAGCCGGGGCTGTCAAACAACTCTCGATAAAGAGTATGAGCCAGGACATGGTCATACTTTCGTGTCAGATGATTCTGGAGTCATGTCCAGAGACTGGGAAACCAGTGAACACATCAATAACCCTGTCTCTGTTGTCACATTCAGCCTAGAGCTGGACTGAGGGGAACAGCTTGTGGTATCTGTAGCACTGGGCATGGGATTCCCCAGCTGCTTTGATACAGATGTGAAATCCATCAAAGGCACACACTGACCATTGAAAAGCTAGATGTCCAGCCACCTCTAATTGTGCGCCTAAATGTCTGGGCCATTTATCACTTGTTGTGTCATATGTCTCATTGCCTCTGCCACTCAATGAATGAGCATATAATACCAGTGTGTTTTGGCACATCTAATGCCCTAGACACCACACAGCAGGAGGTTGAACTAGTCAGAAAAGGAAGACCAGTACCTCAATAGCTGGATCCCTAATGTGATTCTGTGTTTGGTCCAAGAGCTGGAGATGAGATGGGATGTACTGGACATTGGCGATGTGTGTGTGTGTATATATATATATATATATATATATATATATATATATATATATATATATATATATATATATATATATATATATATATATATATATATATATATATACACACACACACACATGTAAAGTAAAGTATGACCACATGAGATTTTCACCAGATGTCAATAACAGTCCATACATGCAAAGAAAACAGAAATAAAAAACGAACACATGTATAAAGAGAAGTGCAAAAAGGTACAGTATAAAAACTAAGACACCAGCAGAATTCTAGCAGTAATTAGAAAGCATTCCTTCCCTTGTTAGTGAAAATTAATGCTGCTAACATGTCCCAACATATCACACAAGAAACATTTCATAATGTGTAACAGCAAAGAGCTCTCTCAAGACTTGCACAACCTTATTGTTGCAAAAATTACTAATGTCATTGCTTACAGAAGGATTTTTGCACTTCTGAATGATCCAGTGAGCACTGTTGGGGCCATAAATGGAAAGAACATAATTTCAACTGGTTTAGAGAAAAGAAAGTAGCTGCTAGAATAGCCTAATCAATCACCTGTCTTGAATCCAGTAGAAAATCTATGGAAAGAACGTCTCGGTTACGTATGTAACCCTCGTTCCCTGAAGAAGGGAACGGAGGCGTCACGTCGGATGACCGACGGTTGGGATCTCGCCGAGAGACCAATCTACTTCGCCAGTGTATCTAAACAAGCCAATTGAAGATTGGCATGCGCTAATCGCATCCAGCTGCCGCTGATCACAGCGCTGCGTGTATAAATAAGCAGCGGTGCAGCGCATATTCAGGTTTTCGCTGAGGAGCCGAGCTAGTGACCCGGCCCCTTCAGCAGAGGTGCAGCACCGTGGCGGCGGGGCGTGACGTCTCCGTTCCCTTCTTCAGGGAACGAGGGTTACATACGTAACCAGAGACGCTCCCTTTCAGTCGGGTCACTCCGAGTCACGTCGGATGACCGACGGTTGGGATCCCTACCAAAACGCCATGGACGCTGCCTCTTCCAGTGTCCTGTGGGAGCCCACAAGCCCTCAGTCTATCGGCGTAGGCCGGGCTCAACCACAAGAAGCCAGCTACTTTTGTAACACTACCCATTCGTAAGACTGGAACACTGGAAACGTCCCACGTTCTAGTGAACAGGGACGTGGAAGTCCAGCCTTCCCGTAGGAGGTCTCGGAACGAATACGCATATGGACAGTATTTCAGTTTGCATATGGAAAATTGGAGGTGATTGAACCCTCTTAGACGGGCAGAAGGTCTGCCGGGAAACACGGGGGCTCTAAGGCTATGCCGTGGAAATACACACATAAAGTCCTCTTGGGGTACTTTACATGGCTCCCAGCCCTCACCGTTTCTCACGGATTCATCGAGAGGGCCTGGCGCCGATGCTCCGCAACATCTGGCTGCCGAGGGAATGGAGGAGCTCGATAGGGTCTACTGTATGGACGCTCTGGAGCGGGTTAACAAGCCGACCGAAACCGGGCCTCTCAGTGCTTCTACCAGTTTGAGGTGAGAACACAGGAGGATACCGGTTCCACACGTAGGCTATAGAATCTAGCAATCGTGTTGGGGTCGCCCAGCCCGCAGCTCTACAATCTGTCAGCGAGGTGCCACGAGCCACCGCCCAGGACGATGCAACACTTGCTGAGTGTGCCCGCAACCTGAAGGGGCAGGGCATACCCTGTGCTTGGTATGCTAGGGTAATGGCGTCCACTATCCAGTGAGCCATCCTCTGCTTGGAGGCGGCACTCCCCTTCTGCCGGCCTCTGTGACAAACGAGAGCTGGACTGAGGTCCTGAAGCTTTGTGTCCGGTCAGCGTAGCATCGAGTGCTCGGACGGGACAAGCAACGTCAGGGCTGGGTCTGCCTCTCCAGGGCAGCGCTTGAAGGTTCACCACCTGGTCTCTGAAGGGGGTAGTGGGAACCTTGGGCACGAGCCGGGCCGTGGCCTCAGTGGTACCTGGGAATCCGAGCCCAAACTGTAGGCACGAATCGTCGACCTAAAAGCCTGCGGGTCCCCTACCCTCTTGATGGAGGCCAATGCGAGCAGGAGCAATGTCTTCATAGATAAAAGAACTTTAGCACAACTGCTGGCAAAGGGTTCAACGGAGGCCTACTGCAGTGCTGTCAGCACTACAGACAGGTCCCAAGAGGGTACTGTTGGGAGCCGTGGAGGATTCAACCTCCTGGCTTCCCTCAGGAACCTGATAATCCGCCATGCTTACCCACAGACCTCCCATCTATGGGGTCATGATTTGCAGCGATTGCAGCCACGTAGACTTTAAGGGTGGAGGAGACAGCCTTCGCTCCAACCCTTGCTGCAAGAAGATAAGCACGACTGATAGGGCAATTCGGGTCTTCACCCTGAGAAGAACACCACTCGACAGAACAGGCTCTACTTCAAGGCATAGGCCTGTCTCGTGGACGGCACTCTAGCCGAAGAAATGGTGTCGACTACCTCTTGAGGTAGGTCACCTAGAGCCTCCGCATCCCATCCAGGGACCAGACATGGAGTTTCCAGAGGTCTGGACGCGGGTGCCAAGGGTGCCCCATCTCTGAGTCAGAAGATCCTTCCTCAGAGGATCGCCAAGGAGGGGCTGTCGCGAGGAGCACAAGTTCTGGGAACCAAGTCTTCACCAGTAGGGTGCTACTAGCAAGACCTGCTCCTAGTCCTCCCTGACCTTGCACAGTGTCTGTGCAAGAAGGCTCACTGGGGAAATACATACTTGCAAAGGCCCCGCAGCCAGCTGTGTGCCAGTGGGCAATGGGAAGTCTCTGGAGAGGCAAACAGGTCTACCTGAGTGGCTCGGAAACGTTCCCAATCAGCTGAACCGCCGGGGATGGAGTCTCCATTCTCCGGGTAGTGCAGCTATGCGACAGCTCGTCGGCTGCCTGGTTGCACACTCCTGGAATGTGAATGGCGAAGCGACCTCAGAACTTCCGACTCCATAGGAGGAGGAGGTGGTGGGCTGCTTAGACATACGACGGGAGCGTGGACCACCTTGTTGGTTGATGCACGCAACGGTCAGTATGTTGTTGTGCTGTGCGGACTAGTACATGCTGGCCTCGAAGGCAGTTCTCGAGACTGCCTAGGGCGAGATGTACTGCCAGCAACTTTAGGCAGTTGATGTGCCATTGCAGTTGAGGGCCCGTCCAAACCCCTGACACTGCATGCCCGTTGTACGTGGCCCCTCAGCCGGTGGTGGAGGCATCCGTGAAACCACAGCATACCTGGAGACCTTCTCCAGGGGCACTCCGCCCGAAGCGAACGAGAGGTCTGACCACGGGGTGAAGGTTTGGCGGCAGGCCGGTGTTATTTGAACCCGTGAGTGCCACTTTGCCACGCCCACCTCGGGACTCGATCGTGTAGCCAATGTTGAAGCGGTCTCATATGGATTAGTCCCAGCGGCATCACTGTGGCGCGCTGCCATATGCCCCAGGAGCCTCTGAAAATATTTCAGTGGGACCGCCATCCTGCTCTTGAACATATTGAAGCAGTTCAACACCGAATGGCACGCTCCTCTGTGAGGTGTGCCATCTGATCGATCGAATCCAGCTCCATCCCAAGAAAGAGATCCTCTGCGTTGGGCAGAGTTTGCTCTTCTCCTGGTTGACCTGAAACCCCAACTGGCTGAGGTGCTGTAGCACCAGATCCCTGTGTTCGCACAACTGAGCCCGGGACTGAGCCAGTCATCCAGTTGGTTGAGAATGCGAACGCCTTACTCTCTCCAGTGGAGCAAGGGCTGCTTCCCGCGACTTGCATGAAGACGCGTGGCGACAGGGAGAGCCGAAGGGTAGGACTTGTACTGATATGCTCGACCTTGAACGCCAACCTCAGGAATGGCCTGTGGCATGGAAGAATCGACACCACGAGAAAGTACGTGTCCTTCAGGTCGTCGCTGCAACCAATCCTGGGACGGACGCGCACTGAATAGGCGTTTCTGTGTCAACATCCTGAACGGGAGTGCTCGATTCAGGACTCACAGATCCAAGATTGGTCATAACCCACCGCCTTTCTTGGGCACTATGAAGTATGGGCTGTAAGCCCCGACCTCATGTCGGCTGGAGGAAGCGGCTTTATCGTGCCCTTCACTAGAAGGACAGCAATCTCCGCCCACAAGACAGGGGCACACGCATTGTTCACTGACATATAGCGGATCCCACTGAACTTGGGGGCGCCGGATGAACTGAATCATATAGCCGAAGTCGGAAGGGTTTCGCAGGAGCCACCGGGATAGCCTGGGAAGATTCAACCAGGCATCCAGAGACCGAACTAGCGGCTCGAGCGGAACCACCGGCGATGCGATGGCGATGCGGCAGCGAGTGCAGGGACCCGGCTCGGGCGCCTCGTGGCGGTCCAAGCGGGTCTGAGTGTGTGCAACTCTTACCTGCATCCCCGCAGAAGTGAGGCGGGTAGGCTGTTGGTTCGTCCTCCCAGTCTTCCCACTGCTGCATATTAGCCCAAGGAGAGCGTGGTGGCGCGGAACTGGCCCGCTCAACTCCTCGCTCTCCCTGGGGACCCAGAGACAGAGGAAACCGCCCTTGTCGAGGTTTTAGGTAGCGGCAACATTCTCTGCCCGGCAGAGCAGCTCCTCCATCCCGGATCTGAGGGCCTCTTGCACCTGCGCTTTCCTCCAGGTTTGGCAGGAGCCTGGACAGGCTGGGTGGCTGCCCTGCTGCCAGCTCCACGGTGCTGCCTAGATGGGGCTGCTGCGTTGACTGCACGGGAGCGGTGGCGGCAGCAGGGGCACCCTCGGGCGGCGAGCTGGCTGAGGTGGGCCGTCGGCGGCGGCTGGGTGAAGGCAGCAGCTGCAACGCCGAGGCAGGATGTTTCTTACCTCAGTCTGCTTCTGGGCAGCGGAGAACTGCTGGGCAAAGTTCTCCACTCGCGTCGCCATGGCGGTCTGGGACATGGGGGCATTCAAGGAACGTGTCTTGTCTACCTCGCGCATGTCGACCAGACACAGCCACAGATGGCGTTTCTGGACCACCGTAGTGGCCATCGCACAACCCAGAGACCGCGTTGCTGACCTTCGTCGCTCGTGGCGCGAGGTCCATCACGATACAGAGTTCTTTCAGAACTTCCAGGTCATGACCACCCCTGTGCAGATCCTTCAGTGCCTTGGCCTGATGAACCTGCAACAACGCCAAAGCGTGTACTGCAGACGCAGCTTGTCCACAGGCCGCACAAGGCACTGCCGCTCAGAGCCGACGCAGTACCTGCAGGCCCGGAGGGGAGCACAGGATCACCGCACTAAGCGGAAACGGCATTGGGACACAGCTGCATCCCAACCGACCGCCCCACTGGGGGCGATCACCGTAACTCCTGGCTGTGCCACTGTCAAGGGTGGTGAAGGAGGAGGAGCCACTGGGGCAGTTTCTGGCAGTGAAAGGTGCTTTCCACATCCCAGTAAGCTCCTCATGCACTTCCGGAAGAAAGGTACCAGGGTGGGGCCCTGAGAACCAGCGCAAGCCACCCTTAAATACCAATCGTCCAGCCTCGAGGGCCCGGGAAGCAGTGGAGGTTTCCACTTGATCCCGATCACCTCGACGGCCTGGGCAAGCATAGCCACCATTTCTAGATCTGTATCCAGTACATTCAACGCCTGGTAGACGCAGAGAGCAACCGGATCTTCACTTCCAGAAATGTCTGGCTCACCTTCCGATGCAGCGATTGACTTCTGATCATCAGGGGGAGCCCAAGAGGGTACAGCTGATACCCCACGTGAGGTCCAGACTGCCCCTTTTGCAGCTCCACTGGTTGCAGAGTTTAAGCTTTGTGTCACAACGAAATGGAGCCCACCTGTCTGCAGCCAGAATGAGAACCAAGTCGAGCAAACACAAGCTCCGCCTCCTTTTCAAGGCGACAGAGCCCGCCCATCACTCCGAGATGACCATCTCCCCGCGAGGAAATGATTCATCCACAACCGCCACCTCAGCGTGCTAAGCCCAGGCACACGAGGCAACGATTGTGACCATCACCTAACACCAGGTAACAACCGCATCCAGAAACACACGGGTGTATCGTAGTCTGAAGCAAGACCCACGCTGTCTTCCAAGACGCGTCGAGTTTGCCAGGACGTAACGTCGTCTTTAAAAAGACGCACCGCGAATGCTCTTTTAGTGCTGCGGCAACAGGGGATAGCCGTTTTGCACACAAACAGGGGGGTAGTGCAGCCTGATTGTGGCAATCCACTCGACGCAGGAAAACGCACCGCTGAAACGCCGTATCTCCAACACTCGTAGATCGTCTTTGGAGCGGAACAGTCACGCTCGGCTCCGAAGCGAAAAGCTGAATATGCGCTGCACCCGCTGCTTATTTATACACGCGCTGTGATCAGCGGCAGCTGGATGCGATTAGCGCATGCCAATCTTCAATTGGCTTGTTTAGATACACTCGAAGTAGATTGGTCTCTCGGCGAGATCCCAATTCGTCGGTCATCCGACGTGACTCGGAGTGACCGACTGAAAGGGAACTAAAGATCAGAGTTTTTTTAGGAAAACATCACACCTGAAAAAAAGCATATGACTAGTTTCTCCATTAGGTATGGATATTATCCATTAAGTATTATTTATTCAGTCCCGGTACTAAGTTACAGACAATGCTTATTGCATATTAAGTGCAACAAGATTTTAGCTTGAAGTACAAGCAATCTATAAAAATATATTTCTAAAGTGCATTATGTGCAGACAGAGATATTTTTTTTTTTGACTGCCTAGCTACTAGTTCTTCTTCTTCTCCTCAGGTATGTATATTAGCAGTCTTCCAAAATAACATCATAAACATCACATAAGGTTTCTCTAAATTAGTGTTATAATAATGTTAATAATTTAATAAAAACACACATTCAATTACATTAAAATAATCAACAATAAAAATGCTATTACACCACTGGTAAATAATAATGAACTGTTTATTAAGAAATAATAATGCAGAGCTTACCATAAAATGAATTTGTAGTGATGATTTTTTTGTGTACATTGAAAGAGGTTCCATACCTCTATTATTTTTAATCTCAATCAAAGTTAACTAAATTATGTGAATGTGTTCATAATAAAAAATAAACATTAGCCAAGGCTGATTGTTCAGCTGCATTTTACTTTTTTTTTTTTTTTTTTTTTTTTTTTTTTTGCAGTTACAGTGAACCAACCCACTATTCCTACATCTGGTCCAAGCAAAAGACAAGCTCCTTGATGCCTGAATGAGCACCACTTAGCCTTGACCAAGTTCATAGTGAAAGGCCTACATCCCTTTGCAACAGTGGAATCCAACAAGCTGTCAGTATATATACAGAGTTGCATTAAATATAGTAGGAAAGTGTCGAATTATAAAGGGGCTGTATATGAATCCCACCGCTCCACAAAATAAACAGCAACAATAATTCAATAATGATATATATATATATATATATATATATATATATAACAAATGAAAGATTTTTTTAATTGTTTATATATATTTTTTACTGTAAGGGACATGTGCAAAGCACTCAATCCCAAATGTACTCCATCCTCCAGGAGTTAGCTCAGTGACACATCAATTCCCCTTCTGGTATGACGTCGAAGAGGCCAATGTGATCAGTGAGCAGAAGGATTTGCCAAAGCTGGTAGTCACATCAGATGGGTGGACCAGTCTCTGTCAGGACCACCATCTGCACTGCACAAGCCAGGGCATTATAAAACTGAAGGTCCTCCACACCAGGGCAGCATACCAATCTCAAAGCGGTGAAGTAGTGGCAGAGGAGATCTCTGACAGTGTAGCTGTGACTGTTGATAAGGCTGGCAATATGGATGTTGCTATCCTAAAAATAGGATTTTTGGCACATGCATTGAATTTAGCAGAAAATATACAAAATTGTGGTTGTGTGGTTCATGAGGTCCTCCCTTTCCAAAACAGTGTTGATGGGAAAGCAGCAGCTCCTTGGTAAGTCTGTTTAATTTAAATGTTCTTTTGAAATTTACACATTTAACAATTTAATTCAATAATTAAGTGGTAATTAAATGTATGTTGTTTGTTGTTGTTGTTGTTGTTGTCTCAGGCTTTCCAACAGTCCCTCATCCTTGATGTTAAGACCAGATATAACTTGCTCTACCTAATGATAGAGAGATTCATGGAGCAGGATCCAGCAATACAAGCAGCAGCCTTGGACCCACGACTTCAAAAAGCAATCACCAAGGACAACTTGGACCGTCAGGAGGATGAGGACTTCCATAAGGCTGAGGAGTTAATTCAACTCGAAAAGACTCAAAACTCAAAAGAGTACAGTCACGCTGTGTGTGTCATGAGAAAAAAGCAACCTGTGGACAGTTCATACCCATTAAAGAGAAGGTGAGGGAGAATCCCTCCCAGCTCTATCAGGATAATGACATCTATGCCTTTCTGCATGAGGCCACAGCAATTGGTCCCAGATTCAAAGGGACAGCCTGAGGAGGAAAACTACTGAGGCCAATTTGAGACGAAAAACGAAAATGAGATGACAGACACAGGAAAAAGAGGAATTTGAAGGAGAAGGTGAGAAAATGGAGGAGACTATTCTTCCATTGCACATAAAAAGGAATGCCTTAGAGGTTATTTTGTCAGAACAGGGAGTTGAGATTGAGGATCCAATTGGGAAACCTTGTATCTCAAACTTAGTGAACAACTTAGAGTTTGAACTCTACAAAAGACTGCCTCCCATTCCCATGGCTGAAGATCCAGTGATGTGGTGTTACCTTTGTGCTCAAGCCTCCTACACCCCTAGTGAGAGGGTATTTTCAACTGCAGGGACCACAATAAGCCAAGAGAGGCCCCAACTTCTGCCAGCAAGGGCAAATATGTAGATTTTTCTCCAGAATAATGATTAAAAAACTGGATGTCTGAAAACTCTCCTCAGCATCCTGGAGGTCACCCGGTGGCCTACGGTCTGAATGTCTGGCAATATGTGGGAAGCTGTGGAATATGCACCGTCATCAAGCAAAGCAAAGAACCAGCATGACAAACAAACAGAAAGTCACTAAATAGAACTTGCTGGATGGTGTAGTTTCCAAACTGAGGGAGGAACTTCCTTCAGCAAGATATCATCAGGACTGATGTCACCATATCTTTTCTGTTTCTCCCTTCTCCAACAAGGAAGTCAATAGTGCACAGAAGGATGACATCACGCTTCCCAACTATACCCCACGTAAGCGGATCACAATGATCAACCACTAGGCGTGCTGTACCAACTGATCAAGAGGAGGACAGCCAGCACCCAACTGCAGCTCATCGTTCCAAAGGCCTTGATCCAATAAATGCTACAGAGCCTCTACAGCATGTGAGAGCTCCTGCAGTCTTAAGCCCATTCCAAAATGCACTCATTGGTTTAGATAACTGATTATGCACATCCCAAGCCAGTACATCCCACCCTTCCTGTGACCCATGATATGTCTCTTTACAAGCCGTGTAGCATTACAAACATTACAGGCCTACGACAAGCATTATAAAGTCGTGTTGCATTCTAGTCTTCTGAAACCATAAAATGTTTCTTATGCAAAGAAGAGGGTAAAACAATATTTTAATCACTGAAAATGCAATGCAATCAGTCACGAGACATACAAGAGCCAACCAAAGCTGAGGTGAGGCTTTCTATTTCAGCATTTTTTTAAAATTTGCACACACAGAAGAGTTTTACTCTGGATGGAGACAGCGATCGAACAGATCAGACATTTTTCCTCGGAAGACTCATTATAAAGCAATGGAGTTTGACATCACTCAGTCTAAACTCCGCCATTTTGGCAGGCCATCAGGAGTGTGTTAGAGCAGCCATAGCAGTGGTATCAGCGGTTGCAGAACAATAATTTAAAACTTGTCTATTTAGACCTTTACAAAACCGTAGTGGACAGCTGCTGTGTGCCAGATGACAGAACAAGCAGAGAAAAGAAAATTTTTCATGAGTCTAGCATCCAGTCAAGCCGAGATATCATAATTAAGGAAAGCAGTCTTCAACTATTGCAAAATAGAGAAAAACATTTTACATTTAATTAAGCTTCTCAACCTTGTAGCCTATCTTAAACATACAAAATGACCAATGAAGAAGTGTCAAGTACCAAAGCAGAATTGAAAATATGCATTTTCCTATACACACATGCGACTGTCCCATGAAGGAAAGGGGAAATTATTCTGGTTCACTGCAATAGAACGTACTATAAAAACAACATTCGGGATACAATGGGAAACATTCAGCATATAATTTGAAAATATTTATGTGTATTTACATGTGTATATATATATATTTCTATATACATAAAATATATATCATATTATATATAAATACATATTAAATATGTAAACAAACTTTCTCAAATATGTACATGCATGTATCTGTACACTTAAACCATATTTAAAGACAAAAGCAATCGGACAGATAATGTAAGTGTCACATTACATATGCATACATTATATCATGCTTTAGATCCAGGAAGATCTAAACAAGTAATCTATGAGCGTTTTAAGAAATTATGTATGTACTGGCCAATAGTGGTTTTCCTCTAGAGGGAGACAGATGCTGTTTGAGAACATGAAGATAACATTTTGCAGACTTGTATAGTTTTAAGGCCTGCTAACGAGGTAACATTTTCAAGCCATGCATTTTTTTTTTTTTTTACTTTTTCTGTTTGATTGCTATATATATAAAATTGATGTATATATAAATTTATATGCTGGTGTTTTTGCCAGTATGCCATACCTTTCAGTAATAAGTGACCCAATTTACTTTACTTTTACTAACATTTTTTCTTATTCTTTCCTTTTTTTCCAAATTACACTTTGACAAAATGACAGGAAAATATCACCCAGTTCAAATGGGAATTCAAAGTAAAGGCAATATCTCGATCATCTATAGCGCCACAGTGCAAACTGAAAAATCACTCCACATTAGCATAAGAAAATATAAGAAAAATTAATGGAAAACTCTGAAGTCTGATTGAAATGGCATATATTGTAACATCCTTTTTACACGAGAACAAATCAAATGTGAAATCATTCTTTTAACTGTCATCACTATGAATGTGTCTAGACAGTTTACAATACATCCTGGCAAAAAGGTTTTAATGCTATCTCTTGTATAAGTAATAGCACAGGAGTCTCTTTGACATGCCACGCCAGAATAAGCTGCAAAATAGACTGAAATTTATGCCTTTTACAGCAGAGACAATCCAGCTGTGCAGACAGTTGTTGTTGTTTGTTTTGGGGTCTTTCTGCCTTTAGTTTAGTCTTTAGTAAGTGTAACGCATGCTCAATTGGTTATAAAATCAGTAGAATGACTTGACCATTCCAGGATATTGCACTATAGTAGAAAAATCAGTAGAATGACTTGGACCATTCCAGATATTGCACTACATTCCCGTATAGATTTTTGAGAGTGACACACCTACCTTCTGGAGAGTGTTCTTCACATGAATGGATGTTATCATTTGTGAGCATCCAGGCCTTTTTATGTTGCTGATCCCAAATTGCTTATCTGGCCACTCTTAGTGCTCTTCTAAACATTATTTTTTTTTTGTTTGACCACATTATGTGGTTCGGAGCAAGAGCTAACGAACGAAATTGACATACTTAGAATCAACTCCAGGGGCCAATTGCATAAAGGTTTAGACTAGTCTTAAAAGTCATCTGATTTTGTTCTTTAAAGGAGGAATATGTATTTTTGTTCAAAAATGCACTGGAGAGAACTCACTGAGCAGAAGGCCTGCTACCGGACACAGAGGTGGCTTTGTTTCTTCTCAATAGGTGAGTAACAGCACCGCACCACACCACACCACAACATCTAAAATCTGTCTACACTCGACCCACTAAGGTAATTGTTACTCACCTATTGTAAGCCTTATTTTATTCCACTGAATAGAAAATATAAGACCGATTACCACAGTTTTGTTATGTTGCTATTTATTACAACCGTTCTGAATTGAAATATCTGCTTACTGTTGCTAAAAGTTAATTCTCTGTCATGTTAGAAATATGCCCTACACCAAATCCAACCTACCCAATAGTGTTAACAAATACTATACATACTATATAAAGTACTATATAAAAAATTATTTGTTGATGCAACTGTGCCATTTCGATTTGCTTTTACGCAGAGTGGTACTGTTTTGTCGTTTCTCACTTAAAATGCACTAAAAATATATATGCCAAAAATATATAAACCTAGCTGTATATAAAGGTAAAAAAAAGCTATTTAAAAATAGTGTTCAGTTGATAAGTTTAAAATAAAATACTTGAAATGGGCTTACTACAAAAATACAGAAATGCTACAAATGACACTTTTACATTTAAACACATTGTTCCTGAAAAAAAAACCAAGCTTACAAAAACCTCTGTTGTAATTTTTAAATACCTTTTAGAAGCCTTGTTTGTCATCGACCCATTAGCATTAGCTGGATCATCCTGAAAATGGCCTCTGTGTCTCTTGGAGTGTCCTGTCTCTGTTACTTTGTGGTACTCTGTCAGTATGATGTCACTGACCTTCTCGCTTGTGTGAAGTGCACTAAAATAGTCCCGACAGAGTACAGGAAATCAATGAGCCATACCCTGAAGGGTCCTCAGAACCCATAACATGGCAGGCTATACACCTCATACCACTGGGCTATATAGAGTACCATTAGCTTTGGACATTATGGGTTTAAAGAAATATTGTGAATAGTTTTCTGAATATGTACAGCAAAATTAATGGACGTTTATTGAACGTTATTGATAGTTTGCTGGTATTAGGGTACAACCTGACAATGGATTTGGCTATTGCAATAATAAAAACTGAGAGAAACAAGTAATAGTTAAAATGTTTGAAAAATAAAATAACAGTTAGACTTCCATCAGCTACTGATCACCATATGTTTACATAGCTCTTTTTGGATTTGATTGAGTTGATGTAAAAATGTAAATCTATCTCTCTGTCTGTCTGAATGTGAAAGGTCAAAGGTTATTATGCAGTTTTATTTTTATTGCTGTTCTTTTATGTCTTCACATCGTTACAAAGACCCAGCCACAGTGCTTGGTACGTCCAGGTTGGTTTTCATGCCTCTTGAAGGCATATATAGTAGTTTTTTTTTTCTTTTTCAATTAAAGAATGTGCTGTAGTGCAGTAATATCCAATGCTACTGAAGTGTAATCCAGTGTTTCTCAACCTGTTCCTGAAGGCATATCAAAACAGCGCATTTTTCAAGCAAAAAATAAAAATAAACTCATCAGCTCATTATTGGAGGTTCTAAGGCCAAAGAGGGAAAATCAAAATGGCAATTGAAACTTAAGATCTGAAGCCAGTAAAAATTACTTTAGAAACGACAGTGTCATTTTGTGTGTATGTGTGTGTGTGTGTGTGTGTGTGTGTGTGTGTGTTTGTTTGTTTTATACAGACATTGATAGGTCTGTTAGTAATATCTCTCAAATCCACAATTGAGTAGTAGGTTGCAGTACAGCTTTTCACTGACATGAAACATCAAGTAGCTCAATATCTTGTTGTCTATTCTCATTTTCACTCTTTTCTTCACAGAAAAATATAGCTTTTAAGCCATTGAAGTAAACGTCTCTTTCACTGTGATATTGTTTCCAGTCAAATGTGAGCAATCAATATGTTTTGTCTGTCTGGGTATTGTGAGCAATTAATCAAATTAAATCGATATTCGATAAGCAGATATTTTCCAGATCACTTGAAAAATGATGATACCAATATATATTTCCTTTAGGTTTGAAACGCCACTATGCCTCTTCTGTATAGAAAGTATAAACAAATTAATATTATCAATAATAACAATGATACTCATAATTTTGGCTAGTTTTGAGAAATAATAAACATTGAACGCCTATAAAATAACTTTAAAAAATTAATTTCAATTAAGATGCAGTTGAAAACTTAAAGGGCAACTTTTATGACCCTTTATGATATGAAATATGAGTCTCAGGTGTCCCCACACGAGAATGCACGTCTATGATGTTTCAGGCTAGAAATACACCACAGATCATTTAATATATAATTTTGAAAATGCCTCTATGTTAAGTGGAAGAAGAACACACTCTGTATTAGATGAAAATAAGCTGATGCACCCTGCCCTGTTTTTCAAGATTAGAGAAGGTCTTTACAGCTCTTAACTGATAAAAAAGAAAAACAAACAAAAAACATGGTTTTGATTATAATATATATTGTGCTGAAATCACACATTTAAAAGCCATGTTGGTTTAAACCTCTGATTTCTGAGCATAAATATCTGTAACACATACAGAGTGGGTGCACATGGCATCTGAGTAAAAACACACATAAGTTTACAAAAACACAGTCGGTTATGTTTGGGATGGTAAAAATCACATCAGTTGCAAATGTGTTCACCACGACAAGAATTGCCTTTAGTAACTCAAGGTGGGTGATGTCATTTTATCACGCAGACGTGAGACAAGAAACAGATATACCTTTTGTTTCTTTGTCTTCAAGACCCGCATTATGTGTGTGCATTGTCCAGTGTATCACTGTCCTTTATCTTTTTGAAAGAGAAAAAATAAAAATAGTAGATCATGTCTAGTGCATCGATATGAGAGATGCTTGCCACTCAGGGCACAAGTTAAGCCTGTGACCTGGCTTAAAATTGGACTGGCCACAAGAGCAAGAGAACCCCAGACACTAACAATGACAAGTTTCTGTCAGGTTGGCCTGGGAGGAGAGAGATACCAACGCCTGTCTCTCCCATATTTCCTGGATCTCCATGATGAGTTATCTCGTTCAAGGAGTAAGCTGTATTCCTCTTGCATCTTTGTACCGATGACAACAATTTATTCGACTATCTAATGAGCGGGGTGTGCAATGATGCTCCAGGAGAGGAGACAGGCCATAGAATATGTTCCTTTGCCAGAAAGACAGTCAGGCTATTACAGGCATTATTTTCTGGTTTACAAAATGATGGGGGTTGCATCCAATTTTAGATCTTTGGGGTTTAACTTCATAGAGCATACAAGTTCAAAATGCTTACAATCAAATAGATTTTTGTTTCTTAAATCAAATTGGGGGATTGTTTTGTGACGATTGATCTCAAGGACGTTCACGTGGGAAATCTTGCCACAACAGAGGAACTTTCTGAGGTTTGCTTTCAGGTTAAGATTACCAGTATCAGGTTCTTCCATTCAGCCTTGCCTTGTCGTGCATATATCAAAATGCATGAATGCAACACTGGTCCCTCTATGACTACAGAGTGTCTTTGACCACAAGATGGACTAGATGTTGCTCCTTGATACCTCCATGTCACCTTCTGGCCTATTTTTGAAACCCCTGTGAGAATTGTTTGTTACCAGGGCCAGGTTTGCTAGGCCTAAAAGACATGAGGAAGCATTCGGCCAGTTTCTTCCTCACCATGTTCAGTTGTCGTGCCTGTTGAGTGTGGTGAGCTGTGCATCCTCGAAAAGAAAGACGGTTATTTTGTCTAAAAAGAATACATGAATGAATGAATGAATGAATTTTATATAGTGCTTCATTGTGTATTGCTGTACACCCATAGTGCTTCACAATCATGTGGGGGTCTCTCTTCAATCACCACTCAGTGTGTAGCATCCACATGATGCAAATGGGTCACAGGACAACGGCACCAGTGTGCTCACCACACACAAGCTTGGCAAGTGGAGAGGAGAGAGAGATGGAGCTAATTCAGTGGATGGAGATTTTGGAGGCCATTTTTTGACAAGGAAAAGTGGAGGGTAATTTGAGCAAAGAATTTGAAAACATTTGAGTCTGAGAACTGAAAGTCCTGAGGGTTGTGCAACCAGGACTATGGGGATGTGTCAAAAATCAAAAGTTCCAACGGATAGTAGGGGGCTCCTTCCTGGCACCTCAGGATCAGTGCAGTAATCTCCGCTACCGGTTGTGTGTTTCATTTGGTTTCAGACATTTGATTCCTACTGCCATGCTTCCGGACACTGAACATCTCTACATCTCCTAACAAAGTGTAGTGTCAAAATGAGTGCCTACTTTCAAAATTGCCCAGCATGGAAACCACTGCCAAATATTTCTCTGTGAGTATGTAAGGACTGTAGATAAAGGCCTACAGGTTGTGAAATCATTCATTAAAACATTCATGAAACTGCATTTATTGACACAGGATTATAGAATGTGTTCCTTTGCCAGAAAGAGAGTCAGGCTATTACAGCCTTTATTTTTCTGGTTCCCAAAAAAATGGTGGGGCTTGCGCCCAATTTTAGATTTCTAGGTTGAAACCAGTACTAAGAAGGTCAATTTCAAAATGCTTTACAATAAAACTGACTGTTTCACAAATCTAATTGGGGGATTGATTGATATAAATCAATCTCCAAGATGCTTACATTCACATACAAATCTTTCCACAACACAAGTTCTTGAGGTTTGCTTTTGTGAGAGTGAAATTATTGCCATATAAATTAATTCCTGTGAGGTCAGAAACTCAGGAACTCTCAAAGCACACATATAAATAAAACAATAAACCCTCTAATCTGCGCTGAAGAAGATCTGGGGAAAGACAATTTGCTCATCTGCCCTTTCACCTATCCTTCCCTACTGGGCCTATGCAGAGTCTGGAAAAGGTTTTTTTAAAGAGTGTTAAAGAACTCAAGTTGCTATACTTATAAAAATGCATCTACTGTATCTAAAAAGATTAATAAGAAGTTAATAATAATGATTAGTATTGTCTTAAAAGGCCTCAATGTGATTGGTAAATTTGTTTCAAGTTCATAGTAGTTATGTGTGTATGAGAAAGATTGAAAACTTTTGTTGAACTGTGTTCTGTTGAGGAGAGGGTGTGCGTCTCCAGCCAGATGCAACCCTGAGGCCGGGAAATAAAACCCAATATGATATTTTATGGTTTTAACAACTGATCTGGTCTGACTATTTAAAGGAAAAAGAAACAAATCAGTCAGGGCCTTCTAGCCTTAATGAGCGTGTGTTAAATAGTGTTTACACACTTCCTACCATGTATCTTTCTAAAGTCTTCTGTCATCTTTTTCCTCAAAGATTTGTCTTTTTGTATATTTGCTTCTAAGTATTATTTTTATAGTTTGTGATACAACTTAACGTGACTAATAAATGTAAATTCTTATATTTAACATTTGATCTCTTATGTATGTATAACTATTATATATATATATATATATATATTTTATTTTATTTTATTTATTTTTTCTTTTTTTTTTTCCAAGTAGATTAATTAGTAACTATTCTGCAAATCTGCATTTGGAGATAGATCACACTGGAGTACCAATGGTTGCTGGGGTCTGGTCATTAGGGATCTTCTGCTTTCTGTCTATCAATAATTGAACATGATGAAGCTCTTGGATTATAGAGACAAATACTTTTTGTTATAGGCATGGAGGTGTAGCTGCTTGAAGGTATAATGATCACTCTTCATCACTATATAAATCAGAACTAGTGAGTTTGTGCTAATGGTTTGGAAAACTGCCAACAGAGTGATGTTAGGTCCATAATATAAATGACAAATTTAAATTATGAGATTTCCAGAACAATCAAATATCTAAATGTATATACACTCAAAATCTGTTATCAGTTTTAATTATGAATATTGTCAAAATTCAGCCATCACTTGAACTGGAGGAGACCATATTTAACATGGTGCGCTAGATCTTGAAGCATACTAATGACCGATCAGGCATTAAACCTTTAGCCAGGACACTAAATTCTGCTTTGCCCCAGTTACTGCTGAGTCTTACACTTTCGAGGTACGTCACTAGAAACTGTGAATGCTCTGACACACCAGATGCTTCATTTTGCACTGCTAATGTGATCTTATCACTATCAAACCCCGAGCATGTGAGCTATTCATATCAGCAAGACATACTAGCTTTTTTTTTTTGCATGGGTAAATTTCAAAAGTTGGGACCACGTCCTTTCCTTTCCTTTCCTTCGATATGACATACTCTGTATATAGCTGTATTAGAGGTATAACTGTATAAGTTCTCTCTACAGAGTGAGAATACAGAAACCTCAGAGATTGACTTTCTTTATGAAAGGCTGCACATTTAAGGGTGTCCCATTGACACTGCTTGATCTTGAGCTTTTAGCTTCAGGCTGTTGGGACAGCTGATTAGAGGAGCATCCTTAGCATCTCCTGATGTATTGTTAGCCATGTGTGGTGCAATTGTAGACCCATTTGCCTAAAAAGTACCATTAATTTGAAGTGACTTTCAATCCTTTTTATTGTAAGTAGTCATTTTAGCTCATTAGTTAACAACTGACAGTTTAATAAAATGAGTTTCTCATTGAATCTCATCTTTATAGTTACAAAACTCAATGATTATTAATACTAAACAAGGAGCATGTGATATCAGGAATTGGGAGGCTATGAGCATATTGGAGTGTTTTATTTCCATAATTAAGCGATTTGTAGCAACCAAAAACAAACATTACAAAAATTAACATTCTGACTATGTCTGAGAATAAGTGGTTAGTGTTAAATGGCAGTTGTGTGGTTGTCATGAAATGCATTAATGAAAAAAGTCGTAATGGTCCTAAAATATATTTTCCAAAACAAACAGTTTGACCTGCACGCGGGTAAACCTACTATCCTCACAGTACAACGGGTACAAAATTCCACCAGTTCCACCAGTGTTCTCTAACCCTCCCCCATGTGTCTCTGAGGCTCAGGCTTCAGTTTCCTGGCAACAGAGAGGCTGAGCACTAAACTGCCTCACACACATACACAGGAGCACAATAAAGATGATAGCTGTGAGTCAAGGCGCGAGATAATGAATGTACCTCCACTCACGACTGTGTCAACAGCAGGCTCAATAACCAGAAGATTGACACCAACTACAAAAAAAAAAATCTCATATTGTATGTGTGTGTGTGTGTGTGTGTGTATATATATATATATATATATATATATATATATATATCTGCATATATATATAATTATTTCTATATATATATATATATATATATATATATATATAACAATATATACTATATATATGTCTCAAAAATCATCTTTGCAGTCAAACTCTCTTGCTTAGTTCTTAATCAAGCATTTAATAGGTTTTGATTAATATTAAAATGAATGCATTTTAAATACATTACCGTTTTTTAGTTGTTTGTCTCTTAGATCACGATATGAACAACTAGGCCATATATAGTTATTATTTTCCCGCGTTTGATTTACCAAAGTATTAATCTCTTCACTAAACATTATTTAAGCCTTTAACAGTCTAACAGTGCTTATATTAAACAGCCAAACTTTGTCTGGCCAGTTATCATGATTTGGTCTTCATTTATTGTATCCAGTTTCTTCCTCTAGTTGGATTTGTTATTGTAGGTGAGAAAAAGTCAACTTTATGATATTTTGTATATATATATATATACACACACACACACACACACACACACTAATTCTTACACTCATCTCACATGATTAGCCTCTACCAGTGGGTTATTTGTTTCATTTAATGAAAGTTGCTTTCTGTTTATTGGTTGTTGACTTATTTAGTAATTTATTACTTTTTAAATCCTTATTATTTATAAGAACACACACACACACACACACACACACACACAAACACACACACACACACACACACACAATATTAAGTTATTGGTTTATTTATAAGTTTATTTTAATTTAGTCAATTGGTTGTTTGGTAGAGGCTACATGGGTATATCTTGAGGTCACCTGTTATTTGGGGACAGTCTGTAGTTTGTCGGAGCTCAGTTCTCAGTTCTTCCATCTTTTTTTCCATTTTTTTTTTGGTTTTACCTGTCGCTTTGTTAGCAGGGTGGATTTATTTCTTTTTGAGGCCTGTTTAATCTCCAGTCGTTTTCTTAATCTTGAGTTAGTCTGTTTGACTACGTTGATTGGATTTGGTTATATCTGCTCCTGTGAATTTAAACCTTGTTTGATGGAAGAATAAAATCACTGTTTTGCTCACAACTGTCCTGCTTATTCTTGGCCACCACCATCATTATTATTTTTTGCTGACAGACAAAAACCCCACGTATGAGCAATTTGTAATGTGCAGATGTTTGCCTTAACAAGCACCATTAATGTGAAGTGACTTTGAATCGGGTTTATTGTAGAAGTAGTCATTTTTAGCACATTATTTCACTACTGATAGTTTTATAACTCAGCATCCCGTGAAAGCATGAATGCAATGTGACTCATCGTAGTCTGAGTGTTTTGGTTAGAATTTGAGTGTTGCTTCAGACAGTGAATTACATTTATTTTAACCTCTTGATCATGTGAAGTAAGCAACACACACACACACACACACACATAATGGAAGAAAATCAACTTCACTCCACTTCTACAACACAGTAATGACTACCCATAACAAGACTGCACCGAGGTTTTAAAGAGTCTCTGGGCTGCACTTGCCATCTCTGACCCACCGACCTTTTAATGTCACAGACGTGGATCAGAGTGCTAGAGCGAGAGAACGGCACTGTTGCTGGGTCATAGTGTATGAGTAATGAGTAACCTGTTAATCCCATGACAAAGCCTTGAATAAGTGCCTTATAGAACACAAAACTAACAAAAACAAATAGAAATCTATTTGACATTTTAAGCTGAGTTACATTTTTTGATTCCACTGGTCTAGTTCTGAGTCTAGTTATTTAAATGCACAGATCTGTTGCAAATTTCACACTGAGTGACTAAATCGGGCACATGAAAGTGTGTTTCTTATTATGTTATTCATAGTAAATGTTAATTGTAACTTTACGCTGCCTACGCTTATTACACATTGGCAAATAAAAAAGATTCTTTATCACATGTATGTATGCATGAAAAAATAAGTGCCAATGATGGTTTGTTAAAATGTATCGGGATGTCTGTGTATAAAGTTCTTTAAAGAATGGTTTTAGAAATGCATATATATATAATACATTATATAAGAAAAAAATGGTGAAATCTGAATAAACGTTTATTCTATTTAGTATGCACACATCAAAACATCACACTGTAACAGGTTGTTCTAAACAAATGCAGAATTTTAAAACTCCAAAAGAATAATTTAATAATAATAATTGCATAATCTGCCACAAGCAATATGGACTTTCTGTAAAGTGTAATAGCAAAGTCCTAATAAAACAGTCTACTGTGATTAATCACGCTGTATGGTTCAATTGTTTTCTATTATTATTGTTCAGTAATGATATGATTCTGTTTAATTCAAAGCACAATATAACACTACATGTAGATAGGCTTTCAACTTAGTAAATGTTATTTAAGTCACGCAGAACTGCTCACATATTTATTTATTTATTGAATATTTATCTACATATTATTATTTGTTTCTTGCAGTGTACAGTTTTCTAGCAGAGTGTAATTCTTACATAATAACACACCTATAAAATAAAAGCTAACACTACACCACTTTTTGGAAAACAAGTTATTGAAATCAGAGATATCAATAAGAAAACTTCCAACTTTGAATATAATGCAGCATATGAGATAAAGATAAGATTGATGCTGAAGCAGAGGTTTTTGCTCAATCCTGTTGCTTTTGTGACAAAGGATTCTCCAGCTACTGCTCTAGTCTAAAGGAAACAGGAGTGTATCTGATGAAAGCAAGTCCTCGGGACTCTGATATGAACAAACTGAGTGTGATTGGAGGCAAAGCAAAACAGACTAATGAATGTCTAAATCCAATCTCTCCATGAATCAGAGCCATCTGACATGAGTTAAATGATCTTCTGTGATACTTAACACAGCACTTCCAAAATGTCTGTTTGCTTTGAATGTAATGATAATGTTTATTTTGAGCAAAAGGAAGGCAAAGAGAATTTCTGTCAGACTCGATAGAGGAAAATTAACTGGCTTTCAGTAGTCTCTGGAGCATACTTGAGAGAAAACAGCTTGTTCTTTTTTTTTGTGGTCCAATTGTTGCCTTTATGAGCTTAATATGATATTCCTAAACTGACAGATTGTACACAAGGTTTATGTCTTTGAATTCTAGAAAAAAATTCAATGTAAAGAATAAAAAAAGTTAGATATATATATATATATATATATATATATATATATATATATATATATATATATATATATAGATATATATCTTTGTCAAACAAATCTTACATGAAAATGTTTGTCAAAATTTATTTAATATGGTAATTAACATCCTTTTCTTTAGGTTATTGTAGGATTACAAGAAAACACTTAAAATGCGCTAATCCATATGGTATGCAAACTAAATTAAAGATGGGGAATCATCACAACCCTATACTGTGCAAGTGATTTCAATAATTCATAACTCCAGATTGGTTTTGTAGTGAAATAGATGTTAAGCCAACATGAGAAATAACATTTTACTTGCAAAGTCTGCAAACGATTCACCACCATATGACGCTTGCCAATACAAAATCCACAGAGCATTTTCAAACAAGAAACGAACATCTTGAACTTTACCACACCAGTACACTCCTTATTACGCTGTGGGAGGTATAAATGAAGAATTGACATTTATCCTTAAGAGCATTGGTGACGCACTTTATTTACTCATTGAAAAATACATACCAAGACGGTTCAACATTTGCATGGAATCGAAACTCCCGAAGACAACGTAAAAATACTCTTTTCCACTTTCCACTAAATTTTCTTTTCCAATTCTGCATGAAGTATACAAAATAACCATACAATGTGACCACTCAGCATGCAGCTGAAACAATCAAATATTCCATGCAGTGGAAGAGGAGCTTTCAGGTGCACAGGTAGAAAGAAAATGGCATGCCATTCCCTCAGGTGTCAGGAACAGCCAGCTGGAGCCTCTCTGATCTTGGGCCTCTGGATCCCAGGACAGAACATCTTGTGCATGGATTCTCTTCTATTGTTTAACTCTAAGATGGGATGTGGACCCCTCAGGCTATGGTGAAGGAGGGGACCTTGGAGTACAGGAACCTCTGACTTCCCCCTCCAGTACTGTGATACTGCAGAGAGTGCAGGAGAACAAAGGTTATCTTAGTGCACTCAAAACGTCATTAGCCACACTTGCATTGCTGACATTATTGAATTGGACACGTACATTCAATACGAGGTTTATAGGTCAAGCAAAAAAAAATCTATAAATACA